>NW_028324303.1:4732500-5332500 GCF_058129835.1 Hydra viridissima
ACTTCCTCAAAAATTGAACTCCTTGATGTAAACTTACGCTGACATAATTAGAAAACATTCAAACCCTCTCCAAGAAGAAAATCTTCTCCAAGAAGCAAAATCTCTCCAAGAAGCAAATTCTCTCCAAAAAGCAAATCCTCTTTAAGAAGCAAAACGTTCAAAATTAACCCATAGATTTTAGAAATGTGAAAGAAGTTGTTGTTTAGAAAAAAAAGATTTTTTTTAAAGGCTTTTTAATATAGTAACTTAGTTCATGGTATAAAGCATGGCCTACTATAGTGACAGGCCGAGTAAACGTACGGCTTTTAAAAAAACTGTAGGCGAGTTGTTTTTTTTACGGAAGCATTCGTTTTTTAGGTTATTTAATAAATAGATTCATTAGTTCATTAGATAATAATTAATTTATCATAAATAAAGGTTTTTGTAACAAATAAAACCTCTTAAATAAAAAAAATCGTTTATTAAATGCAAACCGCATTTCATTATAACATAGTAAAGACTCACTTTTTATAGTACTAAAGCTCAAACATCTTTATGAAAAAAAAACAACAACATAACTTTTCAAAATAAAACTACAATTAGTTAAAAAAAAACAATATTATATATATCATGTTTAAGATAGTTTCAATATTTTCATTTTGGGTTCCTTTGAAGATCGCGGGGAGTAAAGGTGGCAATAATTGTTTAAAAATATATTGGCAAGGATTCTACAATGTTTTTTTGAAACATTGGTAAATCCATAAAAGTCAGATACCATCAAAAAGCTGTTAGATAAGCTAACACGACAGAGACATTTGTAAAGATGGTGAAATAAAATGTACGAATAAAATATCCAATGGCAGATGTTATCAACAGGCAAAGTTAACCCACCATGATTAATCTCTCTGATATATTCTCCAAATTGGTCAAAACAAAATAATGTATCTTCAAATGGAGGATCTTCTCTACTGACATAGCCGGCAATATAAACCAAAGACATTTTAATTTCTTTAGACAAATTGCTTTCAATAACAGGAAGATTATGAAAAACATTCAACAAAGTATCATCTTGCATTACATAATTACATTTGTCACACAAATGACTTGATGAAACTTCTAAATCATTAGCTATGATACCAATATTTAAGCAAACATACTTATGACTTGTAATTAGTAAATGTTTCACTAGTTCAACCATTCCACGACACGTATGGGAAAAAGCACGAGAAGTATCTTTGGTTAAATTTTTTATTCTTTGACCGTGTATTTCAGGTGCCATTTTTTCGACCATATCAGCCAAATTTAAAAGAAAGTTCAATCATTCATCATTGTTTGATGAAAAAACAGCACGATTTTCATCTCTAGTACAAATGTTTTCATAAAGTCCTTTAACGTTAACAATTTTAAAAAATTTAATAAAAATAGATAAAAAAACTGTAGTGTCATCAACATTTTTTATGGATGAATGAGTTTTTAAAGCAGCTACAGTCTCATCACAAAATACTCTTAAACAAGTTGACACATTTTGACGTTCAATTAGTTTAGGAGAAATTGCAGTTTCATTTAGTTTAGACAGTTTTACAATAGCATCTTTTTCATGTTGAAAAAGTTTTTTAAGATCTGACCATTTTGCAGTTCTTGAAACACCTTCATAAGTAAAACATAGTTCTTGGCATTTTTCTGTAAGCCAATTATTACGAATAGATTTTATTAAATGAACAAAATCATAAAGAAGAAAAATATTATCATTAGTACACCAAGTATTACGGAGATTAAACATTCCAAAAAACTTTTTATTTACTTTATTATTGTCGCAAAGAATAGCAACAACAGAGCCACCATTTTTTATTGTTTCAACCACAATTTTTTATTGTTTCAATTGTTTGCATTGTTTGATCATACTGAAATTTAGCATCTAAACCTGTTATTGGTAATGCTTTATACAAAAACTGTTTTCCACCAAACAAAGAACAAATCATTAAACCCAAAACTGTTTTTGCCAATTCATTTGGGGAGTTAACAGATTTACCAAAAATGTTACCTCCTTGATATGTTAACTGTGGTTTAACATAAATTTCATCAATTAGTAGAATGACCAGTCTTTGAGAAATAGAACATTTGTCAAAATACAACTTTAAAAAATCATCATCTCCAACATTTCTAACTTTTGATGTCAATTTTGTCATCAGTGATATACTTGGTAGTTCATAGTCATCACGTAATCGAGAATAAAGTGTTCTTGACAATGAAAAATACTCAAATGCCCTGGCAACCATATCAGGAGAATATTTTTTTTCACCAATAAACACTAAGGAGTTCATACTTAACATCTGTTCAATGATAATACTTTTTTTGTGATCGATTGGTAAAGAATTCAGATAGTGTATTGCAGCATGGAGACAACTAATACAGTTAATAGTATTTATATGATTGTAAGAAAGAGGTTTTATGATGCACTTAATACCACAGTGGTAGCTATCAAAGGATAAATCATTTTTTATCTTTAAAATAAACTTTGGAACACCCAAGTTGTCTAATGTATCAGCAGATTGAAGATGTAAACAGTTTTCATAGATATTTGATATTATTGAAAAAGAAAAAGATATAGATTTAGACATTATTTTTTCACACAAATCATCAAAGGATGAAATATTGTCAGCTTTTACAAAATCTTCAATTTCATCAGGCACAATACTTCTAAAAGATGGTAATGCTTTACTTTTTGGTCTTGGTGGTGCCTGTGGAGTTGGAATTTGACTTGAGTTTACAGAAGAAAATACAGATGGTGGATATTTTGGTCTTAACTTTCCGTAAACTAAAGTTTTTTCATAGTTTTTAGGCCAATGATCTTCACAAATAAAGGCGCTACTCCACTTTCTCCCCCCCCCTAATTTTATGATTGATTCTGATAGAGAATTTTATGCTGATTAAGAATCGTATAAAAACATGGGTCTCAAAATCAACGGAAAGTGCTCTAATCTGATGTTGAAAGTACAAAAATATACCACAAATCGCTAATATTCGCCATCTTGAATTCACTAACTTTACGGTTGATATTGTTTTTAACCGCAAAACATTGCCAGCCTGGTTTTTACTATAAGGAATTTTTTCTGGTTTAATATAGATAGCGATTCTATATTAAACCTGAAGCACTCCTTTTTATATGACAAACATAATGAAAATGAATTCACGGGGGGTTAACTTGAAGTTTTAAAAGAAAGTCAATAGTTTTAAAGAATTATTTTTATAATTAAAAAATTTTTATCTTGTTTTAAAGTGAATTGTAAAATATAATCAATGAAAGAATTTTTCAACTTATTTGACAAAAGTTTTAAAAGACACTCAAGCTAACAAACTAAGAATCCAGTTGAAGCAAATTGACGCGATAAGAGTAAATGCCATTGAATTTCATTACCTGGTAAGAGAAAAAAAATGCGGTCAATACACCTGATTATGAAACTTAACGCACCGGTTCTTTGTTCTTTTATTCGAAATCTTTTATATAAAAAATAAAAACCAGGCTGTTGATACTTTGAAAGGATAACTTTTAAACAAAAAAAAATCACTTTTCAAGATGGCGAATATTAGCGATTTGTGGTATATTTTTGTACTTTCGACATCAGATTAGAGCACTTTCCGTTGATTTTGAGACCCATGTTTTTATACGATTCTTAATCAGCATAAAATTCTCTATCAGAATCAATCATAAAATTAGGGGGGGGGGGGGGGAGAAAGTGGAGTAGCGCCCAAATAAAAGTATTTGGGCCATCTGGAATGTTATCTCGAGGTATAGCACTTATGCATCTTTTTCGTTCATCCAGATTTTTTTTATTTGGAAGGCGAAAAACTTTCACAGACTTTGTAACATCGTAGTTACCTCTGCATCCTGAGACACAACACTTAAAAACCATATTTTATGAATCTAATTATTTAGATCTAAAAAGAATGCAAATTTAATACACATACAATATAATTGAAATTAATTGAATATCAAATTGAAAGAACACGTCTTTTTCCTTGATCGCGCCATATTACAAATTATTAAAAGAAAAACTCGCCTACAGTTTTTTTAAAAGCCGTACGTTTACTCGGCCTGTCACTATAGTAGGCCATGGTATAAAGTCAATTAAAAATTATGAGCGCAACATTTTCTGTAAACTAAATCTAATTTGATTAAAAAATAGTAAAGTTTATTATAGATGATACAAATATTATTATCATGATGTAAATAAGTTCTAATTAAAATGATAATAAGCAACTAAAAACCGAAGCTTTTACTTTTTTAAGTAAAATTAGTTTACCTTGCACCGCCTTCCCCTACATGACTGCGTTTAGAGTTTTTTTGGCGGCACGTAATATTAATAACCGGCAGATGCATTTTATTGACCTTGCGGAAGCATAACTGATTATTCTTTGGTATCAATAACTTGGAGTTGTATATATCAGAAATATCAGCATTTTCTATCATAAAGTTTGGCTTCCAGCAAAGTTGGCATAGTCTTCTCTAAATAGCGATGGTATAATTGCATCTATTTTTTCGTAACATTTAAATTCTTCTTGCTCAAAATTTTTTCATAATTTCTTACAAATATTTGTAATTAATTCATAATGGCTCGTTTTTATTACTAACGTAATTATCAGCTGTTTTTATGATTGCATTCAAATGTAAGATTATGCCATCTTATTACATAATCTATGGTACCAAAGTTTGCATTGTAAATTCAGAAACTGTAAAATGTTTATCTTTTTATTAATACTTTACAGTCAGATCATACAATTCTTCTCGTTCAACCAAGCAACAAGCTCGAAACTAGAACATATTCAGATTTTGAAACAGTGGATGAGTGTATGGAAGGTTAGCAGTTTTTTTTTTTTTTTTTTTATGACTGAGCACGCAGCCATTTAAATGTAGTTTATAGCATAATTTAAAACTTTCCCTTAAGACTTCTTTTGTAAAGAGATTAAATTATCCCATTTTAATTTGAATAAACAGCATATTTTATCTGCTGCATATTTTAGTGGAAACTGTCTTTAATATCATTAAATTATTCAAGTTTTGATTCAATGAAAATAAAACTATATTACTTTTGCTTTTTAGGAGTTTGCAAAATTTATGAAGAACATTTGAAGCGGACACATCCACATAGTCCTTCAATCACTTATGATATTAGTCAGCTTTTTGATTTCATTGACAATCTTACAGATCTCAGCTGTTTAATGTAGCTTCACTTTTTAGTTCTGTTGTGTTTTTTTATATGATATCATATTCAAACCCTTTATTTGTTATATGCTTTAATATACAACAAATAATATGTGAATTATGAAAAAAAGTTCTTTGTTTAATTTTGTTATAGATTGGATAAAAGCAAGCAAATGTATGCCCCAAAGGGTAAAGATTATATTAAAGATCGCATATATAAAATGTTACGTGGACAAGCAGGAAAATGAGGCAATAAATTCAAAAAGAAAAGGGACTTTTTTAACAACATAAATGCATAAAATAATACAATTTTTATTTGAGTTAAAGTTGTGTCATTTAAAAGTCTTTACTAGCATCAAATAGATGTTAAAGTTAAAAATTGAATTATAAAATTACATTGAATAGGGGTGTAATGAATATTATTATGTAAAGTTGTTTTATCCTTGTAGATAATTTCTTTGAAGTAAATGATTTAGCATGTTAAGTTTTATTTTCCATTTAATTGTTTAGGATAAGCTGATGCTTCTTAATGTGTAAATTTTTGTTTTTTTGCTTTTGATTTTCTATTCTTGTGAACTATAAATCATCTATGATTATTTAAAACTAAAAAAAAATTTTAGATTTGTGCATCTTTAAATTTAAAAAAATGATTTTTTTTATTGATGTGAAATAGAAGCAGATAGACCTTACTAATTGTTATGTTGCTCTAAATGTGGCTAACGTCTGTAATTTTAAATTAACATCTTTCTTCCTTCCCAATCATGATAATCTTTCTTCCTTCCCAATCATGATAATCTTTCTTCCTTCCCAATCATGATAATCTTTCTTCATTCCCAATCATGATAATCTTTTAATAGGGACAAAAAAGTTTCATTTATTTATGGTCCTCTTGTTTGTTTTAGTTCTACAGTATTCTTTGAAAGATAGTTTTATACATTCTGTACATTTGCTGAACAAATCCAGACTATTAAATAGTTTTCTTTTTACCATTCTCTGCTTTATTAAAGTTTTTCAAGTCAAGAAAATTGATCATTTACTTTCATACTTAAGTTAATTTTCTGGATAATTTTTTTTTTTGGCCTTCAAAATGTTTAAATGTGTTAAGATTGTTTTTCAGCTGCTTAAAGATGATAAAAGTAACTTACAAAAAATCTTGGTCATCAAAAAGCTTGCCAATCGAATGTTACACCTCTGTTGTCAACATTCATAAAATGATTGCTCAAGCTGAGGTATTTATTGACTCTTATATTGTTATATATATTTTTTATTAATATTTTTTTAATTTTTTTTTTTATTGAAAAGTAGATAACTATGCATAAAAAATTGAGGACAGAAAATTTTTTCTTTTAGTAAAACTTTTATTGTGCTTAATCATGATGTGATGATGATACTAAATGTGATGTGATGATGATACTAAATGTGATGTGATGATGATACTAAATGTGATGTGATTTACTAAATTGTACTTAAACTGAGGCTTTGCATTATTGATAGGGTATTTGTATGAGCAGCTTTTATTTGGTTTGCAATGGAAAAATTCTGAATCACAGTGATAAAGTTGGTCATGATTGCACATTGACTGCACATATTCGCACACTTGGTGGTAAAGGTGGATTTGGATCAATGTTGAGGGCAATTGGAGCACGTATCGAAAAAACTACTAATCATGAAGCTTGCAGAGATCTCAGTGGTCGAAGGATGAGAGATGTGAACAATGAAAAGCAGTATGTTTTTGTATATAAAATTCAATATTTAAATAGAGTTTAAAATAACTCTTAATTTGTGAGCAGGTTCCTTTGTTTTAGAGGAATTATCTTCCACCTTTTATCCACAATACTTTTATTTTGAAGAATTGGAGAATGGCTTAAAAAAAAGCATGACAAGGAAGATGAAAGAGAAAAAGCAAGAGAGGAAAAACTAAAGCGCTTATTAAATCCTGTCCATCACTATGTTGATCAAGGGTATACAACTCACCTACAAGATAATGCAAGCAATGTTGAAGAAGCTCTTAAAGCTGGTATTTGTTTCCTTATTTTAAATAATGATGAATGTAAACAATGTGCAATCTTTTTTTTTTTTTTTTGCAACTTTTATTTAAATTTATGTATTTCAATAAATTTATTTATTTTTACAGCACTTCAAAAGAAAAAATTAAAGTCTAAAGTGAAACACAGCTCTGAAGATGAAGGAGCTCCGCGCAGCAAAAAGAGCTGTTTATGGTAAGTATCTTTGATTGCTTTGTTCAAAAATCAGACATCAAAGTTGTAAGCTATCTTGTATATTGTTATTACTTCTGACTTTGAGTCAAGATATTAATTTAAATATTAAATGTTTTTGGTTTGCTGTATAAAGCATTTTGTGCTTTATACAGCAAACCAGCATGCATCAGTTTGTACCAGCATGCATCAGTTTGCATCAGCATTTATCAAAAAGTTTCATTTTTGCTTTTAATATTTTTGTTGATAGGATTGGAGTCAGTGATGAAGAAAGTGATTTGGAAGACTCAGATGAAATCAAGCATGAAAACTTTGATTTAAAAAAAAATGCCAGTTTAGAAATGTCTATCCCCTCTCCGGGAGTAATTGAAAGTGATTCTGTATCTCCTGAAACAGATGACAATAGTGAACTTAATTTACAAACAATTAATAAATCAACATCAGCTAAAAACCAGGAGAAACCTAATACACCACCTCAACAAGATGAATTGCTTTTTGTTGAGGTTTCGTTTGTTTCTTTTTTTTTTGGATATTAATTTTCATGTGCACAAGGGTGTGAATGAAAGGTTTTGTATCCTCATAATATGCGTGCTGAAAGAGTGCGATTTTTTCGTATTTACGTACTTTGTGTACTTCTAATGTAATGTTAATACTTATAAACTTTTTTGAAATTACTTTACTGTGATTTAAGTTTTATTACGTCTTTTAGCCAGTGGATTTAAGCAAATTTAGTTCAGCTGAGGAATTAGAGGAAGTTGGATTAGATCGATTGAAGCTCGCTCTTCAAGCTCTCGGGATGAAATGTGGTGGAACTCTTCAAGATCGTGCAAAGAGACTTTTTCTTACAAAACACACTCCTATTGATCAGATTGAACCGAGTTTGTTTGTGAAAAAGAAATCAGATCATAAATCGTAACTTATGAGAAAAAAACCCAAAACTTTAAGGTCAAATAAAACGAGATACTATAATATCAACCCAAGCTTAATAAAGAGCCAAAAAAACGATCGGGGATAAAAAGTCAATCTGTAGTGCGATATATTATCATAAAGATGAAGTTTAGTTATTTTCCTCATAAGTGTGCCGAAGTAAAGCTTCACTCTCTTTAGTATTTATATCGTGTATCTGGATAATTGTATAAAGTAATCAATTATATTTTTAATTACTGCTAAAAATGCTCAACTTTTAATTTCAAGCCACAAAAAATATTTTTTTATTATTTACCTTGATTTTCAAAAACTTTGTCATATGTTAAGTTTTGATATCATTGGATTTTAAGTCGAAAAAGGTTTTTTTTTTTAGATTTGATTTAATGTTTTTTTAGGTTAGGTTGAACATTCTTTCGTCTAAATAGTTCCGTCAACTGTCATAACTTCTGTCGTATCGAAGTAAATAGTTCCGTCAAACCATAAATTCTGCGAAGTTTACTAAAATAGTACTCTTTATGCATTAGCAACGGTGAAAGATTTTAGTGTGACAAATTTACATCCATGCAAAGTTTGTTTAGTTAAAAAAAAAATAAGTTTAATGGATTTAATAACCATTTACATTAAATTATCCAATTCTTTGTATAGATATAAAAACCATAAATATATTATTTATTGACTATTTACCGACAGATAGCAATTTTCAAAAGTTTTTCTTCTGTTAAGTTAAGATTCTTTACTTCAGAGCATAAGCCTCGTACTCAGGAGCGGTGTGTTTCTATTATTACTGCATGGGGTTCTTCAAAAAAACCATGATGTGACGTGTGGGTTGAGATTTTTTTTTTTTGCTGGATTATGTCTTGCGCAATTGAAAAAAAAACTTTGTTTTTCATGCTACATTAGCTTGATATTTTTAAATTATCAAGATTATTAACTACTACACATATTGTTGTATTACCTTTTAATCTTGAAACAAAAATATCAAGTTGATTACGACGTTTTCTTCTTTCATTTCTTGAAGCCATTTTTAGTTTATACAACAAATATTTTGTTGTTATTAAAGGGTTATAACTTTATTATATTTAATAATTCATTAAAAATAGTTCAAATAAAAAATGATCATCATGATTAATGTCTAACAATACTTAGAAGCTATATGAACGGACAAAAATCTTTGAAGCCAATCTATTTTCTAACCATGTAGCTTTCTCGCAGCGAAAACAACGTTTCAATTCTACATTTTCTCTTATACTTAAAAGCTATACTTACTAAAATCTGTAAAAGTATCTCAATTACTACCATAAAAAAAACCACTCAAACCATATTTACAATATTTAAAAAAAACAACGCCAATATACGCTTTACGGAGTTTCTTTCTGAAGGGAGCAAAATTGTTCTGTTAAATCGTTTTTTTCCGAGTTTTAAAATTCCAGAAAACTGGAGCCGAATTTAGCCCTAAACACACCCTAATTTTTAAAAATCATCAAAGATATCCTATTTTTGTGCTGAAAAGAATTGTAAGCTTCTATTTTCAAGTTTTGATAAAAAAATTGTTTGAGAAAATTCGCCCTTAGAATACCCTGAACCACCAAGGGACCCTTAAGGGGCCCTTAAGTCATTTTAAGCCGGGTAAATTACTGTAGTCGTTACTTAGGACACAGGTGTAAATTAACCTTAGTTTCAGACTTCTTACCAGTACTTTTGTTTTATCTAAACTTTTTATGAAATAGTTAGAATGCTTATAGCAAACCATTTAGTTTTTTTCTTGCTCTTCCTTTCATAAAAGTTGTGGGAACATTCCTAGAAAAAAAAGTCTATATATAAGTTACCCATCAAGTTCACATTTACGTTAAAAGCAAACCAAAGTTTCTCAAGAAATGTTATTTTTGTACAAATATTTTTCTTGAAAACCTTGTAATTTTTTTAAAATAAAAGTCAAAGTATTTTTAGGCGAAAGTGAATGAGACTTAAAAAAGTGTTCCAGATGGAATACTAATTTATTCTAGTTTTATTCTAAAACATCGAAAAGAGAGTGACAAGCAAGGGTATTTGATGTAAGTATCAGTTAAATAAATTATCTACATACCATTTTATCATTCAGATAATTTTTCTAATACTTTATTTGTAATATCTAATATTTTAATTTACTAAGTCTTTGTAAAATGTTATATATTTCAAGGAAATTAAGTTTTTAAAATAAAACTTTAGATTCCATGACACCTTTTTAAAAGAAAATCCATCTATTTGGTTGCCGCTTGTTCCTGAATATAAACTTGTTTAACATCAAAAACAAAAGAAAACGTACAAAGCATTTGAACTTCTGAACAGTGTAAACTAGTAAGCAAGAAGATATTTTTATTACTGATTTTTTCACTCAAAGGTCAATGTGATAAATCTTGCAAATAAAACCTTTTTCAAAGAAGCGAAAAGATTTATCGGAGTAGTTTTCAGCTTACTTTTCTTCTTAAGGAGCAAAGATTTCGTTGATGCATCGCTTTTTACATCATTTGAAATCTTTTTTAAAGACTCCAAATGGTAAAAAAAGAAAAGGTGATTTCTTTTTAAAGACTCCAAACGGTAAAAAAAGAAAAGAGAAGGTGATTTCTTTCCTTTACTAAAATGATATTCTTCAAGTTTCAAATATATACAGTTCTCTCAATTATACATAGTAAAGATTTTAAACATCAAAAACCAGAAAACGCTAAAAAAACGTTCTTTCTTCGTGCTTACTCTTAACCAAGGCCTTACTTACTACAGATCTAACGCGGTTTTTTTGTTTTTTTTTTTTTGTTTTTAGTAAAGAAAGGAATTAGGAAACATGCAACAAATAGAAAAGTTTAAAAAACACCGAGTGAATTAGAGTAAATCACGTAAAAAATATTTATAAGAAAGGTTCGTTAGTAAAAACTTATGTATATGATTAAGCTGTTAAATTAAAGCTAGAAAAAAAACGTGGTCGTCAGAGGATCGAATGGTAAACAGAAAAGTTTTTTTGAGTTGCGATTTCATAACAAGGAAATCATTTAGTAAGTGGTATTGCATTCAAAGATTCTTCTTATAATTTGGAGCGAGTTTGAACGAACATTGTTTTCAAAATTGAATGATGCAGCTGCGTTTCCTTGACATCGAAAAGCAGTTACAGATCTCGATTGTCTCGGTTTCTTGGACTCTTTCATCTCGTTCTTGAATCTCTTAAATTGTCAAAGTTATATTTTGAGAGCACAAAATAAGGAATGAGTTTCAATAGAAGCTTTGAAAAAAGACAACTATAAGGGGGTATGAAATTATGAGGTTGCATTTATCTGTTTGTCTTGCTTTTCCCTCGGTATTGGTGTGTGTGTGTGCGTGTTTTTGTGTGTTTAATTATTTTGTAGATCAGTCTCGTATATGTACAGTGCCCCAAAAGTTACTGATTTGTTTTGCTAATCGCTTCTAAACTAATCAGCTTTTTTGTGTTTTATTTTCAGGTAAATGAAGATAAACTCCAAAAATTTTTAGATAATTACTTTTCATTTCCACAACAACGTTCTGCAATAGTGTTGATGTATTGACGAAAAAATCATTCAATTATTGCAATATAGCATAAATTTCGATTCGAATAGTTAGGGATCAGGTCCGTTAACTTAAGAACAGGAAGACCACGCTCAAGGCCTTCGTTAGAAAATATAGAGCATTTAGCCAAAAGTATGCTAGAATATCCAGAAACATCAATACGAAGAAGAGTGCAAAGATTAGAGCTTTAAAGGTCATCACTGCAATGATACTTATGGTCAGATCTACACTTATTTCCGTACGAAATGCAGTTGTAACTCAAGAACTTGTTTTTGTTTACAGTTCCATTCTGCTCAAAATGAGCTTCGTCTGATATTAATAGTTTTGAAGCAAAATCTGGAATTTCATTTAAGAATTGCATGGAGCAAGTTTTTAAATATCAAGTTGAATACACAAAAGACCTCGGAAACTAATTGTCAACAAAAGACATTTAATAAAATCACATTAAAATCAGTAAACCACCACGTGATATGCCTGGTTCTTTTAACAACCATAAAAAAAAACAAATGACAAATGCATTTTGCACATTCTAAGACGCTTTGAAAGTTAGTGTAAAATCTTGATAAAGATTTTTTTTAATGTTTTTTTGATCTTCTTAATTTATTAACATTGAATTTAATGATTTTAACAACTCAACGCTTTTATTTTTATGTTCATTAAAGATTCTTCTTTATCAAAAGAACTATCTTTAGCAATTGTAAACATTTCTACAAAATGTCACTCTTTATGCACTAGAGAATCTGAAAATTTAACTGAATATTGCAAAAACTTACTAACAAAATATAGCAAAAGTGAGAAATCTTCCTTAATTAAAGTTTTCTCATTTCTAATTTATATTGAGCTTTAAATACATCGTTTTCAATATAATAATGTATTAGTTTCTCTTAATTGACTTTAAATGACTTTTTATTGATGAAATTAATTGAGCTTAAACGTGACGCGTGTAGAAGGCTATTGTCAGTTTTCAAATGTTTGTAAGTGCATTTCAAATGCACGCAACAATTTAAACATATAAAGGGAATTGATCTCAAACTTTATGCTCGTTATTGCAACATTTTAACAAAGACAATGAGGCGCTATAAAAACTCACCAAATTAAATATTAGCACTTGATGATACAGCTTGGAAAAATATAGCAAGGTAAGCTATAGCCAGCAAATGATAAAATATTTATAAAGATATTATATAACATAAAATAATTTTCACAACTACTTTTAACTATGAAACCATTTATTTACAGAAATGAAGTCTGGCATTTTGTTTTTGGTTATTAACTTGGTGGTGTTTGGAGAAGTAATCTCCGTTTGCAGGCCACCAGCAGATACTCCCGAGGACTGCCAAATAATTTGTAAAAAAACCAAAAATTGCTTTTACTTTACTTGGAATTCTGTTACCTATTCCTGTTACCTTAAAGTAAGAACATTTTGCAAGCTTAAGATTAATTTTTGTTTATTATTGGTTCTATTGGTGACCCATTTTCTAGATTACAATATCTCCTATCCAATTTTACCCCACCATTTTCTCTACTGCATCTGAAAAATTTTTGGTACTGATTTTTATAGGATTATTTTTGCATAATTTGCATAATTTGAATTATTTAGTAACAGTCTTTCAAAAAACTTATTTATTGAGAATTTCTTTCAGTTAAACAGAATTTACATACTAAACACTGAGCTTAAAACTTTTCTAATTTACATATTTAGCTAATTTAGCAGCAAATAAATTTTGTTACATGTAAAAGCAGATTTTTAAAAAGCGGTTTCTTTTAAACTTTTTTTTTTTCAAGGGAGACAGAGACTGGGTAAAAATTAGCTTTAAAGATAGTTTCGGAGGTAGTGTTGGAGGATCATTGGAAGAAGGAATTGATTACAATGGTGGGGATTTACCCGACTGCTCATAATTTCCCTTATTTTCTAAAACAATTGAATTGTAATCAAGTTTATTATAAAGATATTCAGCAGCTTATAGGTTTTATGGTTTGTCTTTTCTTGTTTGTCTGCTTGTAGTTGCTGTAGAAAGTGAAATAGTACAGAATGTAAACAAAAAAATATGTTAAATAAAGTTATCAAACTCTTTTAGATTGTTTTTTTAACGTTATACGCAAATATTTAATAAATATTTATAATAAAGTTTTTATTTCAAAATATACAAAAATGACTATGCAGTAGCAAACAAAAAGTATAAAAAAATGATAAAATCTGGCTTTTTATCAGCGCATAAGTTTGTGAAAACCTGTTTAGTTAAGTTAGAACCAGGATGAATTGCAGACCTCGTGTATGTAAAGCCTAATTTCTTTCTAAGAGTAATCAAAGTTAATTTCACAAGTAGAACTAAATAACATTCTTATTTTGCTTTCATACTTATGAACATTGATAATATTTTTTAAATTTCTCATTCTCTTTCTATTATACTAGGAGTCTGCGTATCGTTTCATTGCGTATCGTTATCATTCCGATATGATAGCGGAAAAAATTGTCATCGGACTGACTAGAGTTCCGATATATACCGCGATTTAAACTAACTACAATACCGAATAAAATTTTTTTATCGGTTTTTTGTCATAATCATTCCAATGACACTTTTTTATCCGCTATCATATTGGAATGATAACAATGACCATGTTTTCCGAGCGAATATCAATCAATTGAAACCTGAAAATCATCATAAGACTGATTAATGCAAACTAGGGTCGTATTTCACCAGAATAAAAACATGGGCAAATAAGAAACTTTCCAACTGATTATCAAAAATGGTACAATATATTTCCTCAAAACTCTTGATTTTTTTTATTTAGTCTAACTAAAATTAGTCGACTAACATTTCAGTCAAACTAAATTTAGTCGACTAACGTTTTAGTCTAACTAAAATTATTCGACTTACTTTTTAGTCTAAAATTAGTCGACTACATTTTTAGTATAACTAAAGTTAGTCGACTGACATTTTAGCGTAACTAATATCAGTCAACTAACTTTGTAGTCTAACTGAATTTAGTCGACTAAATTTTTAATTTGCGAAAAATATATTGTTACTGTTGCCCAAAAAATACTTTTTTAAAATCTTATTATGCGTTAGTTGTAAAGCGGTTTGAGCGACATGCTTTTAATTAAAAATTGCTGTAAGTTACAATTTTTATCTGCAGGGCATCTATTTCAAGGTTCGATTTTCAGAGTTTTTCAGGTTTTTGGAGAAAGGTTTGCGACATAGACACTTGGAATTTTGTAACAAAACTTATCTAATTAGTCTCCCGTTATTATTAAGTACTTGTTTTAAATTTTAATGAAAAGCGGTTCAGATCTGGATTTTTTCAATTTCTAATTAAAGTGAATTATAAATTATAAAACACATGTGAAATCAATTTATAAAAAAAAAATGGTGCCATGTTTTTGAAAAGTGTGTTATGTGCAGAAGCATTTCGGATTTCTTTTATATAATACCTGCAATCATTTTTTGAGGTAATAATTTGTAATTCCTTTCGTTCTACACTCATACAAACGCAGATATTTACAGTGACAACAATAAGATTTAAACAGTTGTCAATAAATGTTTTTTATTATTTCGATATTGTGTAATTGAATATATATCTTGTTCAACTCTCAATTTTGTTTTTCTTTTAAAAATTATTATTAAAATACTAATAACTAATTATGTATTCGGTATAAAATATCAGCTGTTTTTGACGGAGTTATTCTGCTAACAAACCAATTTTTATTTAATTCAATAAAAGAAAATTTGGGGCAATACTAGGTACAAACAAAATATTTTTATTACCGAGTTGTCAAAAATTATATTACGTATTTTAAATTTCTTAAAAGCAATAAATTTTGATGAATATCTTTATAATTTCATGGTATAGGTTATTCTTTTTTTTTTTTTTTTGCACTAAATCTTGTTTTAGTCAACTAATTCTACTTAGACTAAAAAGTTAGTCGGCTAATTTCAATTAGACTAAAACTGACCATAACTCCCACCCCTAGTTTTTATGCAATTCTTAGATAATAGGGAATTTCTATTGATTTCAAATAAAGTAAGAGAATTTACTATTTTAAATTAATTTTTATAGTGCTATGTTCTCCCTCGACATTTTACTGGGCTCTTTTCTCAGTGTAACAGTTACCTTAAGTGAAAAATGCCTTGGTTTCTGACAGTACCTTTAAAACCTAAGCTATGTAATAAATGATCCTCTTTCCTCCTAAAAAATCTTTCATTGGGTTCAGAAAAATTCTTTTAGTGAGATCATAGCTATCTTGCATCTATATTGCGCAAAAACTTTACTTGTTTAATAGCAGAGTTTTTTATGATTTCTAAACCGTCATGGGTTTACCAAGAAGTATATATCAAGTATTTTCATAGAAATTGCGAAGTTCCGCTTTAATAGACAAAATTTTTTATTAATAATGTTTGAAACAAGATTTCTTTTCTAATCAAATATGATAAAAATCTTTATATCAAGAAAGTTAAACAATGATTTAATATTTGCAAAATCTTGCGGCTGCTGAGACATCAGATGGATCTATATATAATTAATGCAGTACTTCAAGAGTTGCTAAGAACTTGGGTTGCTGAAAAAACATTCATTGAAAATTAAGGATTTATATTGATAAGATTAATGGTGGTAAGTTGTGGGCATCCATGCAAATGGCATTCTAAATCTTCATCAAACAAATGAGTAACGTGATACCATAAAATGTGTTTGTTCTTTGGAATGTACACCTACAAGTTCTGTAATAAGAAAGATGTTTTCTAGATGTTTTAGTGAAATGACGCGGGTCGTAATTAAGATTCTGGAACTTTTTTATGTCCTCGGCTTATGAATTACAAGTACAGCACCACAGCGTACAAAAGTTGGAGGTCCATTTCTATCTCGGTTTTTTTAAATTGTTTTTTTTTTCCATCATTGAACCAATGTATATATGAAATAATACATACAACTTTTCTGTGAAACATTCGATTGTTCTAGCTGTTAACCAAAAAAATTCTGGTGACAAGAAAATTGATAACTGCAATTAAATAGACTTAAACTCTCTTGTTAAAAAAAAAATCTATTAAGCTATTCTTACCGATATAAAAGTCTCGTAGCACATAAACTCTTATGGAAAAATTGCATCTCAGTTTAATTTGTCAAAGTTCACAGTTTTTTGATTAAAAAAATAAAATGCGAGGGAAGTGATTCCTTGAAACTTGAAGAGAAATTCAGTGTTGACAGAGAAAAACAAAGATCATGTGCTACTGATTCATTAGGAAAACAATGAAACTATTAATTTCTGTGAAGAATAGAAAGAATTCCAGTTGAGTATAATAGGCAACGTTTAAATTAAACTTAAGATCAGTGGGTAAAGTTCTGTTTCTCTAATGATTAAATCCAAAATATCAAATGCCGGCAATGAAAAAATCCCAAGAGATTGAATATTCCAATAAGATAAAGATTAAAAACATACAGATCAATAAAGATTTTCAATAAGAAATGGTTATTGTCCTTGAATGCCCATAGAAAATCCTTACTTATATCCTTTTGAACATTTATTCCAGCATTTGGATCACCAATTAATGTTACCTTATACCAAATATAATATAATAACTGTAAATTAGGCTTAAACTTGTTTTTAAAAAAAATGCAACGTTATTATACTATAAAAATATATCATTGTTTGCTTAAGAGCTCATTCTGAACGAATCAATAATGGGGCACAGTTGAACAAAAAAAAAAAATATATGAAACACTAGAACTCAAAAATTGCAGGTCTATTTCAGCTGTACAACGTCAAAACACAGTATCTGTATTTTTCATAATTGGATATGAAAATGATTTTGTAAAGTACGTTGGGCCGCCAACTTAACTTCATACTTATCACTTGAAACTTCATACTATGAAGCTTCAAGTGATAAGTATGAAGTTAAGGAGGCAGCCCAACGTACTTTACAAAATCATTTTCATATCCAATTATGAAAAATACAGATACTGTGTTTTGACGTTGTACAGCTGATTTCTTGAGCGAAATTTATTAGCACTCATCAGCTTATTCTCTCTCTCCCCCTCCCCCTCCTTTTTTTGTGATTGATTATGATGCAAAATTTCATGCTGAAATTCTTTTATTGATTATATATCACAATGAACTTTAAAACAATTAAAGTATAAATAAGTATATATAAATATAAATATACATAAATTTATGTAATATATATAAATATATATATATAAATATATATATATATATATATATATATATATATATATATATACATAGCTTTTTCAAGTTGTATTATTTTCAAATACAATATCTCGTGTTCGTATAAGAGTGCTCAATATTTTGTATAAATAGAGCAATATATATATATATGTATATATATGTATATATATATATATATAATGTAGATAAATATATTCAAATATTGACTTTCTTTTAATACTTCAATTGAAAAATCATTTTTATAATGTCTGTCATTTAAAAGGAATGTTTCAGAAAGATTTTGCTATTTCTTCATTTATCTATATATCATCGCTGTTCGAAGACCAACACAAACATGAACACAAACGCCCTAATCCTAACACCTAGCATCGTTTAATTTAAAAACGAGTATTTTCATAGCCAAAGAAAATAAGTTAAAACATTTTTGCCAAAAAGAAAATTAAGGAATTCTATTTTTATCTTTTGATGGAAAGTTCATCTATTCAATCATTATTTTTCTTTAATGATGATAAAAATTTTTATTGAAAACATAGTCGATAATTCTGTAATAAAATTAAAATTCACAAGAAGGAATCACATGTTTCACTAGAGTAACATGTTTTATAGCACGTTTGCCTGATTACACTTGAAAGAACTTTCGCGCATATAATAAACCAAAAAACATTTTTGTTGTAGTAAAAACCAGACAAGCAATGTTTGTTTTTGAGAATAAATTTAACCGTAAAGTTAAATTAACTCAAGATGGCTAATATTTGTGATTTGCCGTATATTTTTGTACTTTCAATTTCAGATTAGAGCATTTTACAATGATTTTGAGACTTATGCTTTTATAAAAATTTTAATCAAAATAAAACTCTCTATCCATAATCTATCATAAAAACAGGGGGGCGGTGGAGAAAGTATAGCATCTCCGTATTATTTATATACTGCATATACAATATCATGTTTGAATAAACTGCATATTATATATACTTCTTACTTTATTAATAGATAAGTATAATAAATGGTTCGAAAAAGAATTCACAAGCGAAATATTTAAATAACCACCTGTGTGGGTATATTAACTGCATCCAAAGCTATAACAAACACGGAAATGTCATTGTGTGCAGTCACTAGTTTTTATGAAATACCAAAGTCAACTCTATCAGTTATGTAAAACAACTACAGAATGAAAATAGCGGAAAAGTTTTACATTTTGAGTTAAATCATTTACGTCGAAAAGTTCTTAATTATGAATAGGAGAAATAGTTGGTTGAATATTTAGTTACAGCATCTAGATCAAGTCATGCATGGCCGTATTAAGGCGGGGGCGGATGGGGCTGCAGCCCCAGGCCCTTATAAAAAAAATAGGCCCTAAGGCCCGTGACTTTTTTTTTTTTTACTTTTTTTTTTTTTTTTTTTTAGGAAACCAGATAAATATTCCTATGTTTCTCAGTTTTTTTAAATCAATTTATTGGGAGCTGCGGAGGCGTTGTGAATAAATAAATGAATAGAGATATACTATATCTTTATCTTCGTATATTTGGCGGAATTTTGGTATTCGCAAATATTTTTTAAATTATTTTTCCGCATAAAGATGTTTTGAGAACATTCAAGTTATTTATGTTTCCATCTATGTCCGCACAACTATCAGTTTTTAAAAAACACGCTAAAAAAATTAACTTCGTGACATAAATCTTTTAATTAAATAGGTTTTATAAGAGAATGCTTTTAAAACATTCGTTGATGTAAAAACCTTTTAAAGGAAAAACAATTATATTAGTGAATGATTTTAAAGCACTCTCTTATAAAACCTATTTGATTAGAAAATTTATGTCACGAAGTTAATTTTTTAGCGTGTATTTAAAAAACTAATAGTTGTGCGGACATAGATGGAAACATAAATAAACTTGAATGTTCTCAAACATTAAAACATCAAAAAAAAATTTATTTTATTTTATTTTATGATTACTTCCGTTACCGTAGAAAATTACAGCATTGCTCATTCGTTTACAAAATTAAAATAAAAAATGAAAAGGAGCGGCCTGAGCGGTTGGGACAAAATGCAAAAAAAGAAGAAGAATGAGATTCAATTAAATAAATTATTGAACAAAAATAAAAAAATGACTGAGTTTTGTAATACTGCAAGTAGTGTCTCGGTATCAGCTACAGCGAGAGCGAGTTCAAATTCACTAACTATGTCAATAATGTCAGCACCAGTTCCAGGTAGTGCTAATAGTGTCCCTGCAGACTCAGCTACAGCAAGTTCAAGAGTCTCAACTATCTCAGCAGTGTTACCCCTGGCTCTGACGACCCACACTGTCAACACCGATGTGGCTGAGTGGATTATAACCGACGACCTGCGTGAGTATTTCAGCAAAAGTGCAGATGGGTTTTTATCATGCCAACATATGGATAGCGATTTTAAATTATCTACTAAAGTACTGCCTGGTGACACTTTTAAGTTTAAACGACAGTGTACAAAGTCCCTTTTTTTCCGGGAAAAAGTGAATGGTGAGAAAATTAAGAGAGACTGGATTTGCTATTCCCCATCAACTGGTAAGGTTTTCTGCGCCCATTGTAAATTATTTAATTCAAAATGTGGAATTGGAGCATCTGCTTTGATGTCATCAGGATATGATGATTGGAAACACGCTGCAAGAGACTTAGCTCGCCATGAAACAAGTGAAACCCACATTCAATCAATTGAAACCCTTTTAACACGTAGGAAAGCTGGAGAGCACATTAGTAAGAGGCTCACAGAGCAATTTGAATTAGAGAAAAAGTACTGGAATGACATACTGTTGCGTATTCTTACCGTAATCAAAATGTTAGCATCGCGTGGGTTGTCATTCCGTGGCAGTAACGAAATTGTGGGTTCTGTCCACAATGGCAATTATTTAGGTTGCTTAGAGCTAGTGGCTGAGTTTGACCCATTGCTTGCAGAACATATTCAGAAAAGAGCGAACAAAGGCCGAGGTCATGTGTCATATCTGTCATCAACTATATGTGATGAATTTATTAATGTGTTAAGTCGTGACGTTTTGGACCACATTTTAACTGAGATTAAAGAAGCAAAATAATTTGCAGTTAGTGTTGACTCAACACCAGATATTTCACATGTAGATCAGCTTACCATTATATTCCGTTACATGACTTCTAAAGGACCAGTTGAACGTTTTGTGACATTTATCCCTATAGAAGAGCACACTGGGGAAGGATTAGCAACAAAGTTACTTGATTTTATGGAAAATACTGGCATTACAATTAAAGACTGCCGAGGTCAATCCTACGATAATGCTGCCAACATGAGTGGCCGTTTCAATGGCATGCAAGCAAAAATAAAAGAACATAATAACTTAGCTGAATACATACCATGTTGTGCTCATTCGCTTAACCTTGTTGGTCAATGTGCTGTAGGATGTTATTCTGAGGCTGTAACGTTTTTTGACTTTGTAAATAAGCTGTTTGTATTTTTTTCTGCCTCCACCTCTCGTTGGAATCGTTTGATGGCAGTTTTAAAGCCACTTAATATGCCTACCTTAAAAAGGTTATCTGATACCAGATGGTCAGCACATTATGATGCTGTACACTCCCTCCAGGTTGGCTATACGCAAGTGAAGTCTACCTTGGATATCATGTGTCAAGATATGTCCCAAAAGCCAGAAACACGACTTGAAGCCGCAGGATTGAAAGATATAATGAGTCATCATGAAACAGGTATCCTAGTTCAATTGTGGTCAAAAATTCTGAATAGGTTCAATTTCACTAGCAATTACTTACAAGGGGCAAACATGGATCTCAACACCGCTACGGAACTGCTTCGTTCTTTGGGTGATTTTGTTCATTCTCTTCGGAGCCAGTTCACAGCATTTGAAAAGGAAGGAAAAGATCTGGGTACCGATTCGTACAAAGGTGAATCAAGGCGAAAGCGCAAGAGGAACCAAGGATGGAATTATGGTGACTCAGAAGATCTAGAGTTATCCCCTTCTGATAAGTTTAAAGTTCAGTGTTTTTTGCCTATAGTTGATCAATTGTTAGTTGCTCTTAAACAGAGGGCTAATGCATATGATACAGTCAGCAAAAGGTTTGGTTTTCTTAAAAATCTACAATCTTTGTCCAATGATGGTATGAGAGATCATGTTTCATTTGTATGTGAAACATATTTTGAAGATGTTGAACCTAACTGTCATGGTGAATTTATTCACTTCACTTCTCTGTTTGCCAAATTGTCACCGCCCAATGAAACTGATTGTGTTGAACTGCAAATGTACACATTTCTAGTTAAGAATAGTTTGACCGATACCTTTGTGAATGTCTACACTGTGTTGAGAATTTATTTGTCTCTTATGGTCACAAACTGTACTGGAGAAAGATCTTTTTCAGTCCTTAAAAGAGTTAAGAATGAACTTAGATCAACAATGGGACAACCTCGCTTAAATGATTTGGCTTTATTATGCATTGAAAGTGACATAGTTAGATCAAGAGATTTCACAGTAGTGATCAAGAAGTTTGCTTCAAAAAAGGCCAGAAAAGTCAATATATAAAAAACTATTTTAAAGTTAATTGATTAACTAAATAGTACATAAATTATGCTACAATTTATATTTATTGTTTTTTTTTATACTACCTTACCGCCACATTAGGCCCTCCTATACTTACAGCCCCAGGCCTAAAAATGTCCTAATCCGGCCCTGAAGTCATGGCTTATAAACAAAAGTTGCTTGTTCATAAGCATTTGAATTTGCTTAGGCAAACAGTAAATGTGTTCCTTAAAACTGAATACATGACTGAAAACTCCTGGCAAAGAATAACTAGTAGGATTTATGCAACATCATAACAAATTATCTTTGCAATCACCTCAAGTAACAAGTTTGTCAAGGACCATGAGCATTAATAGAAAAAAAACTAAAAAGAATTTTTTAGCAATTTGTTTGACTTATAAAATTTCCAGCCTCATCAAATCTATGGTTTCAATCAAACAGATGTAACAAGTGTACTCAGTAAGGTCATTGTAATAACGGGACATAACAAGTTTGTCAAATAATATCAGTTGAACTTGGTACACTTACTATGTATACAGTGAAAGGTGGTTGATAACTTTTTACAACCAGTTTTCATATTTACAAGAGTTGATTTTAAAGTTTAATGATAAAAAACGCTTTACCAGCAAGTTTAGATTTAGCTTATATATCAGGATGGATGACAGCAGAAAACTGTACTTGAAAGATTTTGGAAGACATGTCAAATTTTCAAAGGATTAACTAGATAATTATGATAGTTATGTAGATAGATTCTCTAGATATTACTAAAAACTATACTATTGTTACTTTTGATATTTCTATCTTACTTGGGCTACAAAAAAAAGTATTATTATATTTCAAGTGCAGCTTCATCCTAGGATTCCCAAACTTTTTTTATGAAATCACTAAAGCATTTAATGCTTTAAATTTTTCTTCTGGTTTTAGAGAAGCTAGAATTTACACAATTGTAATATTTTTAAGAGTCATGTGAGATGTCTTGAGTATCTTTCATTGTGTATCATTGACAGAGAAAAATGCAGCTTCGTTTTCCAGACTTTGTGAGCATCAGTTTCTCCAGGACAAAATAGTAATATAATTGTTGGCCTGAACAATAGGACCTTTTCTTAAAGCTGCCATCAAAAAACTATTTCAAAAAGGAAAAAAATAACCACTTGAATATAGACAGACACACCAGAGAGTGAAGCTTTAGTTAATTCACTAAAGTATCATATTATGGAAGAAAAATATGAATAGAATAATTAGTAATTAAAATTGATTTTTTTTTTTGCTTAAGTATGTATAAGTTTTATATCTCAGTTTAAAAGATTTTTGTGTAAATTTGACTGGCAACCCTTACATTTTTGACGAATTTCTAAAAGTGTTTCACTTGTACGATTATAATAGTAAAATGATAGACACAGGCACTTCTAGCATAGCCCCATAGATATTTAGAAGAATATAGCAAAATCAATCTAAAGTAACAAACCTGGCAAATAAACACAAAACCATCTCAAAAAGGCGTTTAAGATTAAAACGATCACCAAACATTAGCTAAAATATTTTAGATGAACCAAAACAATTTTAGCACGATTATTTGGTGGCTGTCCATGCTGAATCCAACCGTTCGCACTTCATAAAAGTGGCAGCACGGCCGCTGACGAATTCAACATATCAAGCCTGTTTCAGAAGAATCGAAAGTTAATCAACTTTGATCACATTCTTGATACGAAGTAAGCGGAGGTTTAAATATCGGAATCTGTGACAACGCCTCCTTCCAAGACATTTGAAGTATTGGAAGTTGATTTAACACGAGACGCTGGAGTATCTTTTGATAACTGACTAAATTAAGAATTGCTTTGCTTTTATATTAACATTGATTAATAGATTGCACCATAGTCTATGAATAAGTAAATAAACCCATATTATCACGTCATGTAGTAAATATTTCACTAGATAGTTACGTAATAAATGATTGTCAAACATGAAAAGAAAACGTGACTCGTTTAAGTAAATTAATCCCAAAAGTAAAGCCATTAAGTCTTGTGATCAGCTAGTAATTAATCGTCATATCCGTTATTTGATTGTTTTTTAACAAGTGATAAGCATTTTGCTTAATTCTGAATAGTGAATCCAAATCCGGATTTCGGAATTTCGGAATTCCGAAATTCCGTCATATTTTGAATTTTTAAAAATCCGGAATTCAAAAACGAAAATTCCGGATTTTTCGAATTTAGAAGTTCGATTATTTAATTCTTATTTTATTTTTGAAGTTATTTAGAACTGTTTTTATAAAAATTTCAAAAAAAACTTTTGTTTTGTTTTTATATTATGTATTTCTTCCGTTCTAAAAATTTTAATTTTTGTTACTAAAAACGTTTTTCAACAACAAAGTTGTCATCCTCAGTAGTATAATACAACAGTTTTTAGTAATAAAAATTAAAATTTTTAAAACGGAATAAATACATGATATAAAAACAAAACAAAAGTTTTTTTTTGAAATTTTTAGAATTTCGAATTTAGAAGAACTTTTACTATAGATGGCAGCATTGTGTACTTTCATTGTTATAAATTCAAAAAATTTAAATTTTAGTAGGCTTAGGCTACTGCAAATGCATTAAATTTTTTTTTTTAAATGAAATATTAACATTAAGAAATTAAATTGTATGCAGAGCAGACAAAGTAAGTCATTATATTAATTTTATGTTTCAAAAATTTTGTAGACTTAGATTGTTATTGTTTTAAATCCGAACCCAAGTATGGTAGATAAATCTGAAGAAACTTTTATGGACATTTCAAAAGAAAGCTCATCAAATTCTGTGTGGAAATATTTTCTACGAGGGAAAACAAATCAGGTGGCGAAATGCATGCAATGCAAGCAAGTTTTAAAGATATTGGGTGGATGTACAACTCCCATGCACACACATCTTCGTTCTAAACACAACACAGTTTTGAACAAGCGAAAGTTTGATGAAAATACAACAGCTTCTACATTTGACAGTAACGATAGTGTTGTGAGCACAACCAGAAAAACGAACACGATCATTGATTTTTTCAAGCCAAAAAAAGATGAAACTTTTCCTGCCGTAGTAGCTAGAATGATTGCTTCTGATGGTTTACCGTTTCGTGTTTTTTGTACGTCAAACGATTTAAGAAAATGTTTAACAATGCGTGGATTCGGTGATATTCCAAAATCACCCACCAGCATACAGAAAGTCGTGATGGATTATACTAAAAAAATTAAACAATTGCAAATTGCTGAAATTAATCAATTAAAAAAGAATTTATGCTTTAGTCTAACATTGGACGAGTGGACGTCCTCTCGAAATAGACGTTATATGAATGTTAACGTTCATGGGTCGAAAAATATCTGGAATTTGGGTCTTTCTCGAATTTATAGTCGATTTGCGGCTGAAAATTGTGTAAAATTGTTAGAGGACAAGTTAGAATCATTTCAGTTAAATATAAGGAACGATATTTCGTGTATTGTAACTGATGGTGCTTCTATGATGCAAAAAGTGGGTAGATTATTACCATGTGAACAAATTTTGTGTTTTGCTCATGCAATTCAGATTGTAATTGTAAATGTGATCTACAAACAAACAGAGAAAGAGGTAGATGAAGATGATTATGAGAGTGTTCTAGACCTGGACTCTGATGAAGAAGATTTAAGTGATGATGAAGGAATGCAAGTGGGGACGAGAAATGAATGTGATGTAGAAATTACTAAAAAGTTTACATTGCGAAATGTAATCATGAAAGTTCGGGTAATTGTTCGAATATTTCGACGTTCCCCTTTAAAAAATGAAGTGTTGCAAAAACATATGAAGGAAGATCATGGAAAGGAATTGCAGCTATTGCTTGATTCGAAGACTAGATGGAGTAGCCTGATGTCCATGTTAGAACGTTTTAATCTTTTGAAAAGTTCAATAAAAAAGGCAATAATTGATATCAAAGTGGATACATTTTTGAATGATTCAGAATGAAATATAATATCTACAGTTTCTAGAAATTTGAAGCCTATAAAATTAGCTGTAGACGCGTTATGCCGTGCTGATGCAAATTTACTTTCTGCGGATGCAACATTTACGTTTGTGTTAGAAAATTTTGATGAGAATGAAGAAATTGGCCGTGAAATGAAAAAAGAATTTGAAGTTCAAATTAATCGAAGAAGAACTGTGGTATCCGATGTTCTTCAATATTTGCATAATGGGGGTAAAACCAAAATTCACAAGAACATTTTGCGTCGCTCGAAAACTGAAATAACCAAAATTATCATATCCCTAATCCAAAGACTTAGTGGTGAAGTAGCATTAGAAATAGACCCGACAGTATCTGAGTCTACTAAAATGGATGACGATAAACCTATCGAATCATTGGAAACTCAGTTATCCTTGCAGGAAATTCTTCAGCAAAAGATAAAGGAATCACTCTCGGAATCACGGTCAAAAGTTCTACAAAAATCATCGATTCATTCCAAAATTCGCAGTGGAATGAAATTTTGGGATGAAGGGGGATCCCGCGGAATGCTTTTGGAAGATCTTTACAAAAGTTTATTAACAATTCCACCAACTAGTGTGGAGTCAGAGCGCGCTTTTTCCGCTGCAGGAGCATTTTCAAAAAAATTCGATCAAGGCTCAACGACAAAACATTGGATACTTTGTGTTTTTTAAGAAGCTTTTTCAAAAATCAAAATGAAAATTGAACTTTCATTTTGCAATTTTATTTATGTAGTTCAAAAAAATTTTAATATGAAATATTTCCTTATTTTGTAATTTGTTTTAATTTTGTTGTTTTGAACTAAATACATTTATGTTAAAAAATAATGTACTTTCTTTTCTTTATATTTTTTAAATTCTTCTATAATAATTCCGGAATTAAACCGAAATTCCGGATTTCATCTCCTGTAATTCCGAAAATCCGGAATTCAGTTTTTTACAAAAAAATGGATTCACTAATTCTGAACTTAACTAAGAAAAAATTTAAAATGTGTTAACAGTTTTTTGCGTCAGTAAAACTTTTGTCAGAATTTCCTAGGTTGAATTTCACGAGTAACAGATTTCGCTGTGTGTAATTTGTTAAAAACAAAATTTAAAGGCTTCATGAATAAATTTTTTGCCACTGATAAAAAAAAAAAGATCGCATAATTAAAAATACTTTTTCAAAGAAATCACAATTCCACTGATAAAAACTTAGGAGCTACTCGACTTTCGCACCCACCCCCCACCCCCACCCCCCTTTTTATGGTTGATTAAGAATCGTATAAAAACATGGGTCTCAAAATCAATGGAAAATGCTCTAAACTGAAGTAAAAAGTATAAAGTTATACGACAAATCCCTAATATTCACCATCTTGATGATTTATTTAATAACAACCTGGTTTTTATTTTGTCATAATAAATATTGCGAATAATAGAACATGATAAGGGGACGTCCATAAAGTACGTACGCAGTAAAACCAATGCTTTTGGACCCCCCTCCCCCCTTGTACGCATTGTACGCTTTTAACACCCCCTCCCCCTCTGCGTACGTACGCGTTATTTATTAAAAAGTATGACCTCCCCCCCCCCCAAAAAAAAGTTTTCAAATCATTAAATACAAAAAAGATCAATTTAGCTATTTATATTTCCATAAATGGTGACTTAAATAAATTGAAAATGTTATGGAAAACAGGCATGAACTCTGCTTCTAATCTTTCATTAGTAATCTCCTTACTGACTTCTTCACTTTCACTTAAATCACTCTCCATATCATTCTTTATTTTTTGTTTTTTATGTGCTTTCTTGTGCCGTTTCATTGCTGCCTCGCTCGGCCAGTATTTATTGCATTTGTCGCAAATTCCGTTTAAAAGCTTTTTTTCCAATGAAGGACAATACAGATCAAATGGTATAATTTCGTGCTTTAAGCCTTCTATAGGCATATCTTGTAGCAAAAGCTTATGCGTCAGAGGTGCAAAGTTTGAATGGTTTGATATGTTTTTAAAATATCGAGACGGTTCCATCGCTTTGTAACCATTCTCGCAGTACTCGTAGATGGCCGGAAATGGAATGAAACGTTGGGGGATGGTATTCAGCCAATTTGTTTCAAACGATGAACGACATAACTTGTCCTGGCATTTCACAGTTTGAAGACAGTATCGCGATTGCTGGCAATGTTTCTCTGCCCAAACAGGAACAGGATTCGGCGGTTTATATGCTTTTCCAACTGGTACTGCCCGGCAATTAACAAGGTAACCGTCGATGACGGTTTATTCCCAAACTTGAGATAAAACGTCAGCCGCTTTTTGGAAATTTTCTACCTCCAGTTCTTGGTTCATTGTCTTCCCAGAAGAATCAAGGTGATCGCCAAAATAATCATGGGGAAGAACTATTCCAGCCAAATCACGAGAAAGAGGTGCCATTCTTCTTTCAATGGGGTTGAAGGCTGAAAGCCCAGCTGCATTCACACCGTGAAGCAAGACATCTAAATCCAGCAAGCGGAAGAGATCAACAACAGCTGCTAACGTTTTAGGGAAGCGTGGTGCCTCATCTTGAGCTCCATCAGTCTCCATTAACATAATTGGTTTACGTCTAACCCTCTTGGTTTCAAAAAGCTCCCTAACATCAAAAGCATGTGTAAAAGCATTCGATGTATCGTGTTTCCCACTTCTTATGCGTATGAGT
Organism: Hydra viridissima; assembly: GCF_058129835.1. NCBI lineage: Eukaryota > Metazoa > Cnidaria > Hydrozoa > Anthoathecata > Hydridae > Hydra > Hydra viridissima. Next base: position 4,761,717 of record NW_028324303.1, read on the forward strand.
GTCTCCACTGTAGGATACATTTCCATTATTGTTAACTTCGCATATGCCATACACCGATGGGATTAACTTGTGCTGTGGGCCAACGACATGATCCATAAGTTTGACCTTGTATTCCATATGCATCAGCAACGGCACTTGAAGCCTTGCAAGACCCAACGGTACCCTGGCTTTATCATCATTGGACATGAAAAGCACTGCTTTTGGTCCAAACAATTTGCAAACTTCAAACATGTCATCAATAAAAGATTTGGCAAACATTCTACCATCATTTCTTTTTCGCAGTGAATTTTCTGGACGTAGTAGCTTCACAGGAACTGTTTTTACATGCTTTTTTCCTTTATGAGTTTTTTCACGTCGTGGTAAAAAACGAAGGTACAAACCACTTCTACTCAAGTTGAAGCCTATTTTCGTCAGCTCTTTCTGAAGATCATCCAAAGTGGAGACACTGCGAAGACATTCTGTTCTTCGACGCTCATCTGCTGCTGATAAATTTTGCACAATTTTTATGATTGTTGATAAAAGTTCTGGTTGATCAATTTCGAGCCGTGGTCGTCCTGGATGGTTTCGCATAAACTGTTTCAAAGCACTTGATACTTCAGGGTTGTTTTGACAAACTGTTTCGATGCCCTCTTTAAGTTTTTGCCTCCGTTTTCTTTGTCGTGCCGATTCACGAATCAATCTGAAAACAAAATATTACATAAATCTTTGACTCCGTTATAAAACCTTCTATACTTAAGGTTTCCTGGATTCTGCAAACTTTGTAAATCCTCAATTAGAAGTTCTTATTGACAATTTGAAAAACAAAATTTTGAAAGTTACTGCCTGCTTAAAAGTTTGGTTTTTATGGCCAAGACGTCTGTCTATACTTCTTAGCTCTATTCGATATATCTCTTAACATTTACCTGTCCAAGTTTGTTTTTTCTCTTCTTATGCTTTCTTTCACATTGTCTAATTGTTTCCTAGTTACGGTAGACAAACCAGAATTGCGTAAGACTATCAAGGATGAAAGCTGTGATTCGAGATCTGAGATTTTCTTCCGACTTTTAACTTGTGCCGGATTTGCTCTTTCCTTCTCGTTTGATGTTAAATCTAAATTAGGAAATACCCAAAAATAAACTAAAATAAATTCTTGACAGTTATAGAGATTGGATGTAGAGAAAATGGTCAAGTTGTCCAATTATGATGAATAAAACTATGCAATTCCAATATAGTCGTACAATGTAGTTTAATTACCAATTCGGTTGAATTCAATATATAGAAAATCACGAGAGAAAAAGTTTGTAAATTATTACAAAAAATGGCTTACTAAGTTCAATCCTTTCAGGTTCTGTCGTAGTTGCGTTCGGAAAACTTTGTATTTTATTTGACGAAGGCACTGGATGGATATCTTTTTTCTTTTTGCTAGGCGGTGATAAAGCATTTCATCAGAATGACATGATTGATCCTTTTGACTTTTTTGCTTTCACTTTTAATTCGTTTACTTTTTTTTCATACAAAGACTGATCATATTTTACTATTTTCCACAACTCCTATGCGTGCTGATACTGCTTTTGTTTTTCAAGTGTTGAATATGCTTTCTTATATAACTCAAGGAGTTGAAGATACTTTTTCTCGTTCCCAACAAATTCGTTCGACATCTTGGGAGTAAGCAGTTTTTTTTTGTTGCAACGTTTTCAATTATTCGAATAGAAAGATAAAAGTTTTTGTTTATTTGGAAATAAAAGATTTCATCATAAGATTCAGTGTCGTTAAAGCGAAGAACGTAAAGAAATAACCTGACTCAAACTAATTGCAGTTACATTTCGCAATAAAAGGTGTTGGTCTCTATTAGCATTAAAATTGTTGTTTTTAAAAATATTTGTTTTTTATAATCAGAAAAAATACATTTAAACTTTAATAATAATTTGAAGTAGTACATTGTTAATAAAAAGTTAATAATAAAATATTAATTTAAAATAATAAAAAATTAACTTGTTGTAACGTTTTAATTGAAAAGATAAAAACCAGGTTGCGTAATTTAAAAAAAAGATTTTTTACATTCGAAAAGTTTTAAAAATAATTCCTAAGAAAGATAGTCAACCGCGTACGTACTCGCTGTCTTGAACACTCCCCCTCCCCTTGTACGCATTTGTACGTTTTTTGGTAACCCTCCCTCTGAATATTTGCCAGTCCTTGCCACAATTACTTGTTAGAAGTCCCCATAATACAACATCGTTTTTTTGTTTTAAGATTTTGTTTAAGTTAAAGAAAAAGTTAAAGCATATAATTGAATAGTTATGATGTATTTTTAAACTAAATCATTAAGTAGTAGTTGTCGTATAGAAATATTTTTTTTATTTTTTTGATTAATAATATCATACATGTTTATTTTCTATTTTCAGACATCATTAACAGGTTTTAAACAAGTTTAAAAACAATTTTACATTTAATACAAGGTGGCTACTAAATTTAACCTTGCAATTATTATTAAAACTAGCAAAAAGCAACCCATAATACGAGTTATGGTCGGTCTGTTACTTAATTTATAGTGGCTGTTTTCCACTTTTTAAAGTTGCGAAACCTTAACTAATACGCAATTAGAAAAACGCCTTCAAATTGAAAAACATAAACCATCTGTAAAATTAAAAAAAAAAAGTATGCGGAGGTAAAATAATTTACCAATTACTTAACATTGAGTAATTTACAACTGACGTAGGTCATATCAGTGTACGGCAGAACCATTTTCCTCGACATTGCTAAGTTCAAAACAAAACGTTTATAGTTACTGACATCAAGTAATAACACTTCGTCATGCTTTAAATTGACGAAAAAGTAATGCTAAATTCTTGTAATATTTTTTATAACATGAACTTTAATAAGATTAATATAAAGCGAACGTAAATTATACATGAGTTATTAATTTTTTGGTATCCCCTTGATACATGTTTCTTTAAAAAAAGGAAATTGACTTTAAAACGTTAAATACACACAACTAAATAAATTTATTAAAAATAACTGACCATTTGACCATTACTATATATGGCACTAATATGACCATTTTTATATATGCCCTCTTTGTTTCAATAAAAAAAGGACCTCTCTTCCCCGTTTTTGCCTAAATGGTGGTCAGGAGAATAGAGTTATTTTTATTAAGAGTAATCAAGTTTTTAATGGAGACCTTTCACCAGAATAATAAAATGTAAAACAATGATTTACATGTGTAAGAATTTTTTCTTTTTAATATATATGAGAATTTAACATATATAAGAATTTTTTCTTTCCTCAAAAGTGTTGCAAATGCAAACTAAGCTAATTAATTAGTTAAACACCTTACAAAATTTAAGTAACTCGATATTTAACAAATGCGCAAAACTACAATATTCACTCCCCGTTTAAAAAGATCCCCTAAGTTACGTACAACAAATTATTTGTCATAAAATAGAGAAAATTAAAACAAAATTGAACTAATTGCATATATTTATATCATTTTAACTGACAAAAATTTACAATAAAAGGTAATTAGGTTTTATTTTATAAATCGTATAAATGCGTCTATCGTTAATCTTTAAGAAAAAAAAAACACCACATAAAAACTGAAAATCGATTTAACTATTTATAGTAAACTATTTTGACATGGCAGTTAATATAAACATTTATCGAAAATGTATCTATAAAATCTGTTTCGAAGTGCAAAAGGATTAACAATACTAAAATATTAAAAAAAAAAAAAAAAAAAAAAAAAAAAAAAAAAAAATCAAATTAAGATATAAACTGCATTTTTAGCATAATGTTGTCTTGGCTTTTTGTAAATAAATAAAAGCAGTAAGTTCCAATAATGAAACTACCTATTATTCATTTTTAACAATAGATACCAACATGAAGGTAAGCCAAGCAGTCTATCAACACAAAACATCACAACAATAACACATAACAATAGAATATTTACACTTGATCCTAAAATCCAGTGAAAATAACAAACCAAATTAAAATACTTAAGGTAAAATTAGAAAACCAATTTAAAGTTAACTATATATTTATCTTTTTACTAAACTTATAACAACATAAAAGTATATTTGTTTTTATGTTCAATATTAGTTATTCAATTACTTCAAATTTAGGACATTAAAACACCCTAGATTTAAAGATCAAGATTGCATACTCTCCCAGACACATTATGCTAAACATTAACAGACATTATTGTGTTTCCAAAATAATTAAAAAAGGCTAGACAACACAACCTAGCTCTAAAGCAGTAGCACTGCCTGACATTAAATGCTGCCAAGTCACACCTCTTCTATAAGTACACGGCTTGGCTGGCAAGGTTATCAATCTTGCTCAATATAATGCCAACTCACACCACTTTGAAAACATGGAAACAACATAATTTAAACATATATACAGCTATAAACAAATATGGTTTCATATAACACATATAAACATATTAAATGACAGGTATATTTATCAAAAACTATGAAAAAAAAAAATTAAAATAATAAAAAAAAAATAACATTATTTGTGTAACACTTTTCGCCTACCATACCTTGAATGAGATGTTTATCAATTTTGAATAACAAACTATTAAATGCTCTAGTTCTTGAACATGCAAAATATAGTTGACCATGAGAGAAACACGGTTTTTTGAGATATACCCCAACTCTATCAAATGTTTGACCTTGACTTTTGAAAATTGTCATTGAATAAGCCAATCTGACAGGAAACTGACAACATTTCAGAACAAAAGATAAATTAGAATCTGATAGAGCCAACTGAATTCGAGGAACAAAAACCTATTTACCACCAGAAACACCTGTCAAAACCTCTGCATCAATATAATTATTTTGAAGAGCACAAATTTTCACTCGAGTACCATAGCATAGCCCAGCTTTGAGATCTAAATTTTTAAGTAGCATAATTACACAACCAATTTTCAATTTTAAACAATGAGGTAGTATACCTGAAGGAGTTAAGCTGTTCAAAAACTTAACAGGAAAATTATTTCTTTCATTAAGGTCATCAGTATCAATTTGATCAGCACTTAAATAAATTTTGACCTCACCCAGCAGACATTCAAGCACTTCTTCATTGATAGTGAATCAACATTAGTGTTAAAATCACGCATTTAGAATAATCATTTTGATCAGCATCTCCAAAAATCTTTTCAACAATTGATTCATTTTCTCTAATAATGCACTGATTTGGTATTTCAATGCATCCTTTAAAAGGATCCTCTTCTTTGACAGGTATTGTTCCATTCCCAAGTTTTAGTAGCCATTGGGAAAATTCACCTTCCCCATCTTGTACTCTCATATTTTCAGTTAATGCAAATTTCTGCACCCACTGCCAATGCAAAGAACATTTTAAACACAATTCTACTATTTCAGCTGGTAGTGTTTATACACAATTCTACTATTTCAGCTGGTAGTGTTTATACACAATTCTACTATTTCAGTTGTTGAACATTTTCATCAAAATTTTCAAGATTTAAGCTTATAAACTCATCAATAACAGGCAGATTGTAATCAGCCAGCATTTTACCACTTTGATAAATAATCTTTTCAATTTGATGAAGAATAGCTCGCTCAGCTATTAGAAGTGGGATTGAGCGGTGAATGAAATCTTCCATCATAAAAGCTTTGCATGTATTCCAGAGATGTAAAGGATTGTCAGATTCACAAAAGGTGAAAATAATTGAAAACAACTGTCTTATTTGCCTTGGCATACATGTTAAAACCGCCTCAGAAAGAGTATTCTGCCATTCAGTGTTATCTTACAACAAATCTTTCAAAACACATGCTTCACGAAACGTTTCAAGGACAATACCATTAACAGTACGCACATCCTCCCAAGATGTTGCTCCTTTTGCTTGCAAAAATAACAGTTTAAGAAAAAACAATTCTCCAGTTGGATTAACTTTATCCATTCTTACGATCACCTTATTACCACCCCTTTGTCTAACCTTCCATTTACAATGTTTATCATCAAATATAAAGTGATAAGGAATGTCTACATAAGAATAGCAATGTGCTCTTTCATTTTCAGTATTTAACTTAAACCATGCCGTTAGGTGTGTATAACTTTGAGCTTCACGATCTAAAGCCATTTGTTCTGCTCCTTCTCTAAAATACAATAATTGATTTTCAGGTAGATGTTTACCAAGTCAATGCACTTTGAAAACACAGAAACAACATAATATAAACATATGTACCAACTGTAAATACAATAAATGTGTTTAAATATGTATATGTTAAATATATACCTTGTATACATATTTAAACATATTTTTAAAACAATTATATAACACATATTAACACATACACAAACAATAAAAAAACACTTTACATTATTATAAAAACACATTGATAAATCAACTATAAAGCACTTATTACCACATACACATACATATCAAAAAAGCATATATGCAAACAATAAACATGTGCAAACAAAATTTTTAAAAATGACGCGAGAAAATTTCAAAAGATACAAAATATATATTTACAAACAATACTCTTTACCTTCTTTTTTTTTTTCATAAGAACTGTAATCCTCATAACAAAATTTAACCTTTACATACAATAACATGTGAGATGCCATGTCAGTATTGGCACAAAAGTTTAAATTATTTTTCTAAATTTTCTAAAAAAGAACAAAAATAGTTAATAGCATCACAGAAATTTCAGTGTAGTAATAACTATTTTATGGAAATAGCATTAGTATAACTTTAAATAACATCCATACCCCTATTTTCCTTCTAAAAAATAAGATAATAAAAACAAAACTGCAAAAAGAAAAGCTAAAACAAACAAAATATAAACGATTTAAAAAATTAAAATTCTTTCTACTTTAAATCCTTTCTACTTTATCTAATAAAAAATTTAAACACTTTCTACTTTATCTAATTTAAATTTAAATCCTTTCTACTTTATCTAATAAAAATGTATATATAACTATTTTATATACTTACTTCAATTATAAGATAATCTTAACGATGATTATTTATCTTAATATGATTCTTTATGTAATATATCTAAACTAATAATTAAATTCCAAATTTAAACTAATAATTAAATTCCAAAAGGAAAAAAGTTTCAACTCGCTTAAGAGATCTTTCTCCAATGGCCGCGTGCAACGGAAAAACGTGCTCTTTCAAAGCCTAGTGACTTACGACGAAACGACGTTAAACATTACACATTAAACGTTTCTGTAGGAATTAAATATAGATTTCAAGTATTTTATTTATCTATTCAAATTAAAGATGAATAAAGTAAATTGTAGCACTTGTAGAATGGCTACTAGAGATGGGTATACTGAAGAACGTATAGCGAAGGTTGTTGCGGATGTAAAGAGGTAAGCTTAAACTATATTACCCGAGTAGCAAACATTTAAACCGCGTTAAAAACAAGATGTGCTATAAATAAGTTGTGGCACATCCAGAATGGCTACTAGAGATGGGTATACTGAAGAACTGATAGCGAAGGTTGTTGCGGATGTAAAGTGGTAAACTTAAACTAAATTAGACTTTACGGAATGTCCCTATCTGTTAACCTTTCACTATCTAATAACCTTTGCTATAAGTTCTTACTGCCTAAGAAGCTACATACTTCATTTATTATTTTTTAACGGTCGAAGAAGCGCAACTGTGCATCAAAGCATTATGATTTGTGGAAAAGCCCCTATGGTCAAAAAAATTGTCCTCAGCACTTTTTTGACCGAAGTTGAAGAGCAAGGGTTATTAGCTGTATAATCAATGCACAAAGGAGAGATCATCTTGTCATCTAAGACACCATCATATCACTTGCGTCCCGTCTATTTTTAGATTAACGTTTGATATCGAAAATAAACAGGGATAGACCTTACCAATTTGGTTAATCAGGATCGTTACAAACCTGTAGATAAATGGTAATGTGTCAGAACAAGTAATGAAACAGTGGCTCGCGGACATAAGAAGCTATTTTGCGTGAGAAAAATTATTTAGATATCTTATATGAACACAAGCGCAGAATTAACTTTAATTAGTCCGGGTTTCAATTTTCACCCAAAGCTGGAAAAGTCTTGATTTAAAGAGATCAAAAAATGTTTCTTATGCCACATTAGCTAAAGACAAGGAAAGAATTACAGTTATTGGTATGCAAGTTTATATTAAATTTATTGCTTACCGTTCTGTTATTTGTTATGCTTTTTGTTACGCTATTATTATTTATAACACAGCAACATAAGTTGCTTTTAATTTCACATATCTTAGAACGTGATCGCTTAGGATGTGGGGTTAGCATGATAGCATAATCTTTGCGCTTTTCTTAAAGTAAATGTTGGTGCTGACTAATCTCTTCCTTCCCTTCTTACTATATATGCTAACCAGAGAGTCCCCATAACTGCATAACTGTTATTGCCTCCATATTTAGTAGCTGTTGGTAAATCTACAAAGGGTTATATAAATCATAAAGTTCTCTATGAATATTTAAGCAACGCTTTCACCATAGAACAGAAAATAATAACTTTTCTTTGAGTAGTGTTTTTTTCACCAGAAAATAATCCTCAAAGAAAAGTTATTGCTTGGAACAACAAACATGAAAGTTGGATACCATTTTATCTAGTGAAGAAGCAGATTTACAAATAATTTTAATCCTCATTCCACCAAAAAACACTCATTTCATGCACCCACTCGACGTGGAACTGTTTGGCCATATGGTTGTGTGGCAGGACGATGGCTGTGAACGCTTTCCGCCTCGCCAATCCTAATGAGTATGGTTAAGAAGAAAATTTCGCAAGTCAACCAGTGGTGACGAAGAGGAAGCAAATATCATCAGCTAAACCTAAGAATAAACTTAAAAAGAAAAAGCCAGTCGTGCAATGCACTTCTGATTCCGGCAAGAACATCTCAAATTTAACTAAAGTCTAACTACCTATCTCTTCTTTTATAATGTGACATATAAATATCTAGAGCTTTAGGCTGACCCAAACCTATCAATTTTTTGCAAAACTGAAGCAAAACGTTTTAATTAAATTCATCTTTATCTTTCAGGTAACACAACTTCAATGAGCAGATGCAACGAAGTTTGAGCTAGTAAAGCTGCATGAATACGGATCAAAACCAAATTTTTATTTGTCAAGCATACAAATGTATAAAACTTTTTAGATATCATTCCTTTTTTTTTTTTTTTTCCTTATATTTGTCTTTATAAGATTCAAGTCAAGAAACGACTGAAAAAATACATATTTAAAAAAAAAAAACGAATAGACGAACACTGGCGGAAGTTCAAAAGCGTGGAGTGCAAAGATAGGGAACAAGCCAGTGGCCGCCGTTTTTGATTTTCGGAGGCTATAACTCCCTTATTTGTTATCGGAGGTCATTTATTCTAAGGAAATCGTAAAGAGCAATCTTTTCAATATCCGATCAAACTTTGAGATTGATAATTTATCAAAAAGCGAGTGAGAAAAAAATTTTAATTTTGGACTAGGTCGAAAAAAACAACACTGAGTGGTTTATGCACAATGCATCAATTTAAAATATTACTAAGTGACAATTTAAAGTGCGAAAAAAACAAGATGTGCTATAAATATGATGAAATTCTTTTTCCAGAATAATAAGAAATAAGCAAGCAACTTTGTATAGCATCGAAATTTACTTTCTGCCAGCCAAGGATATTGCAATATTGGGGGGAAGTCGAGAGGGCCTTCTTGGGGGTGGTTGAGCTTTTGGCTTGACTTTTTTCTGCTTATTGATGAATTCTTCGGTGGCTTCACAGGTTTTACATGTGTTTTTGTTTAGTTTTGGAATATTCATACACTTATCCCAATCAGCTTCTTCAGGAGGATCGCAAACATCACGATAGCTATAACGATCAGGTTTCTCAGACAACACCTCTTTGCTAATTCCGTCTACGTACCAAGAGCCAGTTTCGAGAGCGGCACCAAAAACACACATGTATTTGTCAGCTCCATCGTATTCCAAGCAAGGCAATCTGCATTCGATGCCTCTGTTTTTGACTTTACCAAAACAGTCTTCAGGGTAGGAGAAGCGAACTTCATTATCCACAATCATTTTCGGACACAGACATCCATCATTGACCATGATCTAAAAAAATAGAGGCATGAAATTGGTTCTTTGAAATTACATAAAAAATGTTTTATTAGGAATATCAGTTGAAAGAAGTAAGCACAAGGAAGAATCGTGTTACAAGGAAGATTCGTGTAAAAATTTAATTTTTTTAAAACTAAAGAAATAATCGTTTATAAACTAAAAAAACTCTGCTTGGAGATGTCCCATAAAAAAACCAGTGCACTGCTCATCAAGAAGCTCTCAATTTAAAAATTACTCACCTCGTCACAGTTGCTTCCGATAAGACTATTGTAAAACATTGTCAAACGTTCAACTGCAACAGTCAAACTTCCTTTTAAAATGGTATCCAAAAAGTAATGTTTGACATGTGGTAACCAAAGTGATATGCTATCGTTTGAAAATGTATCAAAGAAGCTAAATAAAAAATCCGTAGTAACGAAAAAAAGTATAATAGTGATATTAACAAGAAGTTTGATGAAAAAATTAAGAATCTAATAAATAAATACAATCTAACACACAAGAATAAAACAAGATTACACAATTTCAAAACCAGCATGAAAAATTGCTTTAGTCAAAATATTGAATTTCGAGTTTGGTTTGGTGAAATGCTCTGTCAATCAAGAACTTATCAGAAACTTTGAATTCACATATTCAGGACATTTTTTTGTTAATTGTTTTGAAGGTTTTTTTATTCATAGAGAGCTTCGACATCATTAAAATGAAAATTAAAAGATTGTTCGCAGCATATTGAACATAGAAAACAACTTCAAAAGTTTGAAAAGTAAAAATAACAAATGCTTACGTTAAGTAGCCTTGCGAATCACTATTCTTTTGGTATTTTGGAATGAAATCAGAATCGAGTAGTATTCCATCTTGAACACTTTTCAGATTTCCTGCACCTTGGCCTAAAAATTGACTTTTAACATATTATTGACCTACCGAAAAATGAACTCGCAAGATAGATATCCAAAGGGGCAGTGGGTGTGGTTATTGGAGTATTTGGGGAGGGGATAAGTCTGGTATTTTGGTGATGTTGGTCTAGTTTAAGTAAAGTTGTTTATTATTTATACAGCATTTAAACTAAACTAATGATTACGTATTTTTTTTATCGTTCGTGGATGAGTTTTTTAAGTTACAAATTTTCAATGCAAAGACTTTTTACTTAGCTAAGCAATAGATCCACACTACCCTTATAGAATCTTGAAAGTGATCTACTAAGCTAAAGGTAAATAGATATCAAATCTACGCGATATTTATTAACATCAAGGTTATAAACTGTAAGCTTCCATTTTACATATTTTTACTTTACAACAAGAAGCCGTAAATTCGGGCCGTCTTAAAATATTCTACACAACTAAGTTCCTGGAGGATACAACAACCCTATTATTACACAATGTAACAAAAAAAAAAAAAATTTCTGTTTATCAAAGTTTTTTGATGTTTCTTAATTAATTTGAGTATGCTGAGTCTGAATATGACATTGGATTTTTTATTGCATCAATCGTTTGGTCGTAAAAAAAAAAAAATCAATTAAACATATAATTAATATAAATCGTTTTGCAATCATGTTACATTATATTGTATTGTAACAGTCTCTCACAATCTCAAAAAACACTAAAAGTGAACAGTAGAACGAGGTTTTCTTTTATGAAGTTTCTCGTCATCGCGTATCAAACACCAGATGTAGTCACCCATCATAGCTGCATCCCATCTGCCCTGGTATCTTTTCTCCATTGCAAGAATATCCTGATGGAAACGTTCCCCGTGCTCTTCACTCACATCACCCAAATTTGGTCTGAAAAATTCCAAGTGTGAATGCAGGTAATGCAGCTTTATTGACATTCTGCATTTCATATCTGCGTACCGTACAATTAAGTTTTCCACTATCTCTTTGTAGTTATCACTCTTATTGTTGCCTAAAAAGCTATGAACAACATGTCTAAATGCAGTCCATGCTTCTTTTTCAACCGCAGACATTTTGTCCTCAAGCTCCTTACATGCCAACATAACTTTAATCTGTGGACCAACGAATATACCTGCTGAAACTTTTGCATCTGACACCTTTGGAAACATCTGCCGAATATGCTGGAATGCTGCACTATCTGGGTTTAATGCTTTGACAAATTGTTTGATAAGACCAAGTTTAATGTGAAGGGGTGGTAGTAAGATCTTTTCAACAGGTATCAGAGATTGATTAATAACATTGTGCGAACCAGGCTGTAAATGTTCTCTCACTGGCCACTCACGTCTTGTGAAGTGCTGGTTTGCAGCCCTGCTATCCCATAAACAAAGAAAACACGAGTACTTTGTGTATCCTCCTTGCAGACCGAGAAGAAATGCTAGCATCTTAAAGTCTCCACATACATCCCACTTGTAACTGTCGTAGTTGATTTTCTCAAGCAACAACTTCACGTTCTTATAGTCTTCCTTTAGATGAACGGAATGAGCTACTGGAATCGAAGGAAATCGGTTTCCGTTATGGAGCAAAACTGCCTTTAGACTTCTTGTTGAGCTGTCAATGAATAATCTCCACTCTTCAGGATTGTGAACAATGCCAATGTCATTGAAAAGACCACGAACGTCATGACAATAGCACAGTGATTCTGATACTACATAAAAGTATGCGAATTTTTCATGTCTTTTTCGGTATTTCGAGGTTCTGCAGCTTGGATCTAATAAATTCCATTCTTTCAAACGTGATGTCAGAAGTTCTGCATTTGATTTAGTGAGACCTAAATCTCGTACTAAGTCATCAAGTTCTTGTTGGATAGGGAAATGAGGTGAATCATTCGGTTCCCTGAAATCACAGTCATCATTGAGTTCATCCGGTGAGTCTACTTCAGAATGATATGCAGCTGCTTCTTCGGATTGAGGTGGAGTAGGAACAGGCAATTCATCACTGTGTGGAACTGGTCCAATAGAAGATGGTGTACTTGAATAACCTAGAGTCAGCCTATCTTTCGGTTTTTTATACTTTGAAATGTCAACAATGCAGAAAAAGCAGTCATCATGATGGTTCGTCGGTTCTCTCCATATTCTCGGAATCGCAAAGGGCATTGACTTTCGGATTCCACGCAGCCATCCTTCCAGAGTTGATCTGCAGCTACCACAACTGTAGTGTGGTGCCCACGATTTGTCCTGATCTCCCATAGCCATGCCAAAATAAGCATGATATGCAGTAAAGAATTTTGTACCACTGACAATCTTATGTTTAGCTTGTGTTGGACTAATATAGTAACCACAAACATAACAGAATGAGTCAGGACAAAGCTTGCAGGATCTACTAGACATATTCACCACTTCATGTAACAGTTGTAATTAGTTAAACTGAAAATAAACACACGAATATAGTTAAAATCAGCATATATATATAATGTTTTAATTGCATTACACATATACGAAAACTCCGAAATATACTTTATGCTTTTTCTCAGGAAATCTTGATGATAGAGAAAAACCAATGGTACCACTGAAATCAGCATACAAAAATTATGTAAGAAACATTAAAAAATTAACATAAACAAAAATGTTGTTACATGGTGTTATCTACTACTATTATTATAAAGAACTTATATACTTATATATATTATTATAAAGAACTTATATGAACTTGAGAAAAGTTCAAATAAATTTGTTTTTGAATTTATAATAAAATAAGTAATATTAGTAATTACTATATATAAGTAATATTAGTAATTACTATATATATAAGTAATATTAGTAATTACTATATATATAAGTAATATTAGTAATTACTATATATAAGTAATATTAGTAATTACTATATATAAGTAATATTAGTAATTACTATATATAAGTAATATTAGTAATTACTATATATAAGTAATATTAGTAATTACTATATATAAGTAATATTAGTAATTACTATATATAAGTAATATTAGTAATTACTATATATAAGTAATATTAGTAATTACTATATATAAGTAATATTAGTAATTACTATATATAAGTAATATTAGTAATTACTATATATAAGTAATATTAGTAATTACTATATATAAGTAATATTAGTAATTACTATATATAAGTAATATTAGTAATTACTATATATAAGTAATATTAGTAATTACTATATATAAGTAATATTAGTAATTACTATATATAAGTAATATTAGTAATTACTATATATAAGTAATATTAGTAATTACTATACATAAGTAATATTAGTAATTACTATATATATAAGTAATATTAGTAATTACTATATATGTAAGTAATATTAGTAATTACTATATATATAAGTAATATTAGTAATTACTATATATAAGTAATATTAGTAATTACTATATATAAGTAATATTAGTAATTACTATATATATAAGTAATATTAGTAATTACTATATATGTAAGTAATATTAGTAATTACTATATATATAAGTAATATTAGTATATATAATAGATAACTAAATTATTCACGATTAAATACAATTATGCATTTTTGAAAAGTTTACTTGCATTTTACTACAAAAATCAACCTCGAAAAAAAGTATAATGTTAGTATATCATTAATAATTGCAAAAATAAAAAGGCACCTAAAAGAAAGGAATTTGCGACTAACCTTTTATGCTATTTTGATATCTTAACTTATACAACTGTTTTGCAGCTCCGATCACATCTTCTCTCAATAGCCCTAATTCATCATGAAGAGCACACTTGTGCAATCTCTATAATCAAGTCAAAAAACAATCAAATCTAAAAAATCAATTTTTCAATTGATAAATAGAAAAAGTGATTATCTGTCAGGTTTAAACACTTATTAGCAACCAGATATTCTTTCTAGTCTCTTAACGTTTTTTTATTTTGTTATTATCTTATGATTGTTTCATTGTATTTGCATGATTTGTTCTCCTAAAAAAACACAATATTAAGATGCTTAACAATATTTATAAACGCTTAAGTATTTATTACCTCGTTTTGTAGTATGTTGAGCTTTTAGATTTGGATGTTGGTAATAGAGATTGTGTTTCAAGAAATCATTTCAAAATGTTTTTCGGAAATAAACCTCTTATTGGCTTTTAATGAAAATATTTTCTGTAGGAAATAAATGCGATATTTTAAAAAACTGCGAATTCATCATTAAGAAAAAGATTCCATCCAGATCTTAACGGTGAGATTCTGTCTGATTTTTATTGTAAGGATAGCAATATGCATGGCCGTCGAAAGGGGAAGGGGGTGGTGAAGGGGAAGATTCCTAGGGCCCCATTTGTGTACAAAAAACTTTTTTAAAATAACGTATTAGCGATGCGAAGAGAAACGTCTTTTGGAGTCGTCTCGATCAATACGAAATAGTTCGAGTACCTACTTTAAATCTTGAACAACATCGAGCATTAACATAGAATTTGAGCAAATTCTTAGATTTACTTTATTTGCACACAAATATTTTTTTTTTATGTAAAAAGTTATAAGGCGATAAAATAAAACAAGATTTCTGAAAGATAATCTCTGTTATCTTTGTTTTGTTCTCTCGGAAAAGCGCATGTTTCTGGAAACTAAATAATTTTTTTTATAAAGATGCCTCTAAACTTTCAGTATTTCCCAAATCTTTCCAAAATCCGAATCAAATAGTTTTGCAAAAATTCTGTACTTGAATTGAACTAAAGACGTGCTATTTAAAAAAAACTGAATGAAACCGGCTCAAAACCGGTGGACATATTTTTAATGAAGTTTAATTGTATACCTTTTTGACATTACGATCAGGTCGCATGAGTTCCAAATGAATTAATGATGAAGCTCTCATGTAATAAATTATCAAGGTAATCCAATTCGGATCAAAGGATACATTTTGGTTTACGCGGTGCTGCGGGAAAAACTTAGCCTGTAAGAAAGTCAAATAATTAATGAAGCTTTTTATAATTGGAACATTCACATATGTGAAGATATTTTATTCATACATGCATATACACACACGCAAATATATATATATATATATATATATATATATATATATATATATATATATATATATATATATATATATATATATATATATATATATATATATATATAGTATATAACAAACCTTTTCTGAGAGAAACTTTTTCAGGTCAGTATCAAGTGCCAGGTTTTTTCCTTTATTCAATATTGAAGAAACTGCTTCAATGTCATTGCTTTTTTGACTAACAAGAATATAAAAGTAGCACTTGTATTAACGATACAAGAATATTATGCATAACTCTTTTCAATTTTTTTTTATTCTATAGAGTATATAAAGGATGGTAGAGGAGGAAGAAAAACAGTGTTTCTGTGAAATCGGCACTTTTTCTAAGTAAAAGACGGTAAATGTTAACTTTTTTTTTTTTTTTTTTCTGTTTTTCATTAACATTTCGTTTTGTATAATGATTTCAATTTGTCAAGATGGACTTACCTGATAAGTGTTGAGGTAAAGTTTTCTTGATGAATGGCGTCGTCAACGTACTCTTTGACTTCATCCCATATTGAAGAAGATTGAGATGAGAACCACTCAGTAAAGTCGCTCTTTTCATCAATATTCTTTGAAAACGGTTTGTTTGAAAGCTTTATTACTTCAACAATACTTTGATAAGTTGTGGGTTTATTTTGTTTGGAAGGTTGAGACAAAGTTAAACCAAAAGAAAAGAGCAGCAGTAAAAATGTTTTCATGTTTATTAGTTTAAACTGGTCGAAGGTTCAAATGTTTTGTACGCTTTCTTTTGTTTTTTATATCGGACCAAGTTTATATTGAGGACCAAGTGATGCATAAAAAGCAGAGTAACTGTTTATCAAATTGTTTTATGATCATGTGAATTTAGTTGAAAGCCCTCTGTAAACATTTCTCGGTTTAACGAATCAATAACGTCAGTAATAAAATGTTTATTTACAAGCAAACTGTTTAATACTTTGAGCGCTAATTAAATGTGCTGAAGAGGGGCACTGATAAAATTGAGAGTAACTGTAAAGAGGAGCATTTTTAAAATTGTCAATCAAACTGAAGTAAACTGATTACTTGTCCCAATCGATAAAAGATTTACATTTTACAGTTAGAAATTAATGCTTAGGGTAGAGGTGGGCAGCTCCGGACTCTTAAGAATAATACAGATATAACCCATATGCAAAGGCGAAATCAACTGAAAAATCATTTTAATGAAAGTTGAAACCCTTATTTATTGAATTAAAAACAAATAAACAATGATTGAGTATTTAACAAAAGCACAAAACTTAAAATAATTTGTATAAGAAAATCAATGACTTTCAAAATTGATATGTTTTTCAAAATTGAATGACTTTCAAAATTTAATAATGATACTAATGCCTTATGAATCTTTTAGGACATAGCTTTAATCGAAATACAGCTCCAGCAAGCTATAGAATTTGCAAACTCCATACTAATCAACCTCATTGACTTAGAGCGTCACCGCTTATACACCCAAATTAACAGAAATTGCTTCTATCCAATGCACTGATGGCCATTACCAACACAACTCATTTTCTGGAATCGCGAAGTCACAGATGTAAAGACCTTCAAACTGATGCTCTTTTTCTAAGGTAATGGATGCCCTCCTTTTCTTATCTTCTCTTTTCTGATCCTTGGATTTAGAAGAAACGTTATAAAATTCAATAAGCGTATTTGTCAACTGAAATGGCTAACCCAAAATTCGGAAACCCATTTACATTGCTGGTTTTACTTTGACATACATTATAATAAATATCAAAACCTCTAACCTTATCCATAAAAAAATTTTTTTACGGCGTAGAACTTGGAATTTTAGGCTAGAGATGCACATAACAAAAAATTTTATTGTTAAACCTTATTTTATAATAAAAAAAATAAAAAGATTGTTCGGTGTAGAGAATATAATTGTGATTTAAATTCAGTAAGAGCATATAGTCAAATGTAATTTATAAGTTAATATGTAACGCAAATATGTATAGTTTCATCTTATAAACTTGCATATGACTGTAATCTTCGTAACGTTGTGAAAAAGTAATAAACAAATATGAGCAATCAAGCGATCAGGGTTCGATGCGAGGTGGGTGCAGTATATGTTTTTTTTTTAATATTTCGATAAAAGTTGAATTTTAATTCTCGCCGGGGGAAGGGGGGTAGTCTTAATGATTTTTTTTGAGGGATAATGGCACTATAGGTGGGTGAGCTTGGATTGTGGGCTTTTTGGCAATCTTATGCAGGCGCATCACTTGCGCAAAAAAAAGTTTTCATCTATATCATTTGTTTTAATAAAGAAAAATAAGTTCTCATCTATGAGTCTTGCATTTGCTCTGGACATCTGTCCGACAGTATTTTTACTAATCCTAACCATAGAACTTGTGCTATGTCTTCCCTGAGGCATTAACTGCTCGGTCTTGACCAATGTGTGCAAATACATATTAAATTATACTGAAATAACCCGGACTGGGGCGGTCATTTGAGCACGTCTATCTTCAACACAGCAAAAGACGCACTAAATGTATAACCTTTAGGCGATTTTCATCCAATCTGTATAGGGTGATTGAAACCTAAGGTAAGGGTATATGTGATTTATACTATAACCACACCATCCGCTATACAATTTGTGCAAAAGGACCTCTGGTTCTAATCTGGTGGTCACTAATGTTTGACGGATGTCGAGTGTGGCAATTCGACTGCCAAATGGGAGCAATATTGTCAAACTAATTCAAAAGTGCTCATAACTAAAAGTTTTCCCTTTTCTGCCTTTCTCCCTACCTAGTGGTCCTTAATCGCTAGCATTAACACATAATTCAATTAAAACCGCTAAGCCTTTTTAAATGTATATTTGATGTATGTATTCTGTGTATGTGTATATGAATATGTATATGTATATATGCATGTTTGTGTGTGTGTGTACCAAAAGTATGTTATAAAAAAGTGTGTTTGTGTAGCATGGCGGAATTTTAAAAAATGAATTCGTAACTCGTCTAAGGGTCGATGCGAGGGTCGCACCGCAATTCCAATTTTTTTAAAAAAACTTTTTTTGCGGACAATTGAGTTTTAGTCCTCTGGATCGGTTACTTCAGCGTTTGTAACTTAAACGAAAATTGATACTCAGAATTAAGAGAATTAGGCTAGAAAATAATTCGAAAATAATACACTGAGCAAGAACTTAATCCAATTTAAAATTTCAAAATTAAAACGAATATTGACACTAGGCTACGACTAAGTGATTCAGGCCAGAAATACACTAAGAAAAGTCAATATTGAAATGAATATTAACACTAGGCTAGAACTAAGAGGATCAGGCTAGAAGTACAGTGAAAAAGGTCAATATTAAAACGAATATTGACACAAGGCTAGAACTAAGAGAATAAGGCTGGAAGTACCTTTAGGAGAATCTTAGTTTAATCAGAAAATTAATCAAAAGTTTCAATTTTGAAGGAAATAAAGGCTTTTAGGGATAACATTTATGACTCAGAAGTATTAAGTAATTCTGTGTAAATAAGGGCTGTTTAACGGTCTGATGCATGTGCGACATGTGGGCTTAGAAACCTTTTCATCTGGGTATGTCTTGATTTTCTTCATCTACGTGAGTTTTTAATTGACTCTGGACATCTGTCCAAAAATATTTTTACTACTCCTAATCATGAGGCTTTTTTTCTTCCCTGAGGCATTCACTGCTCGGTCTTGACCAATGTATGCAAATACATATTAAATTATATCAAATAAATTATAAAAAAAAGCCTATTAGAAATTACACCGACTAAAAAGAATGCATAATGGAATATATATTATGAAACTTATAGAGTAGTCGCGGCAAAAAATGGCGACATGTTGAAATAAATACTAAAAAATTATACAAAAATAAATTGAATGAAACCAGATCTTGACAAAAAACTTAAGATGCAAAAATTCAGAAATTTTTTATGAATTTGTATTTCCTCAAGTAGAATAAATTATGAAATGTATCGTTTCATTTCACTCTCCTTTGAAAAAATTAGTAACGTTATGGTTTTTTAAAGTGAAAAATCATACGATATTATCGGTTTATAACGATATTTTATCGTTATGTTATAGTTTGCATTTCCAAAGACCATATCGTATCGTTATAGTTATCGGTATTTTTTCAAAACCTTGTTATCGTATCATTAGGTATCGTTTTAAAATAATAACAATACGCAGACCCTTACTAACAATTTCAACTGCGTTTTTAATTGTAGTAACACTTCGAGCTCAAGCTATACTTAATGATGAGCTCCTGAATGATGGTTAAGACTGTGATTACAGCCCGTTTACAGTGAAAATGTCGAGAGATGTTTCACTCAAAACAGTCAAATAAGTGAAGAATATTTCATGCTAGTTTGAGAAAAATTTTCAGAAAGAATCTTGTCTTCTTGCTCATTAATTAAAAAGCTTCTTGTAACTAAAAACTTCTGATAAGAAAGCCAATAACCAAATAATCATCAGTCATTAACTTATCTTGATGTATTGTTTAACTATCGAAATGAGGAAATGATGAAAAGTGATTGTAATAGCAAATAAGTATAAAAGTAATTGAGCATTCGTTTACAAAATATCGTTCTAACGAAACAGATGTTCACTACTCTCTTAAGAAGACGAAGTAGTAGAAAAGCGCAACAAAAAGTTGATCAAAAGAAATCCACAAACTGGTCTGAATATTATCCTAACTATGATTAAACAGAAAATTCAATTTAGCAAAGCTCCTACCATAACTAAAGCCAAAAACATCAATATCGATAAATGCCTTCTGTTTCATTCTTAAGATTAAAGCGAGAAATAGGCGAAGGTATTAAAGTTGCATCAGAATTCAAATACCAAACTTTTTTTTCTCAGATCAAAAAGATGCTGTTGGTGTTTCTTGATTCTCTTCAGTGATTGATAAACTAAATTCAAACTAAATAGCTATTAATTTGATAAACTAAATTCTCATTAGTGTAGTGTGATTAGAAACTAAATCTTTGAAACGTCGACATCCTATAAAAAACCATTGTCTCAAAAAAGGTGTAGCTGCTTACCTTACGTTATGTTGAGTCCTCCATTTTACAAAAAAAAAAAAAGGAAAAACTTGCTTGTGGAAAATGCTTAAAAGTATTTATCACATAGGGTAAACACTTAGTGATCGCCATGCGACTTTTTCTTCGCCACTCGGTCACTAAAAAACATAAAGAGCAAAAACTAGTTGCTCGAAAGCTCAGAAATCGAATTTAAAAAAACATCGATGTTCTCTTTATAACGGACGAAAATTTGACTATTGTAACTTTAAAAATAAAGACAGAGTTTTTTAGAAAAAAAAACTTTCCAAAACCATCCTTTATGCTTAATGACAAATTTTAAAAAGGTTTTGAATAATTACTTAAACAGCATGTTGTTTATAATCTTTTTTATTTCTTTTTCAGAGTATTATTAGGATGCAGGAATATCTTATAAATATAGACTTGAAAGGGAAGGTGTGGGGTGGTGGTGGCGAACACTGGAAGCAATATAACCTTTGCTAGTAATCGCCATCAATTTTATTTTTTAAATTGACTTTTTTTGTCCTTAACATAAAATATAAATTGTGACGCATAAGTCAATACGCGTATGGCTCAATTTTATTTAAAAATAGCCATGTATTAGGCAGTTAAATCTTTGTCAATCCTTGCTATAATTACTCCTTAGTAATAGTTCCAATTATTGATAATTGTCATTTTAATTTTTTTGAATCATCATCCCACACCGTTTTTTTTGTTTTAAGATTAATTAAAGAAAAAATTAAAGCATATAATTAAATAGTTATGATATATTTTTAAATTAAATCATTAAATAGCAGTTGCCGCCGTCGTATAGAAATTCATTAATAGGTTTTAAGCAAGTTTAAAACGAATTTTACACTTGATAATATAACAATAGCTATAATATAATAGCTACTAAATTTAACCTTGCAATTATTATTTAAATTTCATATATTTTATTCAACTATTCGAACTAAAGATGAATAAAATGAGTTGTGGCACATCCAGAATGGCTACTAGAGATGGGTATACTGAAGAACATACAGCGAGGTAAGCTTAAACTAAATTATCCGAGTAACAAACATTTAAAACGCTTAAAAAACAAGATGTGCTATAAATATAAACAACATGAAATTCTTTTTTCAGAATAATAAGAAATAAGCAAGCAACTTAGCATAACATCGAAATTTACTTTCTGCGAAACAAGGTTTTTATAACG
Source organism: Hydra viridissima (assembly GCF_058129835.1). Lineage (NCBI taxonomy): Eukaryota > Metazoa > Cnidaria > Hydrozoa > Anthoathecata > Hydridae > Hydra > Hydra viridissima. The sequence goes on from NW_028324303.1 coordinate 4,783,913, forward strand.
GCGGGAAGTCAATAGGGCCTTTTAGGGGGTGGTTGAGCTTTTGGCTTGACTTTTTTCTGCTTATTGATGAAATCTTCGGTGGCTTCCCAGGCTTTATATGTGTTTTTGTTTAGTTTTGGAATATTCATACACTTATCCGAATCAGCTTCTTCAGGAGGATCACAAACATCACGATAGCTATAACGATCAGGTTTCTCTGACAACACCTCTTTGCTAATTCCGTCTACGTACCAAGAGCCAGTTTCAAGAGCGGCACCAAAAACACACATGTATTTGTCAGCTCAATCGTATTCCAAGCAAAGCAATCTGCATCAGTTGAATATTGAATCTTTCATAAAAAAATGAAGCTGAAGACCAAAAATAATTTAAAGGAAGTGTACTTGTTTTTACTCTTAGAAATTAAAGTTTGATTTGAAATGAACTAAATCAATTTTTATAAGTTTTCTTATCTCAAAGCAGCTTTGATTTTCGCTGTTACAAGAAATATTCGTGTCACAAAGAAGATTCGTGTTACAAAAAAGATTCGTTTAAAACTTTTTGTTTATAAACTAAAAAAACTCTGCTTGGAGATGTCCCATATAAAAAACAGTGCACTGCTCTTCAAGAAGCTCTCAATTTAAAAATTACTCACCTCGTCACAGTTGCTTCCGATAAGACTGTTGTAAAACATTGTCAAACGCTCAACTGCAACAGTCAAACTTCCTTTTAAAATGGTATCCAAGAAGTAATGTTTGACATGTGGTAACCAAAGTGATATGCTATCGTTTGAAAATGTATCAAAGAAACTAAATGAAAAGTTTGAAAGCAGTAAAAACCTCCTGTAGCTTACAAAAGTAGCAATAATGATATTAACAAGAAGTTTGATGAAAAAATTAAGAATCTTACAAATAAATACAATCTAACATACAAGGATAAGATTCAATAATTTCACAACCACCATGAAAAATTGCTTAATCAAAGAATTAAATTTTGAGTTTGGTTTGGTGAAATGCTCCGTCAATCAAGAACTTATTAGAAACTTTGAATTCACACATTCATGACATTTTTTTGTTAAACGTTTTGAAGGTTTTTTTTATTCATAGAGAGCTTCGACATCATTAAAATAAAAATTAAAAGATTGTTCGCAGCATATTGAACATAGAAAATAACTTCAATAGCATATTGAACATAGTAAAAATAACAAATGCTTACGTTATCTAGCCTTACGAATCACTATCCTTTTGGTATTTGGAATGAAATCAGAATCGAGTATTATTCCATCTTGAACACTTTTTAGATTTCCTGCACCTTGGCCATAGATCCACGCTACTCCCGGGGCTGAAGGTAACATGAACTTCTTTTGTAGTTTTGCCTTCAACGCTATATGTATATTGTCTCGATCGTGAAAAAAATGATTGAAATTTTTTAAATGTTAAGACAAGCGTTCATTTTTTCTGTTTGAATAATAGTTTTTTTGCTCTTTTTTTAAAACACTCAGTATTAGCTACAAAACTAGTTTGACTTTATAGCAAAGACTGAGTGTTTGATTTCCTTACAATCCTTCTTTTCAGTCGGTCAGGTTTTAAGTATTTCATTATAAAATTAGAAAGAAAATTAAGATTTACTTTATTTGTACATCCTTTCTTGAACTCTTCTGATATGTGTTTTTTAAACCAAAAACTGAATTCATCAGGAGTATAAACCAAGAGAAACTACCGAAATTTTTTTTCTCACTCAACTTAACGGGAGCTTTATTATTCGTTATCCGCCAATTCGAATAACCTCTTTAGATTTTAAGAATACATTTACGCCAGTAGCAAGATTTGACTTTCTTTACAATGAAAACAAACTGTTTAATACTCTAGTTTTTTTTGCCGAAACCCTCAACACTGTTTAAGTGGTTTTGCCAATTTCGGAAACAATGAATTTTTGTGTTCAAATGTTTTGTACGCTCTTTTGTTTTTTATATCTGACTAAGTGATGTATAAAAAACAGAGTAACTGTTTATTAAATTGTTTTATAATCATGTGAATTTAGTTGTGAGGCCTCAATAAACATTTCGTGGTTTAAAGAATAAATAACGCTAATGCACAAAATGTTTATTACAAGCAGACAGTTTAATATCTGAGCGCTAAATAAATGTGCTGAAGTGGGGGGCTGATAAAATTGAGAGTAACTGTAAAGAGGAACATTTTTAAAATTGTTAATCAAACTGAAGTAAACTGATTACTTGTCCCAATCGATAAAAGATTTACATTTTACGTTTAGAAATTAATGCTTAGGGGAGAGGTGGGTAGCTCTGGACTCTTAAAAATAATACAGATATTACCCATATGCAAATGAGAAATAAAGTGAAAAAACCATTTTAATGAAAGTTGAAACATTATTGAATTAAAAATAAATAAACAATGATTGAGTAATTAACAAAAGCACAAAACTTAAAATAAGTTGTATAAGAAAATCAATGACTTTCAAAATTAAAGGGTAGCGACTTTCAAAATTAGACGGTAGCCTCGAACACAATCTTTATACATTATTTCAATTCTTTTTTTTTACCAATGGGCTCATATTTTATTCATAATTTAAGTTACATAATGCCACAGCAACTTCCCAGTGATTATAATCAGTGGTATGAATAATTTTAACACAACTTTTGTGCCTTACCCTCAGGATTATGGGGAATATTTTTAGATTCAGTGTTGCAGGACTATAAAAGCCATGAATATGCGAAACATTAAGTTTAATCTTTGTCAAATGTAACGTAATCTGCGTCCAAAATTGTAACGTAAATTTAACAGTTTTTGCTCTTATTTTCTTTCAAAAAATTTCCTTTCAGCTCTGTGCTATAAAAGGTTGACATAATATTTTCAAACCGCCATCATTTCGAATTATATATATTAGCCATTTACTAATTGAAAACAAATTAAAAAACAGTGGGCTTGAAATATTGTTTTTAAATAAATGCTGCTTTCTAAGTTAACTAAATAAAAAAAAAAAATGATGAAACACAATATTCAAGTTGAATGTTGCTCCTGGCATGCACATAAATCCTTCACTTATAAAGTCATACTTCATCACTTCATAAATTTCTTTATGTCAAAAGTTGTAAATTTTTATTATGCGAAAAATTTGTAAATTTTTATTATGTGAAAAGTTGTCTTGAGGTACCCTCTAAACATGTGTCCGGTGTTACCTGATTATGCCTCATTTACAAATAGCTGTTTAAAGAATAAAAAAAAAAGAGTTTTTTTTAAAGTGAGTATTTTAAATTAAATTTAATCACAAATTGATAAAAAGTTAAAGGGATAAGTAAAAATTAGATGCAGTAATAAGTAAACCGAATATGATGATACGTAGTTCCTCTGATTATATTAAACAATATTTCGAACTCCCATCTGATTGCTTTGGTACATTGGGACAGTTTTTTTTTCATATGCCACAGCTTTATTAAAGGAAAGTTTTTGTGGTTCTTAAGATTAAATAACTTCTTTAGTTTCAGCTATACGTTAAGTGTCCGGAATGTCCGCCGTCCGTGGCTACCCGCCTTTCCCCTACGCTACCGCAAGTTTAATATTTTTAGGAGTATTGCAAACTTAACATACAATACGTATTTCTTTCAAATGTCAACTTACATTCTCTAATATTTCCTATATAACAAAACGACATTTGTTTAGGAAATTTCAAAAGCAATAATCCTTTAAATGAAAAAACGCTTATTTACTTTTGCTTTTTTTTTAGGCCCAGGTTAATCTACTTTCTTTTATAAAACAAGAGTAATGCAAGACTAAACAATAACGGTGTCTTTATTATTGAACTTTTAATGAGTTTTGAAAATTTCTCTCATCAAAACTTTTGATAACTTTTTGTCAAACAGAAAAGCGTTACTGATGTTCTAACAAAACCTTCCTCTAGGGAACAAAATAGCGCTTTTACTGCTTCTTAACCGAAAGTTGAAATTATGAAATCCTTAGAAATCTTCGGAAAAGAAGACCTGACTTTAAAACCCTCTATCTCAGATTTCCAGCAAACTTGGTGCAATTGTTAATTACACTAAGGAAAGCGAATATTTCAATTTTTAGGTTAATTACATTTTTCTAGTTAACAACTCCTATTTACTAAATATGCAGCATCTTTTTAAGGTTTCATAGAATTGTATGTATGTATGTATGTATGTATGTATGTATGTATGTATGTATGTATGTATGTATGTATGTATGTATGTATGTATGTATGTATGTATGTATGTATGTATGTATGTATGTATGTATGTATGTATGTATGTATGTATGTATGTATGTATGTATGTATGTATGTATGTATGTATGTATGTATGTATGTATGTATGTATGTATGTATGTATGTATGTATGTATGTATGTATGTATGTATGTATGTATGTATGTATGTATGTATGTATGTATGTATGTATGTATGTATGTATGTAAAGCACATGTGTTGAAAAGTCGACTTTTCAACACAGATAATTTCCAAAATAAAGCCATAACTGGATACACTATAAAATAAAGTTTTTTCCAGATATGTGGTAGTAACAGTCATGATGATTGACATCTGAGAAGCGTCAATACTGGCCACGAAAGGCTCATGTAAAACCCAGTAAATATCATTACGCACTAGCTACTTTTATAAAATGCGAGGGTAATATGGACATTTAAATTTTAATTTAATTTTCCCAGTTTGTGAATCTGCCTTACAATTTTATCCTCCAATAGTAGTCATTACTTTGGCATAAAATAAATTATAAAACACTTTTCCTTGACTTTTCTGCCATTTTTTTTTATATTGTTTTTTTTTGCATTTTGTTCCCCCTAAATTTACCGATGAAACTAATTTATTAAACTTTTGATCTTCTGATAAACGTTTTACCATCACCATCTACTAAGAAGAAGAAATACAAATCTTGATTTAAAAGTTTTGTTACTTGTTTATTTTGTTTTTGAATAATATCATTACTTTATCCTGGTTTTGGTTTATTCTCAGAATCTCTCGTACGTTTTAAGTAAAATGACAAAACAGGATTTTTTTTGTCATTTAAACGAATTACCTCATATTCAGTTTCAGCTTATGCAGCTAAACTCAGGATGTTTGATCATTAGATAATAAGGGATTGATTTCTTTGTACTTTTCTAATTTTTATGCTTTCCAAAAATTTTATTAATGGAAAAATTTAACTTATTTCAATTCTTTGGTAAGTCAGCCATGATCTGATCAATGATCTGATCAATGATCTGATCAATGATCTGATCAATGATCTGATCAATGATCTGATCAATGATCTGATCAATGATCTGATCAATGATCTGATCAATGATCTGATCAATGATCTGATCAATGATCTGATCAATGATCTGATCAATGATCTGATCAATGATCTGATCAATGATCTGATCAATGATCTGATCAATGATCTGATCAATGATCTGATCAATGATCTGATCAATGATCTGATCAATGATCTGATCAATGATCTGATCAATGATCTGATCAATGATCTGATCAATGATCTGATCAATGATCTGATCAATGATCTGATCAATGATCTGATCAATGATCTGATCAATGATCTGATCAATGATCTGATCAATGATCTGATCAATGATCTGATCAATGATCTGATCAATGATCTGATCAATGATCTGATCAATGATCTGATCAATGATCTGATCAATGATCTGATCAATGATCTGATCAATGATCTGATCAATGATCTGATCACTTATAAGTTAAATCACTAAGAATCAGTTAAAAAATTATAAGTTAAATCAGAGCAGAATTTTTTTTGCTTTAATGATGCTTATTTGGTGTTAAGATTTTTATTTTCTAACTTTTAACTTTCAAAAGCGATTTACTGATTCTTTAATAAATTTTTAATGTTTAAAAATAACATTTATGTCGTACAAAACCTTAAATGTTTACTTTCTAGCGACGATTCCATCTCTTTAGAAGCGACGAGGAAAATTTGTTCTTTGATTATCCAAAACGAAAGTCTTTTATATTTTACTCTTCAAACTGAAATCGCATCACAATGTTTCATCATTACCCCATACTTTTCATGAGGTATTAAAGTCATTTTTAAAAGAAACTTGCAACAAGTATTGCCAAAAAAACAACATTTGACACCAAGCTTTTCAGGAAATATGTTGATAAGTAGATAATTTGTCTAAATATGCGAGCATTCAGTTTCGTTACAAATGGTAATTTGTAAACGATAAAAAAAAAAGTAAGTAAACGAAACTCATTGCACTCTCAAATACACTGGGTACCAACTAAATCGTATAAAAAACGGAATAGTGTGATGATTAATATAAATAACATTAGCTACATAATTAGTATAATTAGTTAAATTTTCAGAAAGATAAAAACCTACATTGCATAATATTGAAATTTTATTTTTTACAGCCAACCAAGGAGCCTAAAGCCGCTTTAGAAATACGAGAGGGTCTTTGAGGGGGTCGTTGAACATTTGGCTTTACCTTTTTCTGCTTGTTGATGAATTCTGCTGTCAGTGACCTACTTATGTAGCAGATTGTTTTGATTCCAACAGGAATTTGGAAAAAATGTTTGAGAAAACTGTTCTCAATCCATTATTCACGCATGCTTCACGCATGCTGAAGTTATTTTAGATTTCACTTAGTCTCTTTTCGCAATTCCGCATAATGGTTTTAACCATGTAAATATGTATATAACAATTCTGTCGCAATACTAGTACATAAATATATACAAAAAACTGTAATAAGATAAACTCCGATAGGTATAGCAATCTATTTTTATGAAGTAAATAAAAAAGAGAAAAAAAAAATGAGAAAAATGTTCAAAACTTTTAATTTCATTATTGAGGTTTGCTTACAACCAATCAAATACAGCGGTTTATATTGCCAAATGGCACATTTTTGATTTATATCTTTATCTCACTGTGACATGGACCATTTTAAAATACAGCTGGCTACAAACTAAATGGTATAAAAAACGGAATAGTGTGGTAAGTGATGGTAAATATAAATATCATTAGTTACATAATTAGCATAATTAGTTATATTTTCAGAAAGATAAAAACCTATATTGCATATTATTGAAATTTTATTTTTTACGGCCAGCCAAGGTGGCTATAACCGCAGCAGAAAGACGAGAGGGCCTTTTAGGGGGTCGTTGAGCTTTTGGCTTGACTTTTTTCTGCTTGTTGATGAAATCTTCGGTGGCTTCACAGGCTTTACATGTGTTTTTGTTTAGTTTTGGAATATTCATACACTTGTCCCAATCCGCTTCTTCAGGAGGATCACAAACATCACGATAGCTATAACGATCAGCTTTCTCTGATAACGCCTCTTTGCTAATTCCGTCTACGTACCAAGAGCCAGTTTCGAGAGCGGCACCAAAAACACACATGTATTTGTCAGCTCCATCGTATTCCAAGCAAGGCAATCTGCATTCGATGCCTCTGTTTTTGACTTTACCAAAACAGTCTTCAGGGTAGGAGAAGCGAACTTCATTATCCACAATCATTTTCGGACACAGACATCCATCATCGACCATGATCTAAAAATTCATAGAAATGCTATTAATTCTTTACAACGACATGAAAAAGTTTTATCAAGAAACAGAAACTGCACCACAAATAAAAAAGAACTTTAAATGAAAATTGAAGTACTTTTTGATTTTCATAAAGAAATTGAGCAAAAGTCAAAATATACCCTTACGGAAAGATTACATGGAAATTCAATGGGTTATCTATTCAATTCTATTGTAACCCTGTAGATGGTAAAACTATGACTTACCACAGTTTATAATTCATGGCTTATGCTGCATACCAAGTTTCATGGTTATCTCATGGGTCTCAATTGTCAATCTATGGATTCTAATTGTTTTAAAAAATGTACTAAAAATGGATCCATGCATGCATTCATGAAACCTCGTGGTTAAATCATTTAGCAACAGCAGCCATAATATATTGATAGTGATCACATGAAAAATAAATGAATTTATTTCTGCTTTTTCAAAGATTTGTATGATTTAACAACATTTCAATTGTATTTCGTTTGTTGATCTAATTATACCACGATGGCCTTGCATAGATCAAAAAAATTCAATGATGCTTTAACTTGTATGTTCCGTAATAAAACTCATGCATCATGAGTTTGCATGGTTCTTTTATGCCAATGAAAATGTTGGATTTCAAAAAACGAAGGATTCCATGAAGAAACTGTGAAAACAACAAATGGCATTTCAATTCATATTTGGTCACCATAGAAATCTATGGGTTATGGCTTTTCCGTAAGAAAACCATGAAAATGCCATGACCCATGGTGTTCCAAATAAGCGTCTGCGTCTCGGAATCGGAATTTGTTAAAATGTTTTAATTTGAATAATGATTTACTATTCAAGAAGTGCTAGATATTTGAAATAGCATTACTTAACAACTTCAGCATTTCCTGTAATATACAAGTAACATTATTTACTTAAACATTATAGGGAACGTAATGTGATAATTGTCAAAGAAGTATAACATAAAATATTAAACAGTGTAAAGTGATATGAAATATTAAACAGTGTAAAGTGATGTAAAGTACTCAAAAATGTTTCTGATATATATTAATGATTTGAAAAACAACAACAAAAAGATTAGATCTTATCCCGAATATACGTGAATTAGCAGTGGATAAATTACGATTTTGGAAGGATTTACTTAACGAAATCAAATAAAACTGAAGAAATTAGCAAAGAGAACATAAATTAGTGCTACTTTAGATTAGAAAACTAAAACAATGTGGTAGAAATTATGATTCTTTTATAGAAAAAGAATACCAATGGCTTAAAGAAAATCTTATGACCAATGTAAGTAGCCATTTTGGTTCTGGTAATTCCTATAAACAATGAATGATCCTTGGAGAGTAAAGGAAAAGAGAAAAAATAAACGAACTAAGTGTTGAACATCATGCTCTATTTTCAGTCTCTGCAGGAATTACACTTTTTAAAAAAAGTCAAATGTTTTGATAGATGAAAAAAGTTAAAGACACTTTGGATAATCTTTCCCTTAAAAATGAGTGTAAAGCAAACATTAGAAGTGAATACTGATCTCAGTGATAAACAACATTAAATGATCAGAAACTTGGCCCTTGGACAAATATTTATCTCCTTCTTACACAATATTTTAGAGAAAAAAGTTAAATACTATCCCAAAAAATTTTTTTTTCACCCTGATTTCAGCTGCTATCATTAATTTTTGTAAAGCTGAGTTTATATAGATGGTATAACAATATCAATAATAGCAGCTGAAATAAATAATGGTAAAAGTGCCAGAAATTCATTATTTAAATTTCATACTAAGGATTAACTAGTATGTCTCGTTACGTCTCGTTATGTCTCGTTAAAAAGAAGTAAATTCCGGGAAATTATGAAGCTCCTATTTTGTCCGGGATAGCTCGTCTCGTCTCGTTTCGTTATCGTCCCGGATTTCGACTAAAAATTTAAAATTGCTTGATATTTATTGCAAATCGAGACAAAGCTTTTAGGATCGTCTCGTCTCGAATTAAAAAATAACGAGACGCAGGCACTTAGTTCCAAATACCAATTGAAATATCCTGGGTTTTTTTTCATGGTATTTTTCATGGGAATTTATTACTAAGGTATTTAAGTCAATATTTACATATCAAGTGACTTTTAAAAATGACATTTTGTCCAGCTGAGTCAAATGAAAAAATCCGACTTATCACTAACTTCTGATTTCAAATGCACTAAAACCATCTTTACATTTTCTTCCACCTCAAATGCAGTTTTGTTGAAGAAACATTCGGGTTACACTTTAGTTCTGAATTGTTCATAAACTAACAAAACTTTGCCCAGAGAAGCCCAAAATATAAACCAGTGGCTTTTCTAACTACAACATTCCAAAACCATTGGCCAAATACAAGTCAACAAGAAACTCTTAGCTTAAAAACTACTCACCTCATCACAGTTGCTTCCGATTAGACTGTTGTAAAACATTGTCAAACGCTCAACTGCAACAGTCAAACTTCCTTTTAAAATGGTATCCAAAAAGTAATGTTTGACATGTGGTAACCAAAGTGATATGCTATCGTTTGAAAATGTATCAAAGAAACTAAATGAAAAGTTTGAAAGCAGTAAAAACCTCCTGTAGCTTACAAAAGTAGCAATAATGATATTAACAAGAAGTTTGATGAAAAAATTAAGAATCTTACAAATAAATACAATCTAACATACAAGGATAAGATTCAATAATTTCACAACCACCATGAAAAATTGCTTAATTGAAGAATTAAATTTTGAGTTTGGTTTGGTGAAATGCTCCGTCAATCAAGAACTTATTAGAAACTTTGAATTCACACATTCATGACATTTTTTTGTTAATGGTTTTGAAAGTTTTTATTCATAGAGAGCTTCGACACCATTAAAAAGAAAATTGAAATATTGTTCGCAGCACATTGAACATAGAAAACAACTTCAAAAGTTTGAAAAGTAAAAATAACAAATGCTTACGTTATGTAGCCTTGCGAATCACTATCCTTTTGGTATTTTGGAATGAAATCAGAATCGAGTAGTATTCCATCTTCAACACTTTTCAAGTTTCCTGCACCTCTGCCTTAAGATATTTTTTATACTCTTTTATTTTTGTCAAGTTATTTTAAATATAATTCAAAAAATTGAAATAATAACAGTAACATCGGATTATTCTTCACATTTTCCAAATAATGATTTCTATTTTGAATCCGATTAATGGAAATGTCTTGGATGCCTGCTTTCCATTCTAATTTAATTATTATCAAATAGTACTTCTATTTCTATTTTTAATTTAATTTCAAACTCACTTCCTTAAGTTTCTCTTTCTATTAACCAAAATAATTGCCACTTAAAGTAATTTTAAAAATAGAAGTTTGAGGCTAACCTTTTAAGGTGTTTTGATATCTAAGCTTATACAACTGCTTTGCAGCTCCAATGACATCTTCTCTCAACAACCCTAATTCGTCATGCAAAGCACATTTGTGTAATCTCTATAATCAAATTAAGAAATGATTAAATCCAAACAAATATAGCCAGTTAATTTTGTTGCATATTTTTTCTTTAAAAAACTGTCTGCAGCTTGACAATAATCATAAGTATTAAATATTTTTCAACTCATTTTGCTGTAATTTAATTCAATTATCTACATAAATTTGAAATAGAATGGCGTGAAAAAAGAAATGTTAGAAGTGTTTTTTTTTTTGTTTTTTTTTTTTTGCTCTATTATTTTGTTTTTTATTTATAAATTATATCAATATTCTTAAAAGGTATACATTTTAAAAGACAAATGAAATTTAAAACTTTGACAATTTTCAAAAACCAATGCTATTTAAGTGTTTTGAGGTTGAACGATAGTTCAGTGATATCAAGATATCAAACTCTTGTGGGTTGAAAACTGTTAAAAATGTAATAAAAATCTTATCTTTTTTCAGTTTTTTCTCTAGTTAGAGAGGTGTAATTAGAAAGGCAAATATCCATAGAAAATATTTGCCTTTCTAATTACACCTCTCTAATTGGATAGCTTGAGGACAATTGAATTGACCATTGACCATTTCTAAATGGATAGCTTGAGGACCATTGAAAGTTTTTGTCTGTTTATCATAGGGGCATTAATTTTGTGAGAAGTTCTAAGGATATAGGGTAGTAACTATAGTTTAAGCAAAAGTGTTTTGCTCTGAAATTGAAATAAATGAAAATCTTTGTTGTAATTGAGCTGAAACAAATCAACTGTCTTCCCAGTCTGTTGGAATAACTATTTTATTATGAATATAAATACTATAAATTTGATTATAAATATATTAAAATTAATTTAATTTTCATTTTGGTAAAAAAATTTCAATGGTGTTACATATTTACTATATGTTTTACTATATATTTTTTATTTCAAAAAAACTATTTATGAAATTCGACAGGAAATTTGCAGTTTGACAATAGTTATAAATATTAAAAGGTTTTTCCTCTTCTTTAAACCAAGTACCGCTTCATACACAAGTAAACTATTACAATGTTTGTAACTTGTATTACATATGCTTAAAGAACAACATTTATGAAATTCAACAGGAGATGGGAAAAATTGAGTGTTGCAATTGTGATGAAGAAATAAATGTCGTCAGTAGACAGATCCATGATGAGATAACATAACAGATATAAAGGTTTTCAAAGGATGGGGAACCTTGCAAACACATAAAGAGCTATATAAACTTGAAATACCTAAAAATCCATTGATTTGATGTAGTTTCATCCCTGATTTACAATATGTATATGTAAAACAGGTTACATTTATTGTAATAGCTTATTTGTGTATGAAGCGGTTTTTGGTTTAAAAAACTGTTAGCAGGGATGGTTAAAAGGAAGGAAAAAAAATTATGGTTCAATTTTGAAGAAAATTCTTTGGATGATCTCAGTTACATTAATCTAAAGTAGTTCAGGTTCATAGTATAAAATATCATAATTAAAAACTAGCTCATTTTTACTTTTGTCTTTTATTATGTTTTTCAGTCATCTTAAAGTCATCTTTCCAGGACCTTAAAATAAATGCGTCATTTTTACCCGTTTTGACGATTATATCAAATATGAGAGAGAAAAAGAAAAGAATTTCTTAAAAGAGTAAACACATAGCTCGTTCCATAAAATTATGCAGAAAAATTTTGTTTTGATATTATGAGCTGATTTTCAGAATTACACTTACAGGTTAATAAATGCATTTAAAAATGCCAACACGTGTTGAAAACGTTTTAAATACATGCAGCTTAAATCTTATATATATTTTTTTGGGCACTAAATCCGTATTTAGCCTCAATTTTTTGGTATCGCCTACATTTTACACATAATATGACCCCGATTATGTTTAAAAATGGGGCAAAATGGCTATACTAAAAAGATCTAAAAACTTTCAGATGTTAGGTGTTTAAGGAAGATTGGTTACTGATAGGGATGGTATTTTAACTTTTACCGGTATATTTTAAAAAAGATTTATTTTAGTTTTTAAACTGTCAATGACTTTTAGCACATGATCGAACAATTCCCAACACCGATTTTAGAACAATTGAAAAATTAAAATTCTTTGCTGTTAATTTTGAACAGCTGTAGATTCATTTAGAGCTAAACTAAATGCTTTACAGTTTTTTAAGCCATTCAACAACTGCTGCTCAATATTAGTACTAATTTCAGATATTCTTCTTTTAGTTGTATGTGAATTGAATTTAATGGATGTTCTTTAGAAAAACTTATATTTTTAATTTCATAGTGGCGTTTAATATTTGCTGACTTGGTATGAGAAAGTTCTGTATTTCAAACTCGATATTTTGGTTTATATCCTTTTTCAATGAAAATGCAAACTTTTCTGTCCAATCTTCATGAAGTATTCTTTTCTCGTCATAAATTTTCCTTTTCTTATTGCAGTTGGGAAGTGAATCATTGTTTTTATTTGCTTTATTCATTTTCAATGAAAATGCAAACTTTTCTGTTCAATCTTCATGTTGCGAATTGAATTTATTTGCCTTAATCATTTTGAAACAATAAGTTTGGCGAGTAAATAAAATTAATAGGAAAAGACCCGCAATGAAGTTCCAAGAGCCGCATGAGGCTCGCGATACCAAGCACTACGAGTATCCCGAAATACCAATAACGGAGAACTACGAATATCCCGAAATAAAAAGTAATGATATTCAATTTTTATGATAATGCAAAATTTAGAGAGCAAGAAGTATTTCTGTTATATTTACGATGACTTATTCTTAATAAATTTTACTAATGAATAAATAAAGTTCTCATAATGATTTTGTCATTCTAAAATTTTATTGTGTTGATTTTTAAATTTGTTTTCTGTATTTCCCACCGACGGTTAAAGAATCTTATTTGAATTTTTTTTTAGATTGCAGTTATTTTTAAAGTTTGTCATGATTGTTTTGTTTAGCGTAACTGCACATTTCTAATTAAGTTCAATCCCTTTTTATAAAATAAGACTTGAAGTATCGACAAGTTACCTAGTTGTATGTGACAAGACGTTGTGGAAAATATAGGGACCCGGAATCGAAATAAAAGTTCGTTGTTTATAAAAAACCGGATTAAAATTAAAAACCGGATTAACATTAAAAACCGGATTAACATTTTTTTATATAAAAATCTGTCTAATACCTTTTTAGTATCGCGGTCAGGACGCATGAGTTCCAAATGAACTAATGAAGAGGCTCTCATGTAGTAAATCATTAAAGTAATCCAATTCGGATCAAAAGATACTTTTTGGCTTTTTCGTTGCTGAGGGAAGAACGTAGCCTGTAAGAAAATCAAACGCAATTCATATATTTTTTAACTACACTTTTGTAAAAAACTAATGAGTATGCCATGAATAGTATGAGATTTTGAAGTTCTCATGTGTGAGTGTGTGTGTGTGTGTGTGTGTGTATGTGTGTGTGTGTGTGTGTGTGTGTGTGTGTGAGTGTGTGTGTGTGTGTGTGTGTGTGTGTGTGTGTGTGTGTGTGTGTGTGTGAGTGTGTGGGTGTAAAAACGCATACCATACATATATTAAAAATTATTTCGCAACAAACCTTTTTTGAGAGAAACTTTGACAGGTCAGTATCAAGTTCCATGTCTTTTCCTTTTTCCAATATTGAAGAAACTGCTTCAATGTCATTGTTTTTTTCACTATATAAAGAATATTTACATGGTTATGTTAACTTTTTTTGTTCTTGTTGTTGTTTTTTTATTTGCTTTTCGCTTTGTAGAAAGATTTCATTTTGCCAACTTACCTGATTAGTGTTGAGGTAAAGTTTTCTGGATGAATGGCGTCGTCAATATACTTTTTTACTTGATCCCATGTTGAAGAAGATTGAGATGAGAACCACTCAGTAAAGTCGCTCTTTTCATCAATATTCTTTGAAAACGGTTTGTTTGAAAGCTTTATTACTTCAACAATCCTTTGATAAGTTGTGGATTTATTTTGTTTGGAAGGTTGAGACAAAGTTAAACCAAGAGAAAAGAGCAGCAGTAAAAATGTTTTCATGTTTATTAGTTTAAACTGGTCGAAGGTTAAAATGTTTGGTACGCTTTCTTTTGTTTTTCGTTTTTTATGAGGACCAAGCGATGCATAAAAAGCAGACTAACTGTCTATTTGTTTTATGATCATGTGAATTAGCTATGACTTTTCAATAAACAATAAGCGGTTGAATGAATTACTTATGTCTGGGGCAAAGAGCTCGTTGAAAACAACTTGTTTCATACTCTAGTTTTTTTTTTGCCGAAAGTCTCAACACTGTTTAGGTGGTTTTGCCAATTTTGGAAACAATTAATTTTTGTGAAAAGTTAAAAAAGTATTTGTTTTAAAATGATTTTTTGAGGATATGGGCGCGAAAATAGGATAAAATTTATTGTCATATGCAAACTATTGTTACAAAAAAGCCTTGCATTGCCTATTTTTTTTTTTTTTTATGTATATTTATTACTTGTAAATTTTTTGGGGGGAGGGGGGATATTTTATAAAGTAATCAAAAGGAGAAATTGTTGTGTTTCCCCCAAACATACAACTATTTATATGTTTTACTAAATACATTTATTTTAAGATCAATTAACAAAATTCGTTGTATACAACCTTAAATACAAAGCGAATTCTAATCTTTTCGAATGTCTCTTCGCTTCGTTTTTGTGCACATTTTTATAAAGCGTTCCGCATGAACGCATTTACGTCATTCGTACTCGTAATTATGCAATTATCACTCAACTTCTATAACTTCTAATCTTCTTTAACAAATAATACTAGCGAAATACGTCCAAAAAAAATCCGTTGCTAATTCATCCCAAACGTGTTTTGGTAAAGTCGACATTTTAATTGGTTCAGGATTTGGCATGCGCAAATTTATCTGGCATCCAAGACTTTTTTCAATATGTGATTCAATATCGGTATTCATAGTGACCCAATACACTTTTTAACGCAATAATTCTTTGCATTTTTCTACACTTAAATGTCCTTCATGTGCAATTTGTAAAGCTCTTTTTTGAAGAGGCTTTGGTAAGACAATTCTTGTTTCTCTTAATAAAATCCCCTCATAATCAGTTAAGTCATTTTGAAATCTACGATCTGGTTCCAGTATTGGTTTGTCGTACCATTTACCAGACAATAATGCATTCTTTAATGCAACAAAACTATTGTCTTCGTTTTTATATCTTCAAGTGATATTGATTTGGGTGTCATTTTTGTCACTAAAAAATTTACATAAGTAGCCACTTAATTTTCATCTGACTCATTTGGGATTAAATTTCTGGATACATGATCTGAAATGTTCTCTTCTCATATACTTTGTCAAAATCATATGCCTGCAACATGATTTGCCATCTTGCAATGTGTGCATTTAGCTTAAAACCAAATAAAAAAAATTAACTTGAACGGTTTGTGGTCCACTGCAATCTTCAAATATTTTCCATACAGGTAAAAATGTAATTTTTCAATGGTCCATAGCAAAAGCTTCCTTTTCTGTAATGCTATATTTCAACTCAGCTGCTGTCAGTGACCTACTTATGTAGCAGATTGTTTTGACTCCAACAGGAATTTGGAAAAAATGTTTGAGAAAACTGTTCTCAGTCCATTTTTTCACGCGTGCTTCACGCGTGCTGATGTTATTTTAAAATTCACTTAGTCTCTCTTCGCAATTCTGCATAATGGCTTTAACTATGTAAATATGTATATAACAATTCTGTCACAATACTTGTACATAAATATATACAAAAAGCTTTAATAAGATAACCTTCGATAGGCATTGCAACTTATTTTCACAAAGTAAAAAAGAAAAAATCTTTATCTGACTGTGACATGGGCCATTTTAAAATACTGCTCACTACAAACTAAATCGTATAAAAAACGGAATAGTGTGATGATTATTAAAAATAACATTATCTACATAATTAGTATAATTAGTTATATTTTCAGAAAGATAAAAACCTACATTGCATATTACTGAAATTTTATTTTTTACGGCCAGCCAAGGAGGCTAGAGCCGCAGCAGAAATACGAGAGGGCCTTTTAGGGGGTGGTTGAGCTTTTGGCTTGACTTTTTTCTGCTTGTTGATGAAATCTTCGGTGGCTTCACAGGCTTTACATGTGTTTTTGTTTAGTTTTGGAATATTCATACACTTGTCCCAATCCGCTTCTTCAGGAGGATCACAAACATCACGATAGCTATAACGATCAGCTTTCTCTGATAACGCCTCTTTGCTAATTCCGTCTACGTACCAAGAGCCAGTTTCGAGAGCGGCACCAAAAACACACATGTATTTGTCAGCTCCATCGTATTCCAAGCAAGGCAATCTGCATTCGATGCCTCTGTTTTTGACTTTACCAAAACAGTCTTCAGGGTAGGAGAAGCGAACTTCATTATCCACAATCATTTTCGGACACAGACATCCATCATCGACCATGATCTAAAAATTCATAGAAATGCTATTAATTCTTTACAACGACATGAAAAAGTTTTATCAAGAAACAGAAACTGCACCACAAATAAAAAAGAACTTTAAATGAAAATTGAAGTACTTTTTGATTTTCATAAAGAAATTGAGCAAAAGTCAAAATATACCCTTACGGAAAGATAACACGGAAATTCAATGGGTTATCTATTCAATTCTATTGTAACTCATAGAGTTTTACGGTAAAACTATAACTTACCACAGTTTTTAACTCATGGCTTATGCTGCATACTAAGTTTCATGGTTATCTCATGGGTCTCAATTGTCAATCTATGGATTCCAATTGCTTTAAAAAATGTACTAAATATGGATCTATGCATGCATTCATGAAACCTCGTTGTTAAATTATTTAGCAACAGCAGCCATTAAGTATTGATAGTGATCATATGAAAAATAAATGAATTTATTTCTGCTATATAATGTACATGGATATCAAGCATGTACTAATGAAATGTTGTAAAAATGCTTTTATAAATGCTCATGTAAATACATTGTACATATAAATTAGCTTAAAGCTGTATACAGGCGAAATAATTTTAGTTAGTACTAGACCATTTTTAAAAAAGCTGTAATTAATTGTTGGGCTTTTCAAACAAGTGTAATAAAAGGGAAAAAATTAAATATTTAGCTTAAAATGTTGATTAAGCAGAGAAACAAATGAATTATCCTCCATTTTAATTAAGACCAAAAGAAAGTCAAAGTAATCTAATGGTTGTATATATTTTCAGCAAACTCATAATTTTAAAAATATTTAAAATTTTAAAATGAAGTTTCATGACCTTTACTAGATAATTATATTTAATTAAGTTTAAATAAAGATAAATGTTTTTTATGCTGTGCTGTTTTTGGCTGCATATTGTCATATGCAAATGCAGTGATAAATTTCATACAGCATTTTTATACCAATGACTGTGTATAAATCTTGTTATTTGTTTTCAGTAATATTTTGTGTAACACCTTAATTGGCTGCTAACTGAGTGACCAGTTGATATACATGGTTACTTAAGAGTATCAAAGATTCTTTTTGATTTGTTAAAGCTTTTAATTTTAAATATTAACAAGTAATTTCCATTAATAACAAATATACTTTTGGAAAAAGGTTCTTTTGTGATTTTTCATTGAACATGCTTCTATACAATGTTTATTATACATGTATATTACTGATAGTCTGATGCTTGCATATGAAGCAGTTTTTTAAACGACTTGTAAAGTTGCATTTGTTTGTAGTAATCATATTCATATACATGCATTAAATGATATGCAAAAACCAAATTATAGTGTTCCTTGTGCATTATAACTAAATACTCTTGTGCTTTTTCAAAGGTTTGTATGATTTAACAACATTTCAATTGTATTTCGTTTATTGATATAATTATATCCACGATGGGCTTGAATAGATCAAGAAAACTCAATGATGCTTTAACTTGTATGTTCTATAATAAAACTCATGCATCATGGTACTTATATGCCAATTAAAATGTTGGATTTCAAAAAACGAGGGATTCCATGAAGAAACTGTGAAAACAACAAATGGCATTTTAATTCATATTTGGTCACCACAGAAATCTATGGGTTATGGCTTTTCCGTAACAAAACCATGAAAAAGCCATGACACATAGTGTTCCAAATATCAATTGAAGTACCCTGGGTTTTTTTTCATGTTTTTTTTTCATGGGAATTTATTACTAAGGTATTTAAGTCAATATTTACATATATTAAGTGACTTTTAAAAATGACATTTTGTCCAGCTGAGTCAAATGAAAAAATCCAAACCATCATTAACTTCTGATTTCAAATGCACTAAAACCATCTTTACATTTTCTTCCACCTCAAATGCAGTTTTGTTGAAGAAACATTTAGGTTACACTTTAGTTCTAAATTGTTCATAAACTAACAAAACTTTGCCCAGAGAAGCCCAAAATATAAACCAATGGCTTTTCTAACTACAACATTCCAAAACCATTGGCCAAATACAAGCCAACAAGAAACTCTTAGCTTAAAAGCTACTCACCTCGTCACAGTTGCTTCCGATTAGACTGTTGTAAAACATTGTCAAACGCTCAACTGCAACAGTCAAACTTCCTTTTAAAATGGTATCCAAAAAGTAATGTTTGACATGTGGTAACCAAAGTGATATGCTATCGTTTGAAAATGTATCAAAGAAGCTAAATAAAAAATATAAAAGCAGTAAAAGTCTCTAATAACCAAGAAAAGTATAATAATGATATTAACAAGAAGTTTGATGAAAAAATTAAGAATCTAATAAATAAATATAATCTAGCATACAAGGATAAAATAAGATTCAACAATTTTACAACCACCATGAAAAATTGTTTTAGTCAAATAAGTAAATTTTGAGTTTGGTTTGGTGAAATACTCCATCAATCAAGTACTTATCAGAAACTTTAAATTCACACATTCATGACATTTTTTTGTTAAATGTTTTGAAGGTTTTCATTCATAGAGAGCTTCGACACCATTAAAAAGAAAATTGACTGATTGTTCGCAGCACATTGAACATAGAAAACAACTTCGAAAGTTTGAAAAGTAAAAATGAAAAATGCTTACGTTAAGTAGCCTTGCGAATCACTATCCTTTTGGTATTTTGGAATAAAATCAGAATCGAGTAGTATTCCATCTTCAACATTTTTCAGGTTTCCTGCACCTTTGCCTAAAAATATTTTTTATGCACTTTTATTTTTGCCATGTTATTTTAAATATAATTCAAAAAATTGAAACAATAACAGTAACGTCGGATTATTCTTCACATTTTCCAAATAAAGATTTCTATTTTGAATCCAATTAATGGAAATGTCTTGGATGCCTACTTTGCATTCTACTTTACTTATTCTTTAGTACTTCTATTTCTATTTTTAATTTAAATCCAAACTAATTTTAACTTTCTTAAGTTTTTTGTTTCTCAAAAAGAAACTAATTTCTTACTCTATTTCTATTAACTAAAATAATTGCCACTTAAGGTAATTTTAAAAATAGAAGTTTTAGGCTAACCTTTTAAGGTGTTTTGATATCTAAGCTTATACAACTGCTTTGCAGCTCCAATGACATCTTCTCTCAACAATCCTAACTCGTCGTGCAAAGCACATTTGTGTAATCTCTATAATCAAATTAAGAAATAATTAAATCTAAATAAATGTTACTTAAACTGATAATCTATCAGGTTTGAAAAGAATGTATATTAAAGTATATCTTACATTTATTTAATGATCTATTTATGATATTTTGTCTATTAGTTTTATTTCATGATAATTTCTACAATATTAT
This sequence comes from Hydra viridissima, assembly GCF_058129835.1. NCBI lineage: Eukaryota > Metazoa > Cnidaria > Hydrozoa > Anthoathecata > Hydridae > Hydra > Hydra viridissima. The sequence goes on from NW_028324303.1 coordinate 4,804,657, forward strand.
TATTTACAGCTTTGTTACTATGTATGGGAAATATAGCCAGTCAATTTTGTTGCATATTTTTTCTTTAAAAAAACTGTCAGCAGCTTGAAAATAATCATAAGTATTAAATATTTTTCAACTCATTTTGCTGCAATTTATTTCAATTATTTACATAAACTTGAAATAGAATGGCGTGAAAAAAGAAATGTTAGAAATGTTTTTGATTTTTTTTTTCTGCTTTATTATTTTATTTTTTATTTATAAATTATATCAATATTCTTAAAAGGTATACATTTTAAAAGACAAAAGAAATTTTAAACTTTGACAATTTTCAAAAATTAATGCTATTTAGGTGTTTTGAGGTTGAATGATAGTTCAGTGATATCAAGATATCAATCTCTTGTGGGTTGAAAACTGTTAAAAATGTAATGAAGATCTGATCTTTTTGCAATTTTTTCTCTAATTAGAGAGGTGTAATTAGAAAGGCAAATATCCATTTAAAATATTTGTAACATGAGCGAGAGTTTGAGGACCATGGAAAGTTTTTGTCTGTTTATCATAGGGACTTTAACTTTGTGAGAAGTTCTAAGGATATAGGATAGTAACCATAGTTTAAACAAAAGTGTTTTGCTCTGAAATTGAAATAAATGAAAATCTTTGTAGTTATTGAACTGACACTACTCAATTGTCCTCCCAGTCTATTGGTATAACTAATTTATTCTTAATAAAAAATAATATATATTTGAACATAAATATATTAAAACTAATTTAATTTCCATTTTGTTAACAAAACTTCAATAATATTACATATATTAATCGTTGAAAATTTATTTTTTATTTGAAAAATTAGGAGTGTTACTATTGTGATGGATTAATTAATGTTGTTAATAGACAGTTAATAACTATGCTGAGATTACATGACAGGATTTAAAGGTTTTCAAAGGATGGGCAACCTTACAAACACATAAACAGCTATACAAACTTGAAATACCTAAAACTCCAATGAATTGATGTAGTTTCATCCCTGATTTACTTTTTTTTTAGCATATGTAAAACAGGTTACAGTTATTGTAATAGCTTACTTGTGCAGGGTTCGTTATAATGAAGAAAAAAATTATGGCCCGATTTTGAAGAAAATTTTTTGGATGATGTCAATTACATAAATTTAAAATAGTTCAGGTTTACAGAATGAACTATCATAAATAAAAAATTAGCTCAATTTTACTTTTGTCCTTTATTGTGTTTTTCAGTCATCTTAAAGTCATATTTCAGGACCCTAGAATAAATGCATCATTTATACCCGTTTTGACGATTATATCTAGGTATGTGCGTATCTGCGATTTACGGCACCGATTTTAAAGATAAAATCTGTGACCATTTTTTCACCGCGTGCTCGATGTAGGTGTCGTATGGATGGCTTTTTCTCGTCTTTTTTTTAGAATTTTATATTGACTTAGATAATATTTTAAAAGTAGAGTGTTGTAAGTTTATTGCAATTTTTTTTTTTTTGCACTTACTAACTTTTTTAGTGATTTCATTTCTATTGAAAACTTCATTCCTGTTCTGGAAGTGAATTGACATTGAAGAGATGATGGGTTTTTTCTCTAACTTTTGAATCAATTTTATATATCTATTTTCTATGTACCTGCCAAATTTCATAAAAAAATAATGACACGCTCATATTCTATTTTTGCACGCAGTAAAGGTACCAAATATTCTTCTGTTGTAGAGGTTTGGGGGGGGGGGGGATTTACAATTATGAGCATTTTGTGTCTTTGACTTTTTTATTCATTAAAAAATTGTTTTTTTAGAAAAATGAAACTTTATTTAAAATATTGGTGATTTTTTAAAGTATTCAAAACGTGACTTACACACAAACACACACAAAAAAAACCATATTCTGTTATTAGTTGAATAAAAATATAACCGAGGCAAAGTAATGCGCTATAAACTAAACAATGAAGTTCAATTATAAAACCACCGTAAGCCGAACGCTAATTTTTTAGGTTGGTTGCAGTTTTCTTAAGCATTCCTTATAATGAATTTTTGTCACTTAAATGGGCATAACTTTTAGTAGAATCATTAGTTTTTTATGAAATTTTCACCATCGTAATACTGATTTAAAGCTCTTTACAAAGATGTATAATAATTAAATATTTGAATAGTTTAAAAATTTTTTAAAGAGTAAACACATAACTCGTTCCATAAAATTATGCAGAAAAATTTTGTTTTGATATTATGAGCTGATTTTCAGAATTACACTTACAGGTTAATAAATGCATTTAAAAATGCCAACACATAAAGACGTGTTGAAAACGTTTTAAATACATGTAGCCTAAATCCTATTTATCTATTTTTTGGCACTAAATCCGTATTTAGCATCAATTTTTTGGTATTGTCTACACTTTAATCATAAAATGACCGCGATTATGTTTGAAAATGGGGCAAAGTGGTTATACTAAAAAGATCAAAAAAACTTTCAGATGTTAGATGTTTAAGGAAGATTGGTTACTGATAGGGATGGTATTTTAACTTTTACCGGTATATTTTAAAAAAGGTTTATTTTCGTTTTGAAACTGTCAATGATTTTTAGCATTTGATTATTTACAACTTCCAACACTGATTTTAAAATAATTGATGTCAACATGTTTTTCAACATAATTGATGTCTTTCAGATTAACCAAGTCTAGTAACTCTTCTTTCACAATAACATCTGATGTTACATATCTAACAAATACTGCCATTTGAGGTTTATCTTGAACATCTGTAGATTCTGTAGATTAGCTAAACTGAATGCTTTAAAGTTTTTTGAATCAATGCTGCCCAAAATCAGCACTAATCTCATATATTCTTCTTTCAGTTGCATGTCGGGAATTTGTGAAGTTAATCTTTGAAATTAATCTTTGGATTTTGCTATTTTTATGATCTAAAACTGAGAGGACATCTGAAATCGTTTTTCTTTATAAATTCTTCGTCAGTGTAAGAATGTCTTACTCTTGCAATGCTCCATGCTATAACAAAACATGCTTCTGTTGTAATATTTAATTCTTTAGTGAAAGATGAAATATTTATTTGGTTGTTAATGATTGTTTTTAGCAATTCAATTTTATTTTTCCTGTGATTAGAATGGATAGTGGCGTTTAACATTCGGTGAATTGTTATGAGCAAGCTCTGTATGATGTTATGAGCACGTTTTAAGAGTTTTGTATTGCAAATGAAACATATTGGTTTTTATTCTTTTTCAGTAAAAATGTTAATTTTTCTGTCAATCTATCCCGAATAATAACAATAATTACAAGCATCCCGAAATAAAAAGTTTATTATTTCTGAAATAATCTACAATTTAAAGAGAAAGAAGGATTTAAGTTATTTTTACGTTATTTTTAAAAAACTTTATTGATGAAGAAATAAAGTTCATATGTTTTAAATGATTTCGTCATTCTAAATTTTTATTGTGTTGATTTTAAACTTGTTTTCTGTTTTTCTCACTCACGGTTTTCGAATCTCATTTGAATTTTTTTTTTTTATTGCAGTTATTTTTAAAGTTTGCCCCGTTTATGTTTTATTATGATTGCTTTGTTTAGCGTAACTGCACATTTCTAATTAAGTTCAATTCCTTTTTTTAAAATACGACTTGAATATCGACAAGATACCTAGCTGTATATGACAAGACGTTGTGGAAAATATAGGGACCCGGAATCGAAATAAAAGTTCGTTGTTTGTAAAAAAACGGATTAAAATTAAAAACCGGATTAACTTTTTTTTATATAAAAATCTGTCTAATACCTTTTTAGTATCGCGGTCAGGACGCATGAGTTCCAAATGAACTAATGAAGAGGCTCTCATGTAGTAAATCATTAAAGTAATCCAATTCGGATCAAAAGATACTTTTTGGCTTTTTCGTTGCTGAGGGAAGAACGTAGCCTGTAAGAAAATCAAACGCAATTCATATAACTTTTAACTACACTTTTGTAAAAAACTAATGAGCATGCCATGAATAGTATGAGATTTTGAAGTTCTCATGTGTGAGTGTGTGTGTGTGTGTGTGTGTGTGTGTGTGTGTGTGTGTGTGTGTGTGTGTGTGTGTGTGTGTGTGTGTGTGTGTGTGTGTGTGTGTGTGTGTGAAAACATATACCATACACATGACATAATAAATATCATCTCGCAACAAACCTTTTTTGCGAGAAACTTTGACAGGTCAGTATCAAGTTCCAAGACTTTTCCTTTTTCCAATATTGAAGAAACTGTTTCAATGTCATTTTTTTTTTCACTAACAAAAAATATAAAAATAGCACTTACATTAAAACGATATAAAAGTAACAAGTATATTACAAACAATTAAAAAAACCATATAACTTGACTGACAAACTTCATTAAAATAATATCGAATGCTTCATTAAGTTTCAAATTAATGAAACTGCGATTATGGATAGATAAGGCGAAATAGCAGCTTTAGTAAAACATTCTACAAATGGAGAAAAAACGCGACAAACTGAAGTGGTAAAAAAATACAAAAGGATGGCAGAAGGGGAAGAAAAACAGTATTTCTGTTAAATTAATGCGGTTTTTTTTAATCAAAAAAGATGTTACACTTCAAACCACCTCAGACACTCTAACTCTAGATCTGGTTTGATAAGAAAGTGAATTTATTTTTATGTTATCAACGAAAACATTATTTAAATAGTTTTACAGAGTGCCATTGTCGATACAAAAAAAAGCAAAAAGGTAGAATTTTTTTTAAAATTCATGTACTAAAAAACTGAAAAAGCTATTTTTGGCTTTTTGTTTTTCATTTACGTTTCGTTTTGTAGAACGATTTAAATTTGCCATAATGGACTTACCTGATAAGTGTTGAGGTAAAGTTTTCTTGATGAATGGCGTCGTCAACGTATTCTTTGACTTCATCCCATATTGAAGAAGATTGAGATGAGAACCACTCAGAAAAGTCGCTCTTTTCATCAATATTCTTTGAAAACGGTTTATTTGAAAGCTTTATTACTTCAACAATACTTTGATAAGTTGTGGGTTTATTTTGTTTGGAAGATTGACAAAATGTTAAACCAAGAGAAAAAAGCAGCAGTAAAATGATTTTCATGTTTGAAAATTTACACTGATCGAAGGTTCAAATGTTTTGTGAGTTTGTTTTTTTTTTGGTTTTTATGAGGACCAATTTTCAAAGAGGATCAATTTTCATTGAGGAACAACTGATGCATAAAAAGCAGAGTAACTGTTTATTTTTTTATGATCATGTGAATTAGCTATGACTTTTCAATAAACAATAAGCGGTTGAATGAATTACTTATGTCTGGGGCAAAGAGCTCGTTGAAAACAACTTGTTTCATACTCTAGTTTTTTTTTTGCCGAAAGTCTCAACACTGTTTAGGTGGTTTTGCCAATTTTGGAAACAATTAATTTTTGTGAAAAGTTAAAAAAGTATTTGTTTTAAAATGATTTTTTGAGGATATGGGCGCGAAAATAGGATAAAATTTATTGTCATATGCAAACTATTGTTACAAAAAAGCCTTGCATTGCTTTATTTTCTTTCTTTTTTTTTTTTTTTTTTTATATATATTTACTATTTATTAATTTTTTTTTTTTTTGGAGGGGGGATATTTTATAAAGTAATCAAAAGGAGAAATTGTTGTGTTTCCCCCAAACATACAACTATTTATATGTTTTACTATATATATTTATTTTAAGATCAATTAACAAAATTCGTTGTATACAACCTTAAATACAAAGCGAATTCTAATCTTTTCGAATGTCTCTTCACTTCGTTTTTGTGCACATTTTTATAAAGCGTTCCGCATGAACGCATTTACGTCATTCGTACCTCGTAATTACGTAGTTATCACTCTCAATAGTTCCCCCTTTTGGGAAGACTTTTTTTTTATTATATTGTCGTGAATAAAGTCTTCAAGGCGTGTTTGAAGGTGTGTTTGTGTGAAGGCGTGTTTGAAGGTGTGTTTGTGTGAAGGCGTGTTTGAAGGTGTTAATATTTTTAGGTGTTAAGGTATTTAATTGTTAATGGATAAAATGTGTGAAAATGACGCGATTGTAAAAGTGTATAAAAAGAGTGTGTATTTTGTAAAATATTGATTCGCAGTCAGATGTAAAATATATTATCAAGTTCAAAAAGTGACTCTTTAGTGTCTCAGGGAAAGTATAAATAATTCCCCACACTATTTGGTGGCGACTACTGCCGGGACGAACGAAACCTACGAGTTAGCGAAGAATGGACCAAGAGCAAATTTACCAGAGAGAAATCAACATGATAAGAATAAACATTAAAGGCATAGAACACAACACGATTAATGGCGACAAATCAAGCATAATCTTAGCGCTGGACAAAATAACAAATTTATTGGGAAGATTTGAAATGGCAAAGGATGAGCTGACCAGAAAAATGCTCGACGACGGCGAAAACATCGATTCGGTAGAAGAATGGCTTTCGAAACCAGTAATGGAAGTAGAAGCAGTGATTGAAATCAAAAACAAAATGGTGGACAAGTTGGATTCGATAAACAAAAACGAATGCGTCAGAAAATTCGAGTATGAAAAACAAATCATGGAACAGCAGTTAACGATTCAAAAAGAAGCGGAACAAGCCTCATTGAGAAAACTTCAAAGCGAAGAAGAATGGTATCTAAAGAAACTAAAAATGAAAGAAACAATGCGTAAATCACTTGGAAACGAAAACGAAACTACTCAACAATCCGTCAAGCTACAAAAGTACACAATCACAAAATTTAATGGCGGTTATAAGGACTGGTTGCGATTTTGGAATCAATTCACGGTAGAAGTCGACAACTCAAACATATCAAACATCAGGAACTCGTCGAAGGAAAGCCCAGAGAGGACATACTTGGTTTACCACATTCGTTGGAGGGATACGATGAAGCTAAACGCATACTACAAGAAACTTACGGAAAAGATATTTGGGTTCACAAAGCATTGATTAAAGATTTGGAAGGATTGACGGCTATACACAGCATGCACAAAATCAAAGAAGTTCACGACTTTTACAACAAGCTTGCGAGAACTGTACGAACATTGAAAACTATGCAGAAACTTCAAACGGCTCAATCATTCGTGTATTCATTGATGGATAAACTTGGACCAGTTCGTGAAATACTCACACAAAACGATGATGGATGGGAAGAATGGGGGCTGGAGCAACTTGTCGAAAAGTTGCAAAAGTACATTGAAAGGAATCCGTTGAACTCAGCTTTTAACCCAAGCGACGAACAAAGGGCGATAAAAAGAACACAAACGTGCAGTCAAGGTCCTATGAACATCGAAGCACTACATTCAAACAGTACAATGGCGGTCTTTATGACAAAGAAATCATGGCAACTAGTGGTAAGCATGGATGTATCTACTGTGGGTTACAAAATCACAAAAGCGAGGATTGTACAAAAGTGCTAACTGTTGCAAGACGCAGGGAGATTTTAACAAGCAAAAGATTATGTTACAACTGCGTTGGTTACGGACACTCGGCGGCAAATTGTAAATCAAGAGGATGCAGAAAGTGCAACAAAAAACATCACACGTCCATTTGTCAAGATGGGAACGCAACGATGGATGGTAAAATGGAAAATAAAAAAGAAACCATGGGAGCGGTGCTAAATGCAAGTACAACTATTCACCCGACAGTGATTGCAAAAGTAAATGGTGAAAAAGCAAGGATAATGTTGGATACGGGTGCTGGAAGTTCCTATATATGTACAAACTTGATTACGAAACTAAAGCTGAAACCTACACGAAAGGAATATAAAAGTATTGAACAGCTCTATGGAACGGTGGACAAGCGTGTGGAAATCTATAACGTTACGATAGAATCAACAACGATACCGGAATTTCGAATTAAGGTTGAATGCACCAACGCAGAAAAAGAAACACTCACCTTTTTACCCAATCCGATGATTAAGGATGTTAAGAAGCATTTTGCAAGACTAAGGAGACTGAAATTTAGCGATGATGAAGGGAGTGACGAACTTCAACCTGTTCACATTATACTCGGTGCTGCTGATTATCAACGTATAAAAACCACGGAACCGGTAGTTCTCGGAAAAAATCCGGATAAAGATCCAGGAGCAGAATTAACTATGTTGGGGTGGACTCTTTCTGGGAGACGAACACAATTTTGTTCTGGTATTGAGAAAAGTTTCTTATTGAACACTGGTCGTGATGAGTTTGAGCAAATGTGTAGTTTAGAAGTACTTGGATTATCAGACACAAACAGTGAGTCAATGTTCCACCAAGACTTCAGCGAAAAACTGCATCAAACCGGCGAAGGTTACTATGAAACCAGAATGCCGTGGAAAAAGGGTATTGTTCAACTGCCAAACAACAGAAATCTGGCTCTTAAAAGATTGGGAAGTGTAACAACTCGATTGAAAAAACTTAAAAAACTAGAACAGTATAATGATATAATGATGGAACAAATCAATGAGGGAATATTGGAAATGGCACCAGAAAAACCTACGGGAGAAATTATTCACTACGTTCCTCATCAAGCAGTAATCAAAGAAAATGCTGAGTCAACGAAAATGAGAATAGTTTATGATTGTTCAGCTAGGAAAGACGCTCAATCACCTTCATTAAATGACTGTCTAGAAGTGGGACCATCGCTGCAACCTTTGATATTTGACATACTCATACGAAATCGGATGAATAAACTCTGCGTGTTAGCTGACGTGAAGAAGGCGTTTCTACAAATTAGAATACACGAAATGGATAGAGACGCACAACGCTTAATTTGGTATAAGGACTTAAAGAAAATGGAATTAACGGAGTTACGATTTACAAGGGTAATTTTTGGTTCAAGTTCAAGTCCTTACATTCTTGGCGCCACGATTAAAAAGCATATATCAAAATACAAGGACATTTATCCAAAAACGGTGCTTGCTTTGGAAGAAGATACTTATGTCGATGATATACAGGCAGGTGGAGAAACAGAAGAAGAACTTATCAGGTTTAAAAATGAATCAACGCAAATCTTAATGGAAGCTGGGTTCCAGCTGCACAAATGGCATAGCAACGTCAGCAATCTGGAAAGCGACGCTGAGGCTAAATCAACAAAAATACTTGGGATTCCTTGGAACAAAGAATCGGATCAACTATCGATTGACTATACTGCATGCATCACTATCGGAAATAAAGGAGCAATAACAAAAAGGAAAATGCTATCAGCTCTCAACAGTGTCTTTGACATATTGGGATTTAGTGCACCTGTATTAATCACTGGAAAATTACTATACAGTCGAATATGCTTGTTAAAACTCGGTTGGGATCAACAAATTCCAAATGAACTTTTAGAAGAATGGGAAACCTGGATCAAGGCAATAAACATCAAGAGAACTATTTCAATTCCGCGGAGTGTCGTGTCTGGAAGAATCATTGAAATGGAGCTCCATGGATTTTCAGACGCAAGTAAATCAGCAGTATGTGCATGCGTCTACGTTGCAGTGAGTCATCAATATTCAAAAACAAGCAACTTACTTGTAGCAAAAGCACGGATTGCACCGAGGGATCTTAGTATTCCAAGACTTTAGCTGGTAGCAGCGCACACCTTGAGCAAGTTAATGAATCATGTTAGGAAGACATTAACCAAGTATAATGTCATTGAAGTATATCATTGGATTGACAGTACTGCGGTACTTTACTGGTTAAAGGAAAGGGGCAGTTGGTCACAGTTTGTCAGGAACCGAGTTCAGCAGATCTTATTGAATGGAGAAGTAAAATGGCTATATGTCCCAACAAAAGAAAACCCAAGTGATCTTGGAACAAGAGGAGTGAGTCCTGAGAAATTATCAAGCTTGTGGCTAAATGGACCTATATGGTTGAAACACAAGGAAAATTGGCCAATCCAACCAGAAATAATCGAAGCGCCGAATGCATCATGTGAAACTATTAGTGTGAAAGAGAACGTCGGTATGGCAACTGAAGAAATAAAGGGACATAATATATTTAAAGAAATATTGAGTAAACACAAGTATTGGAAGATCATAAGAATATCATCCTTTATAAAAAGGTTTATATACAATTGTCGAAATGAAGTAAAAATAACAGGACCGCTAAAAGCTGAGGAAATGATGGAAGCGGAGTTAATGAACATTAAGTTACTACAAGAAGCTGTTGCAATAAAGTCCGATGTGGAACTTAAACAGGATGAGAAACAGCTTTGGAGATGTCACGGAAAAGTCTCTGGGTATAATCCGATATTTGTACCAAAAGGATTCCAACTAACTCTAAGAATTATTGAGCATCATCACGCAAAAACGCTACACGGGGGAGTAGGAGATACAATGAGTAGCATAAGAGAAAGATTTTGGATACCGAATTTGAGAGTTGCCGTAAAAAAGGTCATTCGTGAATGTAATCTATGTAAGAGATATAGAGTGAAGCCGCTTTTACCGCCAACGAGAGCAATGTTGCCACGCTTTAGAACTGAAGATATCGAACCGTTTACGGTTACAGGTGTTGATTTTGCTGGTCCGCTAAAATATAAAACGCCACAAAAGTTGGTCGAAAAATGTTATGTTGCACTCTTTACATGCGCATGTACAAGAGCTGTCTACCTTAGACATTGTCATGATCTATCGGCAGGAGAATTTCAGAGAATTTTAAAGGAGTTTGTTGCGAGAAAAGGACCACCACAAATGATGATTAGTGATAACGCAAAGACATTTGTGGCAACAGGGAAGTGGTTACTAACACTTAAGAAGGATGAAAATCTTGCAAACTATCTTGCTACTACAGCCATAAAATGGAGGTTCAATTTATCAAGAGCGCCGTGGTGGGGAGGTTTGTTTGAAAGATTAATTGGAATAATGAAGAAAAGTTTGTCAAAAACAATCGGTAAAGGCATCCTGAGCTTCTTTGAATTGGAAGAAGTATTGTTGGATGTGGAATGCGCTATGAACAATAGGCCACTATGTTACCAAGGTGACCAATTCGATAATCAAGTATTGACGCCAAATATATTAATGAGGGGGAGACCTGCAATCTTGCTTGAAGAAGATATTGATTTAATAACAAGGGGCGATTGTGCACTTCGGAGAGTCAAGTTTGTGAAAAATTGTAAGAATCACTTAAGGAAAAGATGGATGAACGAGTACGTGCACGCAATGGAAGAACGACAACAAGCAAAGGAAAAGAGAGGTAATGCAAAACTCCCAGGTGTCGGAAGCATGGTTCTCATTAAAGACGATGTGAAGGACAAGGCACTTCTCAACATCGGTCGAATTGAAAACAACATTAAAGGAAAAGATGGAGTTATTCGTGGCTTTAAAATACGACTGGGAAATGGTTATGTAATTGAACGACCAATTCAGTTGGTGTGTGACTTGGAAATGAGTTGTGGGGCAGAAAGCGAAATCGAATCGGACGAGAATTTGGAAACCAGAGCCGAAGAGGATACCTTGAAAAGAGAAACGAGACTGGCGAAATTGGATGCAAGACAAAAGATCAATTACATCATGGAAGACGAGATGGAAGATAGCTGATTAAAGCCGAAGTCTCAGCTTTAATCGGGGGAGGGTGTCGTGAATAAAGTCTTCAAGGCGTGTTTGAAGGTGTGTTTGTGTGAAGGCGTGTTTGAAGGTGTGTTTGTGTGAAGGCGTGTTTGAAGGTGTTAATATTTTTAGGTGTTAAGGTATTTAATTGTTAATGGATAAAATGTGTGAAAATGACGCGATTGTAAAAGTGTATAAAAAGAGTGTGTATTTTGTAAAATATTGATTCGCAGTCAGATGTAAAATATATTATCAAGTTCAAAAAGTGACTCTTTAGTGTCTCAGGGAAAGTATAAATAATTCCCCACAATATCAACAGATCTTGGTACTTAATAATAAAATTTCACTGGTCTATGATTTTGCTTGGGATACGATTTTCTATCAGCTTTTGTTCTTTTGTTATCATTAACTCTGACTTCTTTATCGTATGGTGATTTCTCAACTATTATTGAAGGAAATTTATTTTTGATGTTTCTGTTGAATAACAATGTGGCTGGTGATTTTTCAGTTATGGGATGCGAACCACATCTATAATTTCGAAGCATATATTGAAGTTCCTCTCTCCAATTTCTACCCTTAAAATGCTTTTTTTTTATTGTTTTCCCTATTACTAGTATGAATCTTTCTACTTTACCGTTTTGTTGCGGATACCGCGGTGTTATTTAATATGTTTTATATCAACATTTTCAAAATACAATTTTAAAGCCTAACTTTGAAATGGTGGACCGTTTATACTTCTTATTTTATAAAAATAACCAAATATAGCAAAAAAATTTTCTAATTTATTTATGATACTTGGTGCTGTTGTGATTTTCATTATGTTAACAAACGGGTATTTGGAACTTCTATAACAAATAATTACTCTCCTGATGGTAATGGTCCAAAAAAATCCATTGCTAATTCATCCCAAACGTGTTTTGTTAAAGTCGACATTTTAATTGGTTCAGGATTTGGCATGCGCAAATTTATCTGGCATCCAAGACTTTTTTCAATATGTGATTCAATATCGGTATTCATAGTGACCCAATACACTTTTTAACGCAATAATTCTTTGCATTTTTCTACACATAAATGTCCTCCATGTGCAATTTGTAAAGCTCTTTTTTGAAGAGGCTTTGGTAAGACAATTCTTGTTTCTCTTAATAAAATCCCTTCATAATCAGTTAAGTCATTTTGAAATCTACGATCTGGTTCCAGTATTGGTTTGTCGTACCATTTACCAGACACTAATGCATTCTTTACTGCAACAAAACTAATGTCTCTTGCTGTCTCCGTTTTTATATCTTTAAATGATATTGATTTGGGTGCAATTTTTCTCACTAAAAAAATTTACATGAGCCGCCACTTTATTTTCAACTGACTTAAACTGATTAGGTATTTAATTTGGGATACAGTTTCTCGATATAAAAAATGCATGTTCTATTCTCCTTTTTTATATATTATGTCAAAATCATACGCCTGCGATTTGATTTGCCATCTTGCTATGCGTGCATTTAGTTTAGAACCGGATGAAAAAATAAACTTGAATGGTTTGTGGTCCTTTTATAACCTTGAAATATTTTTCCATAGAGATACAAATTTTTCAATTGCTCAAAAACCAAAGCAAAAGCTTCCTTTTTTGTAATGCTGTATTTTAACTCAGCTGCTGTCAGTGACCTACTTATGTAGCAGATTGTTTTGACTCCAACATGAATTTGGAAAAAATGTTTGAGAAAACTGTTTTCTATCCATTTTTCACGCATGCTATTTAGGTATTTTAGATTTCACTTCTTAATGAAGTCTCTCTTCTTAATCCCGGATTTCGATCATCTTCACTTCATCTTTATGCTGAAACATCATTTTTATTTTTCCAACTTTGAAGAGATTTTTCATTTAGTAAAACATTTATTTTTTTAGTAACATTTTGCGCGCTAATTGTTTTGGTTGCCAGCTGCAGCGCCATTTACTTTCCTAAATTTTTCAAGAATACAGTATCGTTATAAATTTGTTTTATAGAGTCTAAATTAGTTTTTGAACACCTATTTTCGGATTGCGGTTTATAGGTCATAGTTTATAGTTAGTTTTTTTTTTTCATTATTTTTTTATTAATTGTAGCCACTAATATTTTTGATAATATTTTTGCTTATTGATGTTTACCCCCTTATCTCCCTCCTAAATAAGTGTTGGCTTTGAGGTGATTTTAAACTCTCGTTTAGGCTCAAAATGTGACTCTAAGGTAATTACAGTTGACTCTAGGTGAGCGATAGTGAAATATTACAGCGCGTACACTAATGCACAAAAGAATGGCAACTGTTTTTTGTTTTAAAAAACAAGTGTGCCTTTTTTTCTTCATGTACATTATCAGGCCAATAAGGGTAAACCCTTCTTCAACTCGAAGACAGAGCTTCCTTCAACAAAATGGATCATGTTTCATTAGATATGAACACCATTTATAAAAATTTGGAAGTATCTCAGTTAGAGACCATTTGCAGCAGTCATTATAAATAAATGAGGGGGATTGCAATAAAGTTGCTGATTGCGATACTCAAGTTTGATGTATTAAATTTTGCAGAGATCTTCTAGCAGCAGCCATCTGCGGAGAAAACGCAAAAACGTCTTCTTGGACGTCTTTTGATGCACAATCAACTTTTGCGTTATGACTCCTAAAGAATTCAATAGATTGTATGCCTACTAAATAGCGCAAATGGGGCGAAGTACAGGTAAAGGAATTTAATAAAATGCATATGCTGTTAAAGCTGGAAAGGTTACAGGAAGTCCTCATTCGTGAGCTAGACAAACAGAAAGGAATAATTTTTTGTTTCTGCACAATCCTGTCTATCACCGCTGGAATAGCAATCTAGAACTTTGCCACCACAGACCAAGAAGAGCCCACAGTGCGCGAGAAAGTTCGTAAAAATGAAGGAAACACTTTTACTGTAACACCAAAAAATGTTCGCCCTCTATATTTTAACAGTTTTTATACCTTCTACAATTGCTGCAATTTAAAAGGAACTTTGAGTGCCACAATAGACGAAAAAATTACTATGGATATTTGTAATCTTATTATTTTGTGGCTTATTCACTCTTTTAATATATTTTTATTCTTTTTACATATTTAAAACATATAATTTGGATGCTAATAGAAGTTTAGAACTTTTATCAAAATAACGATATACGAAACTTTTACTCAATCGATCTTTTACTAAAATATGATCAGGTAATCAAGGTAAAAAAACAAATTATTATTGATGCAGTAAATAGAAATGCAATAAAAAAAAAAAAAAAAAAAAAAAAAAAACAAAAAAAAAAACTTCAAAACATAAGTGCATAACTGTTTCTTTTGTGAAAGATTTCTCTATAAATATAAAGGATTTCTCTATAAATGTTAAAGATTTCTCTATAAATAAAATTAACTTCTCTCTAAATTTCTAAATGGCAAAAACAATATTATTATTTTAAAAGTTCTACTAAATCGTAAAACTGATGTAATAACAGGTTTTTGTAAAAAGAAAATAGTTTTACATGAATTGATATTAAATATTAAACTTTTTCTTGTAAACATAGATTTTAAACTAATGTCAAATTAAGTTTTTGTGTCTTTTTCGGTCTGTTTTAAAGCTAAAGTTTAATGTGTGGCTGTCACAACTTTTCTCCGAATGGAGATACACTGGAGATACACTGGACGCTACAAATGTGAATTCCTCAAAGATCAAAACTTAAACAATTTTAAACAAGAGAATTTAGCGCAATTGTTTTTTGTTATAAAGTAAGCCAAGAACTGTTAACGACTGATTTACACTTCTACGAAGAGGCATTTCGAGTGATATCTGAAGTAACAGAGGCGCCTCAACTGAGGCGAATCAAATACTCAGCTTAAAAAGTTAGTCACGTTTAGCAATAGATGTCTACTTCTCTCCGTTTCTATAGAGTTTTAAAAGCAGCTGCTAAGTTGAAAAGCTTTCATCGAAATTATATTTTCTTCAAAAACTCTTTCTATTTTTAGGGCAAATCAAGGTTTATGTATTTTTTAAAATCTTTTAGTATAAAAATTTGAATTTCTAGATCTTTTCGAAAGATTTGTTTTGAATTCAGTATTTAATGAAAATTATGGGAGATTTGTTTAATTGGTAATCAAATTTTTCTTTTAAAAAGTCAAAAAAAAAAAAAATAAAAAAATAAAAACTACATTAATCGGTTCCTAAAGCGGTAAAAAAAATGCTTTGAAGAAATAACGCAAAGAAATAGAAAATGTTTCATCATTCAACGTGCATAATAGTTTGAAGTTTCCATGAATTTTTAAAAATTTTCTTACAAATAGCAACAGGTTTTAATCTTCCGCCCGTCTATGAGCGGGCTCTTAAAAGATAATTCTTTTATCAAATCGTAAATCATAATTAATTTTTTATGTTTTAAGACACTGTAAATATTACAGTTCACTTTCTAAAATCTGAATTTGTACCTGTATTTACGGAGTACTAACAGAGTTTGTGACAAGATGATTTAGAAGTTTGAAAGATTTGAAAACAATAATCTTAATTTGTTATCGCGTGTTGCATGTCACATGGTCTTGCCATGTCATGGAAAAGAAATAACCCTTATATTCCAAGTGCAGCTCAATAGATTCTATAAAATATTTCAATTGCATTAGAACTTCATTAAAATATAAACTTTGTTGACTTAAACGTCAACATATTATACTTTTACAAAGTTCTATAAACACGGGCCTGTTCAGATTATTTTTTACTGGTCTGTAAATACAGACCTTTAAAAATTTAATCCAATAAGTAGAATAATTTCCCTTTCTTTCAGAAGTCGTGATGATCTAAAATGTAGATTTCCTGTAATTTATGGCATCTTACCTTTGTTTACTCTGTTTTTTTAATCTTATTTTCGCATACTCTGTTTTTTGAATTCAGTATGAACGAATGTTTGCAAAGTTTGTGCAATTTTACTTTTTTGAATCGAGTTTTATCGTGCAATGATTAATCAATTAAAATTTAGATTTAATTTTCGTAAAAAGTGAAAATTTGAAGATTTAATAAGTTATTTATGGAAATCGAAATTAAAGTGATTATAGGAGAATGTGCAAATTTAACATTTTCTGGTAAAAGTATATGAACTTAGATTGCAACTTAGTCTTCTAATACAATTTATTTCTCTTGCAAGTTTGATCAAACTGATCACCAAAAATTTTTCATAAATTCAAATTTGGGTTGTTCATATGCAATTTTTTGCGCTAATTACAAAAATGTGCTCAGTTTTTTCGTAGTACTTTTAGTTTTTGAGATGATGTGCATTGTGTTTCAAGATTTCAAGTTGTAATTAATGATATCATTAGATCAGTAAAACATTTTTTTTTTTCGACTATAATATTTATGATTTTTATTTTATAAAAATATTACATTTTTACAAAAACCTGCGTTTTATGAGATTAACGTTCGGAAGTAAATAAGAACTGACGCCCCCCTTCCCCAATGGGTCTTCTCTAATGTTTAATGAAACTAAGCCCGTGTAGCATTGACACAAATCTGCGAATTTATTCTTACTCATTTGTTGGTATTCTATTTATGTATGAAATTGCTTACGAATTGAATATGGTATTCATTTTTTAAGTGTTTAAAAGTTTTGATTATCAAGAGAAAATATAGATTGATTTGTTATTGAAGATTTGTAGAAATTTTTTGGAAAAACTTTTATTGGCGATTTTTAAATTTTAAATTCATATGGCTTACAATATGTCTTATATATCTTAAAAAGAGTACAAAAGAATTCAATTGTCCATATATATTAAATCATAGTTTAGACAATATAGATATTTTGATATTACCATTAAATACATAACTCACATAATACAAACATGTAAAAAATATTTAATATCATCATGTTATAAACACATCTAGTGTGTTAAATTACTTTAACTAGCTTGGTTCAGCATATACAGAGCTAAATAAAATCATGTTTAAACTGTTTCAAGCCCATAAAAATTATTTTTGTGTTTTTCTGAAGTTGTTTATAATGAAAGTTTTAGTTAGTTTTGATTGAATTTTAATTAATTTTTGTGTGTATGAAAATTATTACAGTTAAGTTAATGCATCTACAACTAAATAATATCAGTTAAAAAATTTCATAAAAAGTTGATTAAAACTGTTTTATAGAAAAATGCCAACAAGTTTTCTTTTAACTATTGCGCTCTTATAATCTCCCATATAAGGTGAAGGATAGATGTTTATTATATTTAGTTTGAAATAAATGCATGTTAATATTTTTACTGACCAAGTTAAACCAGATGAGATCCCTTAATTTCAATAAAGTATATTTCTTGTAGCAATACTATATATTTATTCAGCACTCATTTATTTACAGGTAACGCATTGTTAATAATTATATTTAACTCAAATGTATCCCAATTTTTTTATTGATTAATATAAAAGTCAAAAGTGCTCTTTTCATTTCGATAAAGTATATTCCTGGTAGAAATCAGTTGTAGAAATTTACTAACACAGTACTAACAAACTTTTGTTTAAATATTAAATGATCACTGTGAAATTACTTGCAATTTTTTTAAAATCTTTTCAATACAATCATTAACTCCCATTACCACTTATTTCTAGAATTGTAAGGCATTGATAACTGTGAGTATAACCTCTCAAGAAAAGAAACATATGGCACAAAGAAATATATAAATAGATGATGTGCAATAGCTACATTTGTCTCAAATGTTTTTAATATTTGTAAATTATATTCCTACATTTATATTTTGTTAAAAACAATCACAATAAACTTAAAATTCTGTAGTTTATTATTTATGCAATTTACATATTATTATTAATTTTTCTTTGTGTACAATTTTTAACTATTTAGTACATTTTAAGTTAAAAAAAATATATGTCAAGAATTTTTAATATCAAAGTTAATAATTTGTTCTTTAATGAGTTTATTTTAAATATGAAAAGTTTGTATGAGGGCTATGTATACATTTGTGTAAAATAAAACAATGAGAATTTTTAATCCAATTTTCTCTTTGTGATTGTTTAAAGACACTTTGGTGATAAGTGCCTTTTGTTTTAAAAACTTTTGTGTTTGTGAGTGTTAAAAAACTTTTTTGTTTGATAAATGTTTTTAAAGGAAAATGATTGTATGTTACACTTTCTTTTACAAGATTTTATAAGATTGTTTTTTTTTATTTAAAAAAAAAATTTTTTTTTATGCAGCTTAACATATGGATGAATTATCTTTTTAAATAATTACTTTTACAAAAGTTAGTATATAAAAGTAATTTTATATATATATATATATATATATATATATATATATATATATATATATATATGCACATTTATATAAGTAGTTATTGTATCATAGAGTAAATAATTCATAATTAGTAGTATTGTATTACATAATAAATTTGCTAAAAGTAAAATCATATCAGTATTTGACATAATAAAACCCGTCATCATTTGAGAACCAGAAATTATAGGATTAGTTTATAATGGTTTTAAGACTTAAGTTTTTGAATTTAATTTAAAAGATCTCAAAGAACAAAGTTCAGACAAAAAAATATATTATGTTTTTTAGCTTTTCATTTCAATATAAAAACTTTCTGATTTTTGATTTCCTATAAACAATGGCAATGACAAGTTTCCTCTCATAAAGTTTATATTCTTAAGTTTTTATGACATAAAAGTTTTAGAATAATGTAAAAGTATTAGAATAAAAATAAAACTAATAAATGTTAATCATGTTTTGTTCGTGAATTTGTCATATCAGAAAATGTCAACAACGTTGACAAAATAGTGATTTTAAGGAAAAGTTAAAGAAGTATATATTTCAAAATTTTTCTCCATCTATTTAAATGTAATTTTTTAATGTTGATGTTTTTAAACAGTTGTATATTGATATAATATACAATAATAAATAATGGTTTTAAATATTTTATCTGGAGAGTTAATATTGCTGATATTGGCTATGATATTTTACTAAAAGAAAAATATGAGCTAACTCATAATTGCTTACATTTTTTTGATTTAGTTTAAAATGGTAGAAAATACAATAAAAATATGATGGTATTGCTACTATGAGCTTATTAGGAAGTAGCTCTGACGATTTTGTGAAAACTCCACTTGTTGTTTGGGTAAGCTACTTTCATTAGAAACTATGGTTTAGTTGTAATATTATTTTAACATGTCAAGCATTAATAAATTAATAAAGATTTTGTTGATATTTTTAAAATAAGATTACAAATTTGCAAAGATACTACTGATCAGGTTGACTGTGAACTTTTTATGTTATAACAGGATTATTTTTTATGTCAACTAGCTCCTTTTATTAAATATTTGTTTTTAAAGATGTGGTTAATTAAGCCAGTCATTGTTTTATTTTGAAATGTTTGAATTTTTTCTTTAAAAAAAAATAGCAGTTTCCTTTAAAAATATGTAAAACTTTTGAATTTTTCTGCAGCTTTTTTTTTTCCATTTAAACATAAAAGTTTTTAAATCAAAATTCATTTTGATTAAGTTAATCAAAAAGCAAAAAAAAAAAAAAAAAAAAGAATTCCAGTTAAAAGCAACAATAGTCTCTAGTTGATTGAAGAGATTTATTTCTCTTAAAAGAATTTGATTTAATTCAACATCTGTAAAGATTTCATTCTAAGTCAATCTGAAACATTATTAATATGTTTCAGCAAAATAATATGATCTAATGATGATTAACAGCTTGTTAAAACACAATTTAATGTTGAATGCAAATACAGAAAATTGATCAATGTTTTTTTGGACTTAAATTACTTTTTTTAGCCATTTTTTAATCATAACTTGTATTTGTAAAATAATAATTGAGGGCTCATTAAAAATATAATATTTTATTGTATTCACTATACAAATTAAATAATTAACACATTTTTAAAACTTGGGGTTTAGGATGAAAGATTTTTCCCCAAATGCCTTACTGCTTGATATTTTTGGTAATATCTTTTTCTAAAATAATAGTCTAAGTTTTGTTGAAAGATTTTTGGATGTGCAATTCTGAGAAAAATGCAGAACAAAGAACAATCTAACTTTTCTTAATTTTTTTAATTATTTGATTTGTAATTGTAAAAGATTAAGAAAATTAAAAGTTTAACCAGAAATATTGACTATAAGGCCAATCTAAGAAGCCAAATCTTTCAGAACGATGTATTGTCCACAGTTCTGGAATGTCCTCGAAAATTGGAGTACTATCAAAAATGTCCTGAAATGTCCTGGAATATTTATTTTTCTAAATAAGATAAAAAAATTTGTTATGGAAATTCAAAAAGATTATACTAAAAATTTATAGAATATCAATTTTTTAATTTTACTTATTTACTTAAAATGCTATATATATGTATATATATATATATATATATATATATATATATATATATATATATATATATATATATATATATATATATATGTATGTATGTATGTATGTATGTATGTATGTATGTATGTATGTATGTATGTATGTATGTATGTATGTATGTATGTATGTATGTATGTATGTATATATTGGCATCAGCTAGTTTAGCAAAGATTGAACCAATCTTTTTGAATGTTTCACCACTACAATCTTGTGCCATGACAATTTTTTTTTTGATGAAGTCCAAGAAGTGGAGGCAGAAGACTTTTTTTCCATTGAAACTAGAGTAACATTCTTCTTATTTTTGGCAACTGGAGGATAATCTTTTTTTTCAGGCCATTCTATTTGGAGATCTTTGATGATTTACAGTGTCTCTCCAATTCCATAAACACAAAACTAGCAATACTTGGTGAAATCCTGATTGCAATCCATGAAGAAGCATCTTAAATTTTTATCCTTAGGCTTCTAACAACAGCCATCCATCATGTGAGTGTTACATGTATACAACAGAACCTATGAATTTGATTGTCTTTTGCTTGCTGTCTCTGATGAAAAACCAGTTTTAACTGCTTTAGGATGTGGTTGACCCCATACTCCATTTTAACCATGCTTTTATTTCTAAATAATTTTGTGCATATTCTTCAACAAACTCCACCAAATGTTCAGCATTAATTGTTTCTTCAATTGACGATCTGAATTCTGAACATTAAAATAAGTATAATCTGCTAAGAAATTTATTCAATTTTGCATATGAATGAGCAACAATTTCTTTTACTTTGAGGTGGTCTAGGAAAATACTAGATTTAAATACTTTTAAAATTTCATAAAGATTTCATAACTTCAGAATCAAGTTGAATCATGGCATGTGGATAACTGATTTTTTCTATGTTAATATTAGAATTTTTAAAAAGTAACCTTTAATTGTTTTCCATTCATTCAGATACCAAAATTCAGATACCAAAAGGTAATTTATGTGAATAGCATGATGATCCAAATGAGTTTCTTACCAAATTTTTGCTCCAGGTAATAGATAATTTTTTCTTTGCAACTAATGCTCAAATTAGTAGAGTCCCAATGGTAATAAGTGAGTCTCCAATGCTATGATCCAAAATTCACTTATAAAGAATGTAATGATGCTATTCTCCCATTGGTCTCATATTTAATTTGATCTATATACTAATATATATTTAACTTATATAAATTGTATTTGTTAGGAAGTAATTTATTTTTTTCATGAATTTCATAAAAAACCGTACTAAAATAAGTGACTTATTTAACATTTTATGTCTGCTTTATGTTTATATTTTAACTAATATTTTTTGTCTATTTTATTTTTCATAATTACTAAATAGAAAAAATAATGCAAAAAAGTTTGAATAAAACAATCTTTTTTCAAAGAGCCCCTCTGTACCTAAGAGTATTTAAATTTGGAAAAAAAATTTTACATTAAATTGTACAAAAAGATATACTAAGCCCCTTTACATTTCTAAAATATAAAATTTATGAGCACCCTATTGATTAGTGTAACTTGGAAGGCTTTATTCAATCTTTATTTATTCACAAAATGACACAGAATTGTATTTAAATGTCATCTTAAAAATTTATAAAACATAAAGGTCAAGCAACAGATTTACACTTTAACAAGAAATAGTTTTTCTTAGCAAAGTTTTTTTTTTTAAATTTTGGATGGTGCTGATATGATGACGTTAAATATTCTGTTAAAAGCAGAATAAATCTCAGAAAATCTCAAGGAGTATCTTACTAAGATCCTGTTTATCTATTTAGATTCAATCTTACTTAGATGTACCAATAAAATCAAATACTGATATTGTTAATGGAGTACTTCTCAAGGATGTCCTCATGCTTATGTAAGTAATGTTCTCAATGACTTGAAAGATTTCACTGGTCACCACAATTTTTGCTGACATCAATTTAGTGGTTGTTTTTTTTACTAAATTAAATGTGTTGATTCCAAATCTAGTTTCTGTTTTTGTTTATCGCATCAACTTTTTGTTCTGCAGCATATTTGTGTTTTATGATTAAATGCATAACAGAAAAAATTAAAAATTGTTAATTGACTTCACAGGGTATATTATTAAGTGAAATAGATTCAAATCATAAGTTATACATTTAAATGAACAATAAAATACAGGATACAATGACATTTTTTTACATACAGACATATAAACATGTGACATTTCATGGAAAAAATTACTTCAGACACTCTCATGAATACTCTCCATAGTAGTCTGCCATGTGTGTGTCCTATCAGCCTTGATATCTATTCTCCATCACTTTTAAATCTTATTAATTACTCACCATGGTCGTTGATTACATCACAAAAATTAGCAGGGAACTCATTGAGATGGCTATTGATGACTTGGATCTGATACACTTGCTTTGCTTGTATCTTCCAGTGAAGGAATTTATTTGAAAATAGTCACTGGTATTTTGGCTCCTATCATATGGTTAGAATGCCAAATGCTGTCTTTTCCTTGTTTTCTTTGTCCATTAATGTAAATTTTCAACACATGTTTGCTTCAGACTGATCCAATGGCAGATGAGGTACACTCTGATTGGTTGAGTACTAAGCTTCTGTTAGTGTGTTGATTTTTAGGGGGATAAAGTAATAGGTGCCACCTAAAACTTTTTGTAAAGCAGCCAAAAA
The DNA here is from genome assembly GCF_058129835.1 of Hydra viridissima. Taxonomy (NCBI): domain Eukaryota; kingdom Metazoa; phylum Cnidaria; class Hydrozoa; order Anthoathecata; family Hydridae; genus Hydra; species Hydra viridissima. The sequence continues at coordinate 4,828,180 of NW_028324303.1, forward strand.
AGCAGAAAATGCTCATATGCCATCACCGTTCTGGTAAAAGCACACAGCTCCCTGATACTCACCCCCACTCACTGCACATTCAACTCAGATTGTAGCAACAGGTTGGGTAAACATGGGTAAGTATTAAAATGCTCATAGGTAAAAAATTTGATGTGATAGAAGAAAACTATTGAAGTAATTGAACTCAGAGAATCATAATTACCTAAAAATTATTGTCAAACCCAAGTCAGCAAAAAAAAAGTTTTTTCTATTGACTAGTGTTATTTTCATATATAAAAAAAAGTACACATTGATGTTCTAAATACGCTTTTGAAATATATTGTTTTGATTTTTTTTAAAAAAATAAAATTAAGGAATGACATATTTAATTAAAAAAAAAAAATTAAATAGTTAATTTTTTAAAAATTAGCTTATTTAAAGTTTAATAATTACAATATCTTTAGTGACCATGCTGTTTTCTCAGGAATTCCGCTCAGGCATAATGTGGATGGAATTTCACAGAGAGCACAAAATCTTGCAGAAATATTACACACAATCAAGCGTTTTTACCAGGTTTTTTTAAACCATCATAGATATTTAAAAAATGCTTTTACAATGTTTTTGTTTATTATTTCCTTAATGCTTTCATCATATTGTTGTTTAGTATAAATATATAATAAACACACAAAATATAATTAGAAAATTTTAAGTTGTTTAGCTTTATTCAACATCCAGCTTGCACCAAATAACTTTTTTGATCTATTCAATTTCTAACCTATTTAACACTTAAGTCCTTTCTCTTAGTTGATTTATATTTTTTAATTGTGTTATTTGTTGTTGTATTTGTGCTATTAATCTTTTACTCTGCTCTTATTCTCATAAATATTGATGGGTAAAATATTTCTTTCTTGTGTTAGGAGAAACTTCAGCAGTTGATTGTCATGAAAATGCCAGATGTCCTTTTGCTTGCCAGAGAACCAGAGAATGGTACTATTTTTACAAAACTTTCCAGAAATATTTTCATTTAATCAATTTAAGGACATAAGAGAGCATCAAATAAGATGAATCTTTTGATTGTAGTTTAGGCTGCTCTAATTCTTAACCTCATTTTTGTAAAGAAAAATTTTTAAATTTAGAACAGTCTTATTCAGAGATGAGCTCTATTCTTCTCCTTATTCTGGGATGTGCTGTTCAAGTATGGTACTTTAATGATAGCACTGTTTTTTAAAGAAAAAAAATTTTTTTGTTGAATATTTTAGAAATCATAACAAAACAATATTAGTATCATGTTTCAGTGGAAATAAATTTCACTTCAAATGTGCACATGTTCAAATTCTTTTTTTTATACTGATAGTGCGAAAAGAAGGAAGAGTTTATTGAGCATATCACTGAGCTTGATGTCACAGTACAGAGAGGTTTAGTTGCTTACATACAGGAGGTCTAAAAATTTTTTTATTTTTTGTAAATTCAAAGTATGGTGTGTATATAGTTTATAAATTTGGTATAAAAGTATGGTATGCAGTTAAGGTATGGTAAAAGACAGTAATTCCATTAAGTCTGCCATTCCTGAACTCAAACTAATGTTTGATCACCTATCAAATATATCCTATATTAGAATAATATCTTAAGGTACTATATTAACATCCTAATATCATATCATATCTTAATAACAGTATCAAAATAATATCTTTATATTGTACGGTATTTGATGGATGATCAGACATTTTTTTTGGCCCTGCTATTCATTATTTTTGGCTCTGCTATTCTGTACTTGTTAAAAACAATTTAGACATTGATCAAGAGTTGTTTTGTGCAATTGTAAGACTTGCTTGGTTCTGTGTATCATCAATTTTTAATTTCATATGAAAAAATTGTTTCTAAAAAAAGCTTATTACTTTATAAACTTATTTCTTATTACTTTATAAAGGATTTATTTTTGACTACATAAAACATAAAATTCTTGGTCATAAAGATCTGAATAGTAATAAGGTTTCATGGTTGATAATATGCTGAATATGAATGTTATCAATTGAACTTTAAGAATATGAAAGCAAAGTACAATCGTGTGTGTATATTTACTTTTATTCAATTGTTTCAGATTACTGAAAATGCAGAGAATGTTATTTCATATCCTGTGAATGATATTCCTGATATGTCACTTGAGTAAGTTTCATCATTTTGTGTAGAAAGTCACAAAAAAAAGTTTTAAAATTTTTAAAAACTGCCTTGAATGATAAATATGAAATGATATAGTATAAAAATCAAATATATCTACAATAGTATATTTTTGTTAAACATAAATGTTAATTTAAAATTATTTTAATGAAGTTTATAAACTACAAAATATGATTAGTTAAATAATTTATTTTTTTTATGCAACCTTTTTTAGAGATTTAATCCCACTGTCACTGAGTTTGTATTATCGAGTCCAACGTGTTTTAGAACAAAGAGATGAATATGTAGAGGTTGAATTTTTAGTATTAGATCTTTCCAATAATTTTACATAATTTTATAAACAAATTTGTTTTATGATTTTAATACTTGTAAAAGAAAAAATGTTCTAAGTTTCGAAACATCTTTTCTTAAGAATATGTTCTAGTTATTTTTAAAGCTTTATTTATCAATAATGATGTACAGGGTTTGAAAAAGGTACAATTTAAAAGATTTATCTGTATATTGTTTCCTTTGAATAGATTGTGTGTATTTTTAGTACTTTTTTATATTCCTCTATTATTTTTTAGTAAAGTGCAATTTGTTTGTTTTAACAAAATAATAATTTTGCTGTTTATACTTTTGTACTTTTTTCATGTCCTGTTATTATCATTTTAATAATTTTTATTCTAATTTTTTTTGTTTATTTTTTATTTAGACTATTCTAGACTTAGCATTGTATAACAATAATGAGGATGTAGATAAGGTAGTTTTGATGTTGTTTTATCCTGAAGAAAACCACTTATTTTTATTCTAAAAAGTATTGATTATTATATAATCTCACTGTGATTAGATAATAATCTTTTATTTTTATCAAATAGTGTTAATAATTTATTTTAATTTACTTTTAGTTAATTTAGTTTTAGTCAATTTAATTTTAGGTATTTTAACTAAAACAAAAAATAAAAGTTAAAGTTAAATTTATCATCAAATGTTTTTTGGAATGTTGTTTTTTCTGATTTTGTTTTTGTCTTTCAGGATTCTACAAGTTTACACTCACGCAAAGCTTTGAGTCCACATGCAAGTTTCCGTTCCCAGAACATTCTTCAAGCGAATCGACAAAAAGTTTTTAACTTACAGACTGAGCTGTAAGTTTTTATTAATAAAAATCTAATCGAGAAATTTTGCTTAATTTTTTTTTTTTTTTTAATTAAAAAATAAATAAAAAGTATTTAAAATATTTTTTAAATGCAATTTACCTTTATTAGAGATGACAGATCTGTAGTGGTGGCAGAAATGAAGGAAGAAATTAGCCAGCTTAAAATTCAGCTTGATAACATTCGTCGTGAGGTGTTTATAAACTTTAAATTTTCTTGTTCTACTTACTAATAGTACAGTTTTGTATAAAACTTTAAAAATAAGGCAAGGGGGGGGGGGGGGAATCTCTTCTAATACTTTTCAGCATTTTTGAAATGGTATTTTAATTAATTAAACATTACAATTGCACAAATCAAAGCATTTTTATTATGATTACTAGTCGCTCTTTTAGGAAAACACCCATTTTTGATTTTCTTTTTATTGAAAAATTTTATTGTATTAAAAAATTTTTGTATTAGGATTTTAAAAAAACCTGATTTTAAGAAAATGAATGAAAAGTTAGTTAATAAAATTAACAGGTGCCAATATTTCAAATCACCATTTTTTAAGCAAATATTTCAAATCACCATTTTTTAAGCAAATATTTATGCAGCAATCAATATACAATGCTCCAAAATACTTTTTTATTTTATTTAATCTTGAATCGTTGTTCAAATGTTAAATGGTTGTTTTTTTATTAACTTAAAAAAAACCTTGAAAGCTCTCATTAGCTATGTTTCTCTGTTAATTACTTAAATACCATAATTATGATAATTATTTTAATTATAATTCTATGAAATGTGAAATTAGTGTAATAAAAATTCTATTAGCTATGAAATGCACTATATTTCTTCACTGTTTAAAAAATAAAAAATTTTTTTTGATGGTAAAAATACTTGTTTTAGAATAAGAGATTAACAACTGAAGCTGCATGGTTGACAACTTGTCGTGATGAACTAGATGTTGCAAAAGCCCAGGTAAGAAAAAGAACTCGGTATTTAATACCTGTACAAACATAGAAAAAAGTAAGCTCAAGACCAGAACTAGATTTTACTCATAACACATAATGCAGGGCAGAAAAGTTAATGATTTGCCATTAACTTTTCTGCCCTGTAAAAATAATCATTATTATGGATTTCATGCTTAATAATATATATTTTAGTTAGAAAACTTCAACAAAATTAACACAGACAATTCAAAGATGAAGGAGAAAGTCAGAGAATTGGAATTTTGCAAGAACCAATATGATGTAAGTTGTTAAAAATGGTTTAGTTATTAAAGCTAGTTTTCAATAGGTTTTATGCACTATGTAATTAACGTGATAAGTTCTTTAGTTTCTGTAAGAATCAAGTATAATCATTTTAATTTTTGTAACAGGAATTGAAGCAGCAATTTGAACTGATATATGAAGCCAAAGTGGAGTTAGAAGAAAAAATGGCAGGATCCACCACCTTGATCAATCAATATAGTGCGTAATTTTAAATCTACAGAATATTTCTATTTCTTAAATTAGAATATTTGATACCTAAATAGTTGATAGGACCTAAGCAACCTAGTCATACATTTTATGTTCTAAACTTTGTTATGTTTTTATTATTAGTATTATTTATATTTTTATTATTTTTCTATTCTACTTAACTACTTCCTAGTTTATTAAAATAATAAAAGGCTGGCTTTAGCAAAAACTTTGGAGCTTTCCAAAGTTAATGCAATATATAATTTAAGAAAATGCAGCTTGCAGTTGTTTGAAAGATTTAGCTAAGTGTTCAAATAGTAATATCTCATTTACTTTAAACTGAGTGTTCCAATTTAGGTAAGTTAGAAGAGAAAAATTCAAGTTTGCAATCTCAGATTGATGCTCTGATTCAAGAACGAGAAGATGATCATGTAAGAATTCGAGAACTTGTTGATCAAGTTGCAAAGTTAAGCATGGAAAAACAGGAAAGGTTTGTTAAGTGTTTTGTGGGTAATTTAGAAAACCTCACAGTCTGCATTTTATCAAATTGTTAGATGAATTTTGTTGTGTAGATATTGTCTAGCCATATTTTACATAGATTAAAATGTTGCATCATACCCACTAATTTACTAAGTGTTCAGCTCTAATGATGAATTAAAATGCTCTCAAGTTTTTTATGTTTTATTATGGCATTATGTGTTTAGCAATTTGGTATTAATTGTTAAATAAATAAATAAACATTAAATGGAAAAGTTTTTCTAAATTTAAAACACTTAGCAAAGATCATATTGTTAATAGCTGCAGAGTGTGCAAAACTAACATCAATATTATGATTTCTCTATCACATTGGAAATGTTTTGAGGTTGTCCTGAAGGTTTTAAAACTAGTGTTAACTATACTTAATTTCAAAAACTAAAAACCAGAATGTAAATGCAGAGTTATAGGCTTAAATGCTGCAAGACTCTACAGCACTTGTTATATAAATTAATGGAAATAGTATAATGTAATTATAACAATTACAGCAAATAGCAAATGAGTGTAATGTAATTATATTACTAAATTTCATTTTAAAAAATTGAAATAGTTATAAGCCTAGATAGTTAAGAAATAAAATTAAATAGTTAAGAAATAAAATTAAAAAAAAGGTGATTTTTTTTTTCCTTCAGCATGATAGCTTGCTCAACAATGAATGCTGAACTGAATGGGCTTCGAATGCAGAAACAAGATGATGGTAATTTACATGCAAAATATTTTTTGCTTACATTTTTAAATTTCACTTGCAATATTTTAAATCTATTACATGATTATTGAGTTTTATATCTCCAACTTTTGTTTCCATCTTAAGATTTTTTTTCTCAAAATTTGACAGCGTTTTCTTAACATTGGTGTGTTGTGCTTATTATTTAAAGAAAGCCTTAAAAAAGCCTTTTGTAAATAGTTAAAAGGATTAAGTTCATATAAAATTTTTATAAACTATTTTAGAATAGTTGTTAAGAAATATGATCCTTTTTCACAAAAAATCCCAAATTTTTTTTAATGTTAATATATGTTCATGCATATTTAGTAATGCTACAGGGTGTCCAGAACGTTTATAAGAGGGCCGTTTTTTTATGAAACTGATTTAGTTTTTTATGATAAAATTGCATATGTGAAACTTCCCTTTCTTCTATTGATAATTGATAATTAATTACCAATTTTTTACCTGAGAATAAATGACTATTAAGTTTAAACAAATTGTTTTATTTTTTATTTAGTTAATTTATCTGATTTCCGTTTCCTCTAAAAGTGATAATATTTGTTACTTGTTAGTTGTATAATACCCTATCATGAAGTATTAAATAGTTTTTGAAATAATGCCAAATCTGATCTGGTAAAGTTTTAACCAAATAGGCAAAAAAAAAGTATCCTTGAGAGCGTTAAATGGCAAATTGTTGATTTAAATAAACATGGAAACCAATCTAATATTGGTATAGCAAAATTTGTCAGTGTTTCAGAGGGCTGTGTTTAAAATATATTTAAAAAGTTTAAAGAAGCTGAGACTGTCAAAGATTCTCCTCGGTCTGGTAAATCTGGTCTTTAAAGTTAACAGACAAAAATGTCATTTTTCACAGGGTTCGATCAAATTCTAGAATAAGTATTTGTAATTTAACCGGAGAAGTATTCATCTTGCTATGTTATACCAAGGTTATAAGAAGGTGGAGGCTTAGGTGGAATATGGAGATGTATTTCTCACAAAGGTCTGGTCAGCAATTAATATACCAAAAGAATCAATATATCTTTAAAGATACTCTAGAAAAGTGTTTAAAACAGTCGGCTACATTGTTTTATGGAAGAAACAAAAATTTGATATTTTAGCAGGATGTCGCCACACCTCATACTGCGCATTCAATTAAAGGCTTGTTTAATGAGAAAGGCTACAAAGTTATTCCTTAGTATGCTAGGTCATCTAATTGAAATCCTATTGAGGATGTATGGAGCTGGATTGAGGGAAAACTTGCCAAGTATAAACTAACTTCAATTGAAAATCTTATAAACAACAGTTATCAGAGATTTTTTGTTGAATGAGATAGATTGAATCCATGTCTCGTTGCATACAATTGTTCATAAAAACAAAAGGAGGCTACTCTAAATATTAATTTGTTTTTTTATAAATTTTTTGAGTAAATTTATTTTGTTTAAATTTAATTGCCAGTTTTTGCCAGTGTAACCAATTTAATAGTTATATCTTGCTTTGTATTTTTATTTATATAAATTAAAATTTTTTATTTTGCTTGTTAATGCTTACTAAAAATTACTTAACAAAAAATTTTAAAAAATCTTTTGTTTTGACAATTTTATCATCAAAAATCTATACAAATACGATAAAAAATTTGCCCTTGTAAAAGCTTTCTGAATACATTGCATAATACAAACACTTATTTTCCTTGAAGTATTCAATTATGTATTAAAAGTTGGTTTTAAAGTTTTAAAGAAATATGTTAAGAAAAACTATTATTATTATAGTAAAATAAATTTCAAAGTAGTGAAAATAAATGTAAAGTAAATAATTTTATTATTGTCTAGGCATGAATGTTCCTTTACTGGTTGAATACAATCAAACATCGTAAGTTGATTTGTTGGTTTTGTTTTTTTAATATATCATAAAAATCATAAATATAATGCTGAGATCCAAAGAATGAAAAATCACTAAGAGATCTTTATTAGCCTCAACTTCTGCAATAAGTCACTAACCATTCAAGTCCATTCTTGGCTCAGTTGCAAAAAGTTATGTTAACTTTTTTATGTTACATCACTAGAACTGGAGATTTTTTTTTATGTTGCATGAACTGGAACTTGAGATTTTGTTAAAATTTTCTATGAGTATGTTATGATTGGTTTAGTTCAACAGATTTACTTCGCCTGGAAAGAGAAAACAAACAGCTTAGCCTGATTATTGATAATTTAAAGACAGGAATACCAATTGATAAAATTAAACAACTCAAAGAATCAAATGACCAAATGTCTGAGAGCATGTTCCAATACAAGAACATGATTACTACATTGACTAAGGTATGCCTTGTCAGTGTTGTCATTATTATTTGTGTTGTTATTCTTATCTTTGCATTAAAAAAATAATTGCAAGTTGGAAAAAAATAAGTGTTTGCAACAAATTTCTCAAAGATTATGATCAAAAATGAAAATTGGCTTTTTTAAGTGAAAAATAGGTTTAAAAAGGTTAAAATTGTTTGAAGAAATTTTTTATTTTAAACAGTGTATATATCTATGAGGTGTTTAGATTTTATAAGTCTATTTAAGTCACCTTGTTTTTTGTTTTGTTTTTTTTTTATTTAAAGGATTTGCTCGTAAAGATTTTGCTCTGAAATATATTTCTCTTTCTTTTTATATTATGGCATTTGTTTGTTTCAAATAGTGTTTGATTATTTAGAAATCATTTTAAGTTATTGTGTTTCTGTGTAAATGTTAGGACGCAGATATACTCAATAAAAGTTTTGTGTATATTTGAAAAATTGTTCTGTTATATTTAAAGATAGGGTATTAGTAAGATGAATGAATTAGTTGTTGTTGTGATTGTTATAATATCTATGATATTTTGTTTGGTAATTTTCTACAAAGCGGATTTATAACTGCGTCCTTTCATTGAACATGGGAAGACAATAATACGTCAAAAAACCGTTTTAGTATTTTGTATTATTTTATATTTTATACTTTCTTTTTCTTTTTTTATGGTTTAAATTTTATTTTACATATTTTGGGATTTTTAAAACTTAAAGAGCAATGTGAAAGAAGATTTCTTAAATTATTTTTTTAATAATTTTTTAATAATGAGTATAAATTGTATGGGTGTGAGTAAAATAATTAGTGCTAAATAGAAGAGAAGCCTGCTGAATAACTAGTTGTTTTAATTTGTACTATTGTCTTCCCAAACTCTAAAATTTCACTCATAAACAGGCATTTGTTATGAAAATATTATTTTTATCATTTTTATTGCTTTAATAATGCACTGTTACTTTATAAGTGTTTACTATTTTGTTATTATCATTTCTTATCTATTTATTGGGTTGTCCTAAAAATTCATGCCACAGAAGCACTCAATTTCAGAAAACTGCAAACTAGCATTTTGTTAATTTAACACCAAAACATATTTAGTCGAGCAAATTGATTTTATGTTCCCCTTCATTATTTACTATTTCTTCTCAATATTCCTACAGTTTCTTTTCAATTCTACAATGGTAAAAAGCAGCATCAAGATGAACCAAATGAATTTTCAAGCTAATTATGGAATTCTTCATTGTTTCCAAAGATAACACCGCTTAGAGCATTTGAATGTGAGCAGAGTAAATAGAAATCAGAAGGTGTAATTTTGGGTGAGTAGAGCAGATGTGGAAGAACCTCCTTTCAAAGCACCTAGATGGCAGTTTTCATGTTGTTGGATCAGATCATAAAGACTATTTAATCATTTTTGTTGGATAGCTACAGCTAGCTGTCTGAGCTGTTGGATATAAACTTCTGCATTAATTGTTTGCTTTCTATCAAGCAATTCCCAATTAAGGTTGCTCTCCATTCTCCACCATACAAAGAGCATATATTTGCATGAATGTGGATCTTGCTTGACACACACACACTTCACTTGCTCATTTTCGCTCACCTATTCTTTTCTTGACTTCATGTTAATTTAGAGGCATTTTTGAGTTAGTGAGATGATTGAGCATTGTCTGTGGAGAACAACCAAGTTGTTCAGCCACTTCTCGAGCTGTTTTTCGATTTTCTTCTTTGAAAAGGGCTTCCAATCTCACCTCATTAAATTCCAGTGGACACCCAAATCTAGGAGAATTGCTTAGCTCAAATTGATTTTTTTTTAATCAATTGAACCGTTTGCAGGCTGTTCTTTAGCTATGAAACCTTCTCCGTGAATGGAACAGTTAATTTATTGGACAACCCAATAACAAGTTTTTTTGTTTCATCAATCATTACATTCTTATGAAGCTCTATAATCTTTTTATTTCTTATCAAAATGCCTTTAAAATAGCAATTAATCTTTTCTTTATATACATAGTTATTATAGTTATAAAGTTTCCAAACATTCCTTTTTATGTTGTAATTTGATTTGTTTTGTTTTTTTGTTGTTTTGTTTTGTTTTGTTTGTTTTTTTTTTCTTTTTTGAGAATTAGAGAACTAGTTTCCTTATAATGTAATATGGATGAAATAAAAAAATCTTATGACGGATTTTTGGGTCATTTTTTGAATGGGCTGCCTGGTCTTTGTAAAATCAATGATTTTTGGATCTACTGTAATTTTGTACACTATGTATAGGCATTGGTTCAAATCAGAAGATCCAGTGAAGCACCTGATGAAGTAAACGAGCTCTTTTTTTTATAAAGTAAAAAATGACAATGATTTCAATGGTTTACATAATGTTTTTATTTGTTGTAAAAATAGTTTTAAATGAAATATTATATTTATGTACAGTTATAATTTAAACTAAAAAAATTGTAAGCAAATAAAAATTTAATATTTCAATTTAAAGATGTTAACAATGTATTTATAGTGTATTTATAGTTTATAAAGAGTGTATCATTAATAATAATAGTTAACTAAGTTAAATAATTAGTTTTTTAAAAATATATTGTCCACTTAATGCAAAACTTAATGTTTTGCATTAAGGGTATAAAATATATTCCAGATAAATTATAGTTAACATGGAGTAAAATATTTTTTACTGTAAATATGACTCTAGTTTTAAATGTAAAGTTTAAAGATAAATGTAATAAACAAAGAGTAAGAAATACTTAAAAAAAAGAATTTCTATTTTACTTTTTATCTTTTTCTTTTGTTATTTTTTTATAAATCTTTTATTTTTTAAAAAAACTTTTATTTTAGAGCTTGCTTTTGGAGAAAAATGTCAACCGAGAACTTGGTGATGTCATAGGAAATCAAAGTGAAAAAATTACAAAGCTTTATAGTTCCCAAGCTGTCTCTTCTTCTGAACTTGATGATATTGCTAAAAAGTTAGCTGATCAAGGGTTAATTCTTGACTTGGAAATTTTAAAAGAGGCTTTGTAAGTCATAGTGTTTCTCTTTTCTAATATTATTTTTTAAAATACTTTGTGTAAATGTTCACTTTAAATCACTTTTTGTGATAAAATACAATTTGTAGCTTACTCAAAAAATTCTATACGATATAATAAAATTAATTTAATGCTATTTTTTTTAATAAAGAGATTCATGTATTTTGAATTTTATCAGTTCATTAAATACATGTACAAAGTTAGGTATTATATTTAAAATTTTTCTATTACTCTTGTAATTTTCTAACACTATGGAGCAAACTTTTTTAAATTGAACATTTTTAGGGAGACTGCTCCTATGCTTTCACTTTATACAAATGGAAGGTAGAATATTCCTATCTAAAAATTCATCTCCCTTTTTTTTAAAAAAATAGAAAAACAGATTTACCTTGCATAATATTTTTTTATGATTTTGTGTTGTTTATTCAAATCTTTTAACTGTTGTATTTCAAGAATTTTGATAGCGATTTTTAATAATATTTTGATAATAATTTTGATAGCGATTTTTTGTTAATGATTTTGTTTATTAAATATTTTATTACTTATATTTATTAAATTGTGTAGGTTCTGTGAGTCAAAAAAAGTTGAGAAGCAACCATCACATGATAATATCAAGACACCATATCAAGGAGGCTCAGTGGCAATTGAAGAGAGGTCCTTTTTTTTTATCAGTTTTTGTTTTAATTATATGATTTTATATGACATTTACTTTGCACATTAACATCAAATTATTTCATACCTTGATATTTTTATTGTTTATTTCAGAATGACAAACTTGTTGGGTGCAGCTGATGAAAACACAAAGAAAATTACCAAATTACTCGATGAAAAAGTGGAGAGAATAAGGACTCTAGAGTCTAAGTACATAAAGTTATATCTCTTCTTCATCATAATATATTTAGCATCTCTTCTTCATCATAATATATGAAGCATAGATGTTAAGATAAATTATTTTATTTGATAGAATGATATCAATGGAAGGTAATGCAAAAGAACTTGAAAATATGCAAGCAAATTTGAAAATTAAAGAAAACAAATTGAATGTTTTACATGAAATGGTTAAATCATCAGTGGAAAAGATTCGCTCTCTTGAACTTGAGTAAGATATTTATGAGACAGATTTTCACTACTACTTACTAAAGTGATGCTAATCTCATTGAATAATTATTTATGGGATGTAATATTTATTTAACTTGATGAGGACTACCACTTTACACAATGAATAAACTGACACACTGACTGTGGTGACATTCAGATTAAGATGACATACAGATTAAAAAAATACAAATGTAAGAAGGAAATAAGAATAACAGATTAGAATTACAAAATAAGATGGTACACACTTTAAGATTTCACATAGCTTTATGACAAATATGACTTAATACTGCACACAACTGCAAGGGTTTACCAAAAAATATTCATACCTTGTGTTGAGCTTTTACTTTTTTAATTTACCAGTAAATCCTTTTTAATGTTTTACAATTTGCGATGGTAAAAATGGTAATATACCATCTTTCTATAGATTATATGGATTGCTGTATTTAGAAAATAGGCTATAATTGTTATACATTATATACATTATCAAGGTAATTTATATTATAAAATAAAATTTTTAAAGTTAAAGTTAATTTTTAAAGATTAACCATTGATAATTGACTTTTTAAAGATAAAGATTTGCCTATTTTTTGAAGCTTTTTCTTCAGTAAGAAATTTTGAAATTCAAATGTTAATGTTTTATTACACAGATCATGTGATGAAATATTAAGATTTGATCCATCTACTACAAAAATATCTGAAAAATCTGAAATTTCTTTCAAAAGACCAAACAATTGGGCAATACGTAGAACAAATTTTAAATCTATTCAACATTTGGAATGAGGTCTGCAAAATGTCCACCAGAAATTAAATGAAAAGCACAAGGAGTAACAGAAGTGTCTTCACTCTTGTGTCAAAAATTCTTAAAAGAAAATATACTGGAAAAGTTATTTTAAAATTTACAGCAATTAATTGATTTAGTTTTTGTGTAATTGACAGTAATTCTATTATTGGATGAGCAATGTGTGACAAAAAGATTTTCCCAAAAATTAAAAATAACCCCATTCAATTAGTTAAAAAATTTGCAAGTTATATCAAAAATGAATTAAAACAGAACTTAATTTTATACTGCTGATTAGCAAAAAATTTTCGCTCACTCTGAAATTTTTAAGATACATCTTTAAAAAATCAAAGATTTATCATGAATAAAACCTTATTTTAAACCTTGTAAAAGCTCAACCCTGCATGTGTTTGTGTTTCTATTTTTCAACTAAAGTTTTTTCATGTTGACAATCAATTACATATCAATTACATATATGATTTACATGATGTATGATACATATCAATTATGATTCATAATAATGAAAGTAGTATCTGGAGTTTAATGGCATAGCTTAATATTTCTTTTCAGATTAGAGCATTCAAATACAAGCTGTTCTCATCTAGAACATGAGTTAAAACTTAAGAATGAGCGCATCAATGTTCTAGAAGCAAGGTATTGTTACATGTTTAAAGAATCTAACTGCTGCAAAATTTGTTGCTTAGTTCTTAAAAAATGTCTTCTTTTTATACAAACCTCATGCATGGAAATTTTTTTTTCAAACTCCTTCCTGTAAATAAGATTTGTTAAAATCTTTTTTTGATTAACTGGAGTCAGGAGAGTTGTACTGTGACTCAATTACTAAGTTATTGATAATTTTTTTCTTTAGCTTAACTGAACTAAGTGCATCAGCCAACAGTAAACAAAATGAGCGAATTGCTTTGTTGATGAAATCCTTGGAATTTCGAGGAAGTGAAATTTCTGAGCTCGAACAAAAAGTTGATGAGCTGATGATTGTAAATGAGAAGCTTAGATCTACAAACAAGACAAAAAGTGATACAATACAAAAACTAGAAAGCCAGTAAATAATTTTTTAAATAAATTTAAAAGATTAAAATTGGAAAAATGAAGAAAGATTTATTTGTTGCTGTCTAAATTTGTGTTAAAATTTGTTTTCAATAATATTTTCTGAGAATCGTTAAATTTTTTAGAATTCAAGAAATGACACTCAACCCAAATGAAACAGAAAATAATGATATAATTAAGTCTCTTCAAAAAGAACTACTCCAAAAAAAAACTGAGATTGATTCATTAGAAATAAAGTAAGTTTGAAATTTGAAAATATGCTCTTTTAGTTTCATTTACTTTCAGAGTTTTGTGGTTTAACTTTCGATTATTCTAATCCAATTTTCAGAATTGAAGAACTGGTAAATAAGTTGCTTAAATCTAAAAGAGTTAATCAGCACAACCATGATAAGTCCATGCAATTGGAACTCAAGTAAGTTATTGCCTCCCTTTTTATTTTAACTATTTTTGAATTAAGAACTATTTTAGATCTCTGATTACCAATTATGGTATGTATAAAAGATCTTAAATCTACTTTGGTTTAAAATTTTTTTTTTAAAAAAAAACTTTCTTACTCTTCTCTTTATTATCATTACATCTTATTATGTGGTCTGCATATATTTTCTATAGAATTCAAGACTATAATGATGTTGTGCAAGAGAAGGAACGAGTTCTTCGATTGATAGAAGACAAAAATAAAAAATGTTTAGATTTAGAGACAGAGTAGGTGTTTTATTTGCATTTTCTATGCACAACAAGATATATACGAAGGAAAAATGCGTAAAAATATACCTTGTTTTCTATGCACAACAAGGTATATACAAAGGAAAAATGCGTATTATATTTCAGTTTTGTTTTGTTTTTTTAATTTTAGGATTGATAGCTTGAATAATGAAAAAAACAAGCTTGAAAGAATGCTGAAACAAAGTGATGAGCAAAACAAAATAGCTACTCAAAGGTAGAAAATGTTTTTATATTTGTTATTGATTTTATTTTATTTTAGTATTTTATACACTGCTCCTTTGATTACAATCAAGAATTTTACATAGTTTTTTTGTTTTTTTTCAGTTTGTGTACACTTGAAGCATCTATTGTAGATCAGAGTAGTCTCAGTAAATTGATCAAGTTGAAGGAGAGTAAGTTAGAAACCATGCAGAATGCAATAGATGAAAAGGATGACCTTATTGTAAAGCTTGAAACCAAGTAACGTTTAATTAGAATAAAATATTTAGAAAATTGCATTATGATTTTTTGTTTTTGGTGAATGTTTGATCTCTCTTCCTGTAAATGTTGAATTCCCCTGTTTTTTTATTATTTTGAAGACTTTTTATGGAATTTAGCTGTTTTTCATTTCTTCACTGTTTTCATCAGTTTAAAAACAACAAAATTAAGAACTGAACAAAATTGAAAATGTAAGCATAAATCTTTGATCTGCAAGTTCAGGTCTAAAAGCCATTAAAATTTATTTTCTCTAGGTTGTTAGATAGTGATGGAAAAATTAAACGTCTCGAGCAGCTTTTTAAATTAAAAGAAGATAAACTTCAGCAAATAGAAAGCAGGTAAAAATAATTATGCTAGTTGTTACACTAAAGTGACTCTTCTTTAATGTTTAAATAACTTATTGTTTGAAAGTCATCTTGGGCTAAGATTTGTATAGCAGTTTATGCTTGATTAGCATGGAAAAGTTCGAAGATGTTGATGCTAAAAATGCAAAGCTGAATGCTCTGTTGCAACAAAAGGAGCAAAAGATTCAATTGCTAGAAGATAAGTATGTTGTTACATTTTGATAAATTTTTGGTTTTAAATATAATTTTTGTTTTCAACAGAATTAACACTGTTGTTAAAAACAAAAGAAACAATTTATTCAACTATGTAATCCACTACGCTTCAGCTATGCTTTTTATTGCTTTTAAGTTTTGTTAAAACTTCATTTTTAGTTTGTTGCATTTGTTTAAAGAATTTTGCTTGTTTCTTTTAGTTTGGATGAACTCAGTGAGTTGGCTCGATCAAATAATCGTTTAAAAGAAAATTCTTCTCTGAAGGACAAAAAAATTGAAAGTCTTGAAGAGAGGTATGAATGTTAGATTTAATAATAAAAAAAAATAAGGAAAATACTTTAACATTGTATGAATGTGCTTGTGTAATATTATATACATGAATGTATGTGTGCTTATGTAATATTATATACATGAATGTATGTGTGCTTATGTAATATTATATACATGAATGTATGTGTGTATATTTAATGTTATATGCATGAATGTATGTGTGTATATGTAATATTATATGCATAAATCTGTATGTATATGTAGTACCACATTTATGAATCTATGTGTGTATATTTATGTTTTATACTGGTATGTAATACCACATTTATGAATCTATGTGTGTATATTTATGTTTTATACTGATATTGTTTAATTTATGGATTTTAATATTTTTTTATTTGGTTTAGGATTCATGATTTAGAAGAGGCTGTTAAAATGAATGAAAGATTGAATCATCAAGTCAAGTTAAAAGAAGAGAATGTTGTCTTGCTGGAGGAGAAGTATTAGTGTTTTTAGCAAATTAACCTTTTGTTTAACTTTTGCCCAAAATTATGTGATGTCTCTTACTGTTTATTACATTATTAGATTCTCATAATATTCTATAATAGCCTTTGTATTGCATAGTTATATATTTATTATATAGTTATGTATAATTAATTATATATACATTTTTACAAGGTAATGTTTTTCTTTAGAGTGCATGAATTGGAGATTCAGCTGCAGAAATCTGAGCAGATTCGTGAAATCATTAAAAAAAATGCTGAATCAGAAATCTTAAGGCTAAATGAAGAGTAAAATTCTTTTAATATTCTCAAAAAAGCAGATAACAAATATTTGTCTAAGAAATGCATATTTTTAAAACAATTTTTGAAATTTAAATGGATCTTTTTAACCTTTTTTTTTTCATTAGGCTAAAATTTTATTTCTTTTTTTGATGCTTGTTTGTCAAAACTTGTTGTTTTTAGTGTATAATCATGAGTTTAAGAATGCCATGGAATAAAAGTGACAATTATAGTAATAATTTTAACTAAAAAATATGAGCTATTATCTTTTTTATGGTATGCTATTTTTTTGTTTTTCAGGGTAGCTGAGTTCAATGATTTCAAAGTTAAGAGACAAATGAGTTTGCTACGTAGAGATCAAAAAATTACAAACTTAGAGTCAAGGTGCAAATTTTTTTTGACTATCACTTTAATATTGGTATAAAAATGGAGCAATTGAGACCAAATTGCCAAAAAAATTACAAAGCAAATAAACTTTGTGTTTAAGCTATAAGTTAAAATTATTTTTTTTCAAGGTTGAATAGTTTTGCAGAAGAGAAACAACAAAAAGATTCTTTCATTCAAGACTTGCAGTCAAAACTGGAGGGTACAATGATGCAATATCGAAAACTTGATCTCAGCAATGAGGAAAAAGACCAAAAGCTAATGGACCTTGACATGAGGTAAAATTTTTTTTTCAAATTAAATTGCAGGTCCACATTTAGAGGCATGATACTAAAAGGACTATGATGTACTTTTAGCCATTTCTTGGATGCATATTATTTGTAAACTATTTGATATCTTATTAGGGTTAAGGAGTTAATGCACACCTACAAAGAAAATCAAGAGCTTTCACACACTCTTCAAATGAAAGAGGAGGAACTTCATGAACTAAAAAAGAAGGTTGAAGATTTCGAAGAAAGCAGAAAAAGAAGCTTGCAACAAATTGACAACAAAGAAAAGAGCATAGTTGAATTGCAAGAAAGGTTGCAAGAGACTCTCATGTTCAATAATCGTTTAAACTACAGCGTTAAAGCCAGTGAAGTAAAGGTTAATACATTAGAAAAACAGGTACTTGATCAAGAGGAACTCATAGAGAAGTTATCCTCATCAATTAAGTTAAAAGATCGCTCAATTGAAAGGAGTAACATAAAGTAAGTTTGCATTGTTTGATAATTTTTTTTTTTGTTGTTGTATTGATTTATAATTGGTTTTGCTTTATTTAATGGCTGTATAATTTGCTGATTTAATAGAATAATGGTGAAAGGTTAACAAACCAAAGAGAAAAAAAATGTGTTTTTTTTTTTTGTTGTTGTTGTTTTGTTTTTTTAAATTAAAAATGTTGCAAAATTATTTTTTTTTTGTTTTTTTGTTTATATTTGTTTCTATCTTTTTAGATTGGTAGAGCTAGAAGAAGAATTCAAAAAACAGGCTGCAGAACTACAATCACAGTAAATTTTTAATTTTGCATTTGCATAAATCTTAATTTCTTAATTATTTAATTTTGCTTTTGCTAAGTCTAATTTGTTATCATTAACATGGAAAAGCTGTTTTAACTCAGTCATTTCTTGCTGGTGCAAGTATTGAATTCTTATGTGATAAAGTCCTTTTTTTAGTTTATTGCTTAACTACAAAAATAATTTTATTGTTGTTTTTAATGTCTAAGTAATAGTTCTTTTCATTCCAAAAATGTCTTATTGCATATTTTTGTATTGCTTTTCTAAAATGAGTTTTAAAAGATGTCGATTTTTTACATTTTATTACTTATTACAGTTTTGCTTATTATAAAGGTTAATTTTGTTTACAATAAGCTAAAACAAAGTAATCAAATGTAAAAAAAAAAAAAAAAAAAAAAAAAATTTTTTTTACAGGTATAACAAATTCAACCAGAAAAATTCATTGATAGAAGAACAAAGCACTCCAAGTGAAAAGGACATTTCTACTTCAATGCAGTTGTAAGTTTAATGTGTTTATTTTTAAATTTTTGATGCCTTTGTATGATATAATTTCAAAACATAGCATTTAATTTATCTTCTCCATAAACATTTACCTCAACTTCGAATTAAACTTTAAACATATATTTTTCAAAAATTTCTCTTTTATTTTATGTAAAAATAATCATTTGAAACTAAAATTGTTTAAAGTTATACTTATGTCATTTTATATATATATATATATATATATATATATATATATATATATATATATATATTTTGTTCCAATAGTGAGGAGATATCAAAGCAGTTAAAAGAGCAAATTGAACTTACAAAAGAAGCCAACTTAAAGGCTGCTGACCTCAAAAAAACGTCAGAATTTTTATCATGGATTTATTTAAACTATGTATCATTTAATTTTTGAGTGTCAGAATTTGACCCTGAATTTGTATTTTTGCCATAATGGTTTTCTTTAGAAATTTGGTTTTGTTTAATTTTAGTTTAAATAATTTGCTTTCAACAGAATTTATGAATTTGAAAATGAGAAGCACAAATCTAAATTGAATTTGCAAGAAAAAGATGGTGTTATTGCTGACTTAGAAAGGAGGTCTCATTATCTTCATTGTAGATTATTGGTGTTTATATCTTAATATAATTGAGTCATATTTAAAGCTTTGTTTAATTTCAATGAGTATATTTATGTTTTTTCAATAAAATTATTTACTTGTAGCATATTTATATCATTTTGTTAGAGTTGAAGAACTGCAATTGATGCTTTCTGGAAGCGATAAGCTGAACTTTATTCTAAAAGAAAAAAACAGTCAAATTGCAATACTGCGCCAGAGTTTAGATGAGTATCAGAGACTAAGCGCACAGCTTGAAACAAGGTATCCTCACATATAATACATATTCAGTGCATTTTTGAAATGATATTCTTAATAGAATCAATAAAAATGCTTAAATAGAAACACAAGAAAAAATGTGAGAATTTTAATAACATTTTCTGAATTGTCCACATTTGAGATGCTTAATGCACATTTTTAAAAATTAAAATATTGCAAAATATAAATATCATAAAAAGTGTTTGTAAACATTCCTTGATGTATTCTTTGCTCTTCAAAATTCTGAAGTAAACTAAAAACTTACGCATAAATCGAGTCAATAGATTGCCAACATCTATGTTGTAAATTTTTTAGGCTAGCATTTGCATAATATCAGCTATTAGATAAGTTTCATCATATTGACTTTTGCATCCTTAATATGTTGACTGAGGCTTCAGTGGGCATTATTTTATACCATTTGGAGCTCTTTGAATCTTATTTATGTTATGCAGTTTTATTCTGCTTTGACTTTTTAGACGTTTTCATGTAATCCATTTTGAAGGCAAATCTTTGAAACTGAGCTCAAAAGTTTTATTAGAATAATTACAGTTAAAATACAACAATTTCATATAAATTAATCATTTATCAATGATTAGTTTATATGAAGGACAGTCTAATTTAATGAGATTGTTAAATAAAAATTGTTTTTTTTTTTTTTTCAAAAGTTGGAGTCTTTGAAACATCCTACTATTGATATGACATTATAGTTTTTTAACAATAGAGTAGAAGAAGTTTCTTCAGAACGAAATCGCTTTATGACAGCTTTGAAGCAGCAAGAGGAGCGGTTGAAAACACTTAAGGTTCAGTTAGAAGAATATGTCAAACTTAACCATAAGGCAAGCAATGATCTTCAACTTAAGGAAGAAACTCTTATTTCTGTTACAAAGAGGTAAAATTTTCTTCCATTGTTTTTGTGACTGCTTTAAGCTGAAAACCTCTCTCATTAAACAAAATTAAAATAGTTAGTATAATAATATTATTTGCATGTAACAGTTTTTAATGAACAGTAAAATGATTCTGTTTCAGCCTTGATGAAATGACACGAAGGAATAAAGATTTAGAAGAGGTTGATTCTAATTTTTAAAAAAAATTTCTTTGCACTTCCATTGATTTAAATAGGAATTCCTTTTGGAGCTATTTGCTTGAAAATATTTTCTAGCAAACAGCTCCAGTAGAGATTTTTATTTAGATAATTACAATATGTTGGGAATAATTGACAAGTTGTTAAGGCTTCCTTTTTTAAGACTTCCTTTCTTTTTAGGACATAAATTCCTTAGAGAAAGACCTTCATGACTTAAAGAGTACAGGTAGCCTGAAGAATATAACAAGTATTACTGAGAAAATTCAGCTGACAAAGCGAGCCAGGTGAATTTATTAAGTCAGCATCTTGCTATTTTGGACCTATGTCCAAACATTACCATGTAATCGATGTGTATGTACAAGTTTTTATTAGAACATTTTAGACCAATTTTGAATTTCAATTTACTTTTCAGGACGGAGCTACATATTCAACGAGGACCAATCACAACTTCTAAAACAATTGAAATAAAAATGTGAGAAGTTAAAAATAAATCTAATATGATACATATTTTAAAATATTACTTGTGAAATCAAATGAACTTTAATTTACACATCAATTAAAATTTAAATTTTGATTAGGTTGTCTAGCAAACCAGAAGATATGGTTAATGAAAAAAATGAAGTTATTGAGAGACTTCAAAAAGATATTGAAATACTTGAGAAACAGGTAAGAAAAGTTTTTCTACTTAAAAGTTTTTTCTACTTAAAAGTTTTTTTCTACTTAAAAGTTTTTTCTACTTAAATGATTTTATTGTGAATAGACAGGAAGGACTTTGAATTTTCATTTCTGAAAAAAATGAATAAAAGATATAGAAAAGTATTAGAAGAAATAATTTTAAAATAAATTTTTAAAAATAATAGAAATCTCACATATCCACACTGATGTCAAATGTTTCCATGGAGAATGCGTTGTATCTTAGTGAGAATGAGTCACTGAAAAGCAACTATGAGCTCCTTACTCTCGATTATGAAGCTTTGCAAGCAGAACTGAGTGATATTAAAAATCAATTTCAGGAACTTGATATATCTGCTACAAAGATTGCTCATCGATGTGAGGTAAGATGTTTGTAAAAAGCTAATCATGCCAGTGATTGATACTTGTTTGGAATTAGTTTCCTAAAAATTATGATTAATTAATTTGCTGATAAATCTGATGTTGTTTTTTGTGTCTTGTTTTAGCTTCTTGTTCAAATGAATCACACTTTAGATGAAGAAAATAAAGCTCTTATTGACCAGAATAACAAGCTTATATTGCAGGTAAATTTACTAATTCGTTTTAGCAAATGAAAGGAATGTAAAAGGAGGTAAAATCATTCTATTTTTCTTTTCTATTAGTTAATATATATATATAAATATAAAATATTTATATATATATATTAACTAATATATATATATAAATATTTTTTTAGAGTAGAGAGTTGCTAGTCACTACACTCCAATCTCGTGATCAGTTCTTAGATGATGAAAGAATCTTCTCGTAAGAGTCTTAGTGATGTCACTAAAATAATTATTGATTGAAGAGTGATTTCTCTTTTTTATTTGCCTTTAAGACTTTTTAAAACCACACTTGTTTCCCTTTAATTTTTTTAGAGATCATATTTATGGCTTAGAACGTGAAAGAGAAATATTAGCAGAAAAGGTGCAAGCAGCTGAAAGAGCTTTACAAGACACTGGAAATAAAAAGTATTTAAATTTAATCTCTTATAAAAATCATTTGAAGTACTTTACAGTAAAATAGTTTCTGGTAAATACAAGTTGTTACAACTGTTGTTTGCTTCTCTTCTCATAGGAAAGGGGCGCTTTGGCGTGGAACCAATAAAATTTTCAAGAAAGTTGGATTAAAAAAGGTTTGTGAAATATTTACAATAATTGATAAAGGTTTGTAAATATTTATGATAATTAGTAAAAAGGTAATTAATGATTTCCTCTTACAACTTGCTATCTTGTTAAAAGTTTTGTAAATAGTACTTTGAAACATTTTTGCCAGGTTATTGAATGTAAATAATAATTCAAATATAAATACATTTAAATAGTAATTTAAATACAAGCACATTTCAATGCTTGTTCTTATCATTTGTATTATGATGGACTTTAGAAAACGTCTAATACTGACTTAGCAGAGTTTTCTAATGATAATCAATTAGCAAATAGACGAAAGGACACATCAGCAGATTCAGTTGTTGTGGCTCCCACTCCTGCTACCATACGTGGTTTGCTTTCTAGAAGTCGGCAAGATATTTCAAAGATTGATCAGGAAATAACCAAGAGGCAGCCTTTCAGTAACGATTGCTCGTCAGAAAGTGATACATCGAGCAAATACAGTTTTAAAAAACGTCCAAAATCTGATTTCTTTGTTTCCAATGAGTTCGAAAGTCCTTTGAGTAAAACAAAAGATTTAGTTCGAAGTTTGGAAAATCTCAGTCAAACTGGGATCTCTTTACAAAATGCGCCTGATGTAGAACCCAGTCCTTTGCCTTCTCTCGTTCAAGATCTTGAAGGTTTAATTACGTTTTCTTTTCTTTTGACAAAAACCTAATCGCTAATTGGTGATTTTTTGTAAAGTTTTTCTTGTCAGTAATTTGAGCTAAAATTTGCAGGGTTCTCCTTTGTTTTTGTTTTGTTTTTTTCGTCCTTTAAGGCATCGAATCATAAAGCTATAGATTGTTCGTTTATGTGTACTGTATTTTATTTCGTTGCGCCTCAGTGTGTTGTTTCACTGCATATCTTTGTTTTTCATTTGCTTAGGGTATAAAATAACGACTCCGACTAAAACGGTTTCAACTGGAAATCAGTTACCTGAAAAATCGTCTACTGTAGAATCTTTGCATGTCGAAGGAAATAAAACGCCTATACAAAGAGTTCTTGTCAAGCAAATCACGGCAGCCGAAGTGTTGAAAACTCCAAAAGAAAATGATATTGTGGTAGAGTGTATTGTAAGTTGGTTCCCAATTTAGTTGTTTGATTTCAAGACTATTTATTGTTGTTTTATTTTTTGATAAATTCAACGACGATTTGTTTTCTTTATATCCCTTAACTCTATTGCGCTTACTTGTTCTATATTCTGTTATTTATTGCTTCGTATTCTTCTCGTCTTCCTTTATTCATTCTTTGAATACTTCTAGGACTTTATGGCTCGACAGACTCAAGAGCAATCTCCAGAACGATCGTTAAGTTTTAATTCTGCAAAAGAATCAAATCCGCCCTCTGAACAACGCCATTCTGATGCTGTAAGATTGTTAAGTAACGAACCTCAACGTCGTTCTTCGATGCCTCTAAACGAAAAACGACCCAATGAAGTTTTAACAGATGATAGTGGAGCATTTTATTTCAAAAGAAATTATTCGACAAGGAGCGAACGAAGCAGTAGTAGAATATCTGAAAAATCAGAAAATAGACGGCAAGACATGCCAAACATTTTCTACCAACGAGATGCGCACGGCAAAAGTGTCTCCCCTCCAGTTCCCGCGTATTTTGGCAACCGCGAACAGCGTTCTTCTATCCGTCGTTTTGAAATGGAGCATATGGAACCTCGTCCTCTAAACAACGAGCTTGATAAAGAATGCGCTACTGATGACAATCGGAACAGAGTTAAAGGTGCAAACATGGAAAGTATTGACGAAAATTCTTTTCGACGAAATGATTCCATTCGACAAAGTAAGCGCAAGACTTGGTACGAATATGGCAATGTTTAGCATTTTTTTATTGGTTAAAAATCGTGATTTATGAAATAAAATTAGATTATTTGCGAATTTTTAATTAAAAAAAAAAAAAAGTTTTAAAATAATAAATTTTTCAGAATATTGTTTTTCGTATATATTTATTTCGTACTTTAATGACGTCTTTTTCTGCATCATTTGGCTAAATTTTTTAAGCTGTATTTTTGTTAGTTTTGTTATGATGCCATTTTCTTGGTAATGCTTCGGAAATCAATTAAATTTTTGATCAAGAGATCAGTTATTAAAAAGAAAAAGTTAAAAAAATGAATGAATTTCTGTGAGCTGCAAGAAAATGATGATAAAAATGAGATGTATTATAGGTAATTTATTGTTGTATTTAAAAATCCACTTGAAAAAAATATTTGAAATGCACTTTTTTAAAGCAGGTTTTTGTAAAATAATTATCATTGAAAAAGATTAAAACGAATTATTTAAAAAAGAGAATGGATATTCATTTTTTTTCCCCTCATTAAAATGATGATTGTTGTTGTCTCGATTATTTTTCACAGGGAGTTTGGTACCATTTCAATATTTTAATTTGAAGTAAAGTTTGCCGTTTCGGAACTGCTTGGTTAAGAAAGGGCAATGGTTAATTGTTTAAGGGTTAAGGTTGTGTTGTCCGTCCTCAGTAAATCCTATTATACAATAATTCTTGAAGCAATCTTCTATTAATGCGTTATGGTGGTTAGCACTATTTTATTTATTACGCTTTTAACTTACAAATAATATTTTCTTACTCTTATTGTAATCTTTAATACTGTTTTTATCAATTACTTCTCTTTTATTCTTCTTTAAACGAAGATCTCTTCTTCTTTTTCTTTATTAGAAATCGTCAACCTGACGCTTAATTTTCTTTAACCAACATTTTTCCTGACTTTTGTTTAACTCTTTGCATTTTCTATTTTCTATTAATCAATCTTAAAAATCTTAAAACTTAAAAATCTTAAAACTTAAAAGTTGAAAAAGTTTATTGAAACACCATTGTAGCAGAATTCAAAGTGCCGAGATGTCGACATCAGAGAGCCCAGGGTTGGGCTCGGATAGCTAGACTAATGAGTAACATTGTTAAGAGCGTGAAATTATAGTTCTATTATAATTAACCAGCTTTGATTAGGGCAGCCGCTCGAAAAGTTTCACGTTTTTAATAAACTGCTGCAAGTTTAACTTATTGGTTGACTGCAAAGTTTGAAGCCAAATTTGTATGTGAAACTGGGATTTTCCGATAGAGGAGTTTCAAGAGCTTATTTCGTTCCAAGTGCTTTGGTAATCAATTAAAATGTTTGCTCAGAAAAGTTTATCAAAAAGAAACTACTTTAAAGCTGAGCATTTGTCTGATAATACACTTCTCTTCCGACCTGCGATATCAGATAAATAGTGTGGCTTCATACCTTGATGAAAATGTTTTTGTTTGTCGCAAACACTGATCAACGTACTTGAGTTTTGGGGCTATTCTAAAATAAATGATTTATACGAAGGCTGGCGAGCAAAAAATCTCGATTGGCTTCAATAAGCTAAAACTAAGCCTTAAAAAAAAATTGCTTTGAACTTGAGCAACTTGACATTAGACAGAATCCCACAAACTCTCTATGGAGTTTAAGCCCAATTAATCAAAATGTCCATAAAAAACCATTTGTTTCTGTAGCTATTAAAATTTGAACTGGGTGAAATATAAGACTATATTTCATAAAGGTCTGAATACATTCAATTGCGTAGACTAAATATTTTAAATTCAATTACTGATCAATGCTGTTCTGAAACGTAATATTTTGGCATGTTCATTTCGTTCGTTATGAAAATTCAGTGTGATTCTTTAATAGCATCTTGCTCCTAAATTAACATTCAAAGATAAAAAGTAAACAACCAAGTTTTCTTTTTCAGCGCACTGATGAGCAACTTTAAACTGTGATCGAAAGATAAAACAACTAGTTAAAGTTTTACTTATTAGTTCATTTTATATATTATTTTATTTCATTTCCGAAGTAGAATTGCAAAATCTACAACCCTTAACCGTTCAATTTCGCGATCAAAAGCTTCACATCTACAACCAAGATTTATTTTATCTAAGATGTCTCTCACTAAAGATTATTTTATCTAAGATGTCTCTCAATAAAGATTTTTTTTTTTTCGCAAGCTCGTCAATAATCAAAACAGAGATATTATCAACATAATATTGTTGTTGTTATTACTAAGAGACCCAGTTACTTTCTGGCCTCCGAGCTAATTGCTCTGTTGCATCGTCCATTTCAAATCCCTCACCTACATCTAATGTTGTGAGCTCAATTGATTCCTGGTTAGTTAGATGGCATTTTGTCGAGACATCGACGAGACAAAGTTTCAGCAATTTTATATAATTTTTCAAACAGATTTAGGTTTTCGAATTTAAAGCAGAAACTTTTTGCTTAAGACCTTCTAACGGCGGGTTCTATATTAATAAAGGAGTTTCAGAGTGATAATTTCGTACTCGAATTCTTGCGGCTACGCCCTTAAACCGCTTAAATGTTTTTATATCCGCTTTTATGCTGTCCCTCTGTCATGATAAACATTTTTGCCTGTTAATTAAGAGAAATTACGATGTATATCAGTATATGATTATTGTCTTTGTACCTCAAATCATTATTTATATTGAAATATATACAATGAAAAGCAGCGAATCAACTAATAATTTCGAATTTCGTTTTGTTTGCAATTACTTTTGCCTTAGTTGTATTTTAAAAGATTATAAATAAACATAAGTTTATTATGGATAATAAGTTTGTATACATTATAAATTTTAACTTCATTCGCCTTCTTTGCCATTAGAAATCCTGTTAAAAATAATCTTTTGGATATTTTTTCTATTTAGAGATTATTTTTAACTAAAAAGTTGCAAATTTTGAAAACAATTTAATGAATACTCTGTTATGGTTTATACGCATAATTTCATTATTTATCTTATATAAATATATTTTGCATATATAAATATATGTTCCATAAATATATCTTAAATAAATATATCTTTATTAAATGTTTTGTTTTTAAATTGCAAAAATTGTGTGACCAATAACGTATTTGATTAATTGCGCATTCAGATCAATCGAATATTTGAAATTCAAGAGTATTACTCTGCGTGTAAGTGGATTTTCGAAATAAATTGAAATGCTCAGTTTCTAATCCATCGCTCACATTTCTACCAAAATTAAATACAACTAACGTTTCTCAGGAATATTTAAAAGCATTTCCGCCTTGTTAATTGGTGTTGTTGTTGAATATCGATGATTAATATCACTGAGAAAACAAGATTTATGTTAATAATCGCGTATTTGACAAGCTTAAGTTTTTTAGTTCTACAGTTGTTATTAAGAAAAAGTAGAAGAATAAAGCCATTATGGAAATTATCCAAAAATTCTCTTTTATAGGTTAAATAGTAATTTTTTGAATATTTAATAAACCAAGTAATCAATTACTAGCATTTTTTAAAGCATTCGACAAAAAATTGTCATGGCGTAAATCTCACTGACCCGAAATTAACAGTAATTTTATCAAAGGAACAAACAAAAAATATTTTCCTAATAACCGACCCACATTTATGTTTATGTTACTGAAACTTTTGATGGCTTTTTTTTTTTAATTATCGATTAATTTTGTCGTGATAAATGAGTTATGAAGATTGGAGGCAGGATAGGTTTAACTTGACTTAACTAAAGATCGAAAAATGATTTACGCTTATGACTTTTTATTGACGTTAAGACTCATTACGTTCGAATTTTCATTTAACTCGATTAAAGCGTTCATGAATCAATATATTTAATGTATAGATTTAATACTAAGTCAGATAAAACTCAAACTTTAGACGCCTTGAAACTAAACGCTTGTGAATTATGCACGTGACGATGTTTAAAATATTTTTTTTTAAAGAATGAAATCTGCTCGCTGTGTCTCGACTTAAAATGAAGAAAAAAATAAATTATTTGCAACTATCCTACCACATTCTTTTTTTTACTTCAAATCTTTCAGCTTACTTTATCTTATTAAAGTTTCATTCGTCAATAATCTCATCCTGTGATTGCGTGGTAGAATATATTAAAACTAATCTGAAGCGTTTTTGCTGCCATACGCTTCCTTATAAGTTTTTTTTACCGCTTTTATTTACGACTGTTTATTGATACGGAACTACATAGTTCCGTATTAAACTATAGCTTAGTACTCTTAAGAAACACTTCCGTTAAGCACTTGGAAGCGCTTTAGGACGACAGTATTAAAAGCAATTTTAATTTTTTTTACTTTTATGTCAATAAATTGTTTTGGATTTCAGAGGATTTCTTTTTTGCACGATTTTTTCACCGACCCTATAAGAATAATTAGTGTAGCAATATAGAAAATTGGTAATGGTAATATAGCATAATTATTTTGTAATATAGACATATTACCAAATAATTACGCTATAATTTTCTTAGGTAAAGGCTACAAAATTTTTTCATCTGACGTAATTTGTAGTAATTGCTATAAATCTTTGCTGATAATTCCAGTCTGGAAAAAGTTTTTTTTTTCTTTCGGTTTTTCGTTTTAAACTTTAGACACCAAGAATAAATTTCAACAAAATTTATAGAATATTTATAGAAAAAAATTTATAAAGAAAATTTATAGAACAACAACACGCCTTTTAGATTTACGCAATTTTTTCTTTTTTTCCACTTTGTTAAGATTTTTTTCATCGAAAAGATTAACACAGTGCGAATCCGATAAGTCAAATGTAATGATTCTTATAATTAAGAACAATAGTTTGGCTATTTAACACGGTCTGATGGCAAAGGTGTGCAGTGTTTTATCTATTTTATATAATGCTATCTATGCGCTATTAACAAAGGATGGCTCTGGACCATTTCTTAAAAAAGTTTTGCAGTTAACAAATAAATATTGTTTATTTTGTTTTCGTCTAAATGGAGTAAAAAATTACACTATTTACGCCGCTGTTTAATCAACTTAAAAGCTATGAATTCAAGAAAAAGTCCGCTGCCACTGCTTGGTCGAAAAGCGAGCCAAGACGATTTACGACTTATTGAGTTATCGTTCAAAATTACTGTGGGGACAGTGCCGAACTTTTTGGACGTGCGTCAACACGTTTATCCAATCGTCAGGCCTTGGGGATGGGTTAAAAAAGCAAGGGACTCTCTACAGTCAACAGACCCGAAGTGTTTATTGATTGCAAAACAAATATCGAGCGTCGCTTTAGGAGTTGTATATGGATATTGCGTAAATGGAAATGAAGATAACATTAGATATATATCCAGTGTTGATCTCGATGCTTGGCAAGTTAAAGAGAGGGACTTACCAAAATACGCTCATGAAAATCTTATTAAAAAAGTCGGATTGATCGAAAAAACTAGTCCTCTTTTTATTGAAACCCAGACTGGCATTTATTATAGCAACCAGCTGAAAAACCTTACTTCATCTTTACTCGCTATACCAGACGTTTTTAAAATGGTTTCTTTCAAAATATCTCACAGCTACAGTCACGTGGTTGTTTGTCCTACAAATGATTTAATATTCGTGACACACAGTCACGACCCACGAGGATTGTGTCTTATCGCAGAAGTATGCATCCGTCTTACAAAAAGAGAGCCGCAGTCTCTTTTACAAGTAAAACCCATCCGTGTTTTGAAAGGGAATTTAACAAACTATGAAGCAAGCATTGTAAGAAATGAAGCGAGTTGGCCGACAAGTGAAGAGCAGATCAAAACTTACAAAAAAACTGTAATAAAACGAACGCGGAAGCAAAGTGCTAGATTAAGCGAAAGTTGATTTTCCTAATGTTAACATATTAATGAAGATAAATTATAATAGTATATATAAAAGCACCCAGAAATTATAAAGGGATCATGTTTTCGTACATCGAAAAATCAATGTTACAAAAATGTATATAAAAAAGCAGACCGGAGAATAACGCTGAATGACACAAACATTTTTTATATAAACAATTTATCCCTATGTGTGTATGGAGCTTTATTATCATTAAAATATCCATATTATCATTATCACAACTTTTTATTTTTAAATATCTAACAATGGAGATATTTTAAAATGAGAAGAAATTCATTAAGTTTTGAAAATAAATCATTTGTTCGTAATTAATCGTTTATATATTCTTTTTTTAAATATATAATAAAATCACCAATTTTGCAATTTTATAAATTTAAATATCTTTATTTGTAAAATAGAAATTGTAAATTTGACATTTATACGAGATATCAAAATGCTTATGCGAATTCTTTTGTTAATTTCCCAGGAGGATGGATGAGGAGGATGGCAACTCTTTTATACGAACAAAAGAAATGATCAATGTTTAGAAACAAGCATTAAAAGATTTTACACACTAATTCCCAATTAAATCATTCTTGTAATTTTTTTGTCGACATTAAGAACTGGAGTCGAGTTTGGAGATTTTCACTTCATATATGAAAGCTTAAATCCGTTAATTTACAATCGATCTCTATAATAACTTATATTACGAAATTAATAAACAGCTTTAGTTTTATCGTTTTTTAACGATGTTACTCTACATCCGAAACGAAAGGAATAACACAACAATTATGGATAATTAGTGTCTGGCGTCTGTTGAAAGGTTTGTGGAGAAACTCAATAGCACAACCAATATTAAGTTCGGTTTAAAGATGCTATCTTTGAAATGACTCCATAAACAGTCACTTGCATGCACGCGAGTGCGTAAGCAGATATTGCTATAGTAAGATTAAAATAAAAATGTGTCATTGCTGTGATAAACGATAGGTTGCCTTTCTCATGTTGAGATTTTAACAATACCGGCAAATGTTTGACAAATAATAAAAAAAACTGCATCTAAACTCATATTAAAGTTAGATCAACTAGATTAATGGTCACAGGAGGTCCTAAAAATCTATTTAGAAGATGATCAATAGTGTCAGCTGTTAAGTTTTTTGAAGCTTGACTACGATCTTCTGTTTTATGAATGTATTTTATAATAATAGCAACCAATGCTAATGACCTTATTTTACTAGGAAAGATTTCGGTTATATCGTTTGTGTTGGAAAATTCAACAGAAAAATAAAAAATAAAATTTAGGAACATTTTAATGAATTTTAAAAACGGTTCTTAGATGAAGAAGGGAGACAAGATTGTAATAAAGTATGGAGCACATAGATTTACGTAATACAGTGCTTTTTAAGCCACTATCTATTCGAACTTCCCGTTATGCAAAGTAACTTTATTTCGCTTGGATTTTCTTTATAAACACTTTTACTAAAAATGTTACGCTTGTATTTTTTGTTTAAACTCCCGTTTATTCGTACTAGCTCCTTAAATCACAAATAAATTGGAATAACCGGCAGTCAACTCATTCATCGATTCACTTGTCTGCCGGTTTTAGCAACACCAAAAACAGTCCTTTTAGAAAAAAAAGCTTCGATAAAGCATTTTCAAGGAGCCATTTAAAAATAACCTTGTACCAAAAATTTGCATTGTTGCATCAGCTGCGGTAAATGTTCTTTTAACATTCGAGAAAATATATTCAGCTTCAGATTTTGTGAATGGCAGCACTGCGAATACAGGTCATATATAATTAGGAACGCTGATGACGCTGTAGATAAAAATTTACATAAAGCACCCACAGCTGGCAACCAAATCTGCCACTCGTAAAGTATCCACATTGTTAACCATTCTTTTGATTTCGTTTATGGTCCATATATTCACGAATCATGCTGCACCATAAAAAGTACTGCAGCATATCATTAGGCAAAAGAATTATGAAGCAAACAACTGATAGTATTGAAGTGGTCTTTTAAAGATGTATATGAGCTTGTATTTATAAGGCCTAGCTCATGGACTTTAGAGTTGGTTACATATCTAACGGCAATTCAGCACTGGTCTTTTTGTTGTCTCATCTTGTGTACTTTCCACTATCTGTTGATTTCAGAAACAATTTTCATGCTTAAGGTGCCTGCAGTTTTTTGTACAAAGGATGAAAATGTATCTGATCAAGATTTTTTAAAAAAATGGCCTCACCCTCTTGTAATTAACAGTGTCTACTTCTTCTCAGAAAAATAAACACTGTTAGTTCCAAGTATCTAAAGAAACAAGTATGACTCCTGCCTGGAAAACCTTTGCTTGATACGAAGAATCACTGTTTACTAAGTAGTGATATGCTCTTTAAATCAAGCAGAGATTTCCCTGGTTGGAGTCATACGTGTTTCCTTGGATACCTGGAATTAGCAGTCCTTATTTCTTCGAATACCAGACATACTGAGCAATACTTAGCACTTGCTTCGGTGTATACGGTAACGGTGAATACACGTTTTTAATTTTTTAAAAGAAACCAAGCAAATGGGTTAGTATTAGAAAGGTTCTTATTTTAAGGGTAATTTTTTATAACTCTAGTTCAAAAAGTTTCTTAAGAGTTACTTAAGTTTAAAATTATCAAGAGAGAAAGAGTAAATAAAATTTAATTTGAAAACATATTAAGTTGTTAGATAAATTATTTTACAGTCAACTAAATTATTTGAATTCCATCATTCAACATCATTCAACGTAGTCCTCAGATTTGTCCCTGAACAGAACACGATATTCTCCTAATTGTCTGTACAACACATAATTCTACCGATGTACCAACGGTCGTAATATCCACGAATCTCCCGATTAATTTAACATGGTCAAAAACTCTGTCTTTAGGGGCATCCACTCTTTCCGATATATCTATATCAACCATTTGGTAACATGTCTTTTGGCTCCGTGGCAGGTATTGGTGGAGAACACTGCATGGGTTCTTGGCTAGTTTTCATCAGCAGTGGGGGTGGCAAAATATAGTTTAGAAGCCCTCCTGAATTTAATTTATAATTTTCCGATCTGTCTTCCGTAATCTAATTTTTTCGAATTCTTCACCTATTTTGTGCATATTCGTCACCCATTAGTTGGTGATAAGCCTTTCCTAACCAATAGGTGATTAAAGTTCCTCGCACTATAGCATCCAGTTTTCTTTCAGTGTTCCCAGTCATTGGTCAAGTTTGTCTTCGCCGCCCAACCACTCCTCTTGAATGTTTACAACAGCTCGTTAGAACATCTGATCTTTATTACAATCTACAGGTTGTCATATGTCTGTAGCCCCAGATACACCATTCCAAACTAATCCATTTATCGACTTTACCTCTGGACGAAATAATTGACTAGTTAGTGCAGTTAAATTATTAAAAATCATATAAAACCTTAATTGTTATCACTGACAGCTGGTTTCAAAGTTTTTCTTAGCCATTTTATAATAAACTTCGTATCTGCCCATGCATTTGGTTTCCAACAGGCATCAACGTCTTTTTGGTAAGATTCCTTCTCGTCGGGGCTGATTCGTTTTCCACGAAAAATCACCGCCAATGGATCTTTGTTCTCAGGCGAAATACAAACTTGAAGAATATATTTTCATTTGCATAGACCTGGTTTTTGTTAACTCATCCAGGTTCTCACCCCTAGTTCAGACTGCATCTAACGCTAATTGAATGAACAAGAGGAACCCTCTTGGAGGTGATTCTACACTCTATACCTAGGTACAAAAATTGAAATCTGGCATTGCCGTTCAAGAAAGAAAATATATTAGTATTAAATTCTCATCTTTTAAGTACTCCACATAAGTACTTAAAAGATGATGATACTTTTATATTGATCAATTTTATTTGCTTTTAACTACTAATCTTTAATCAACAAAAGGATTGCAATATGATTTGGGAGATTTTGTATCATTACTTGATATTTTGTTTTTTTTAGCTTTAACTAAAATATTTAATAGGAGAAAACAGTTAAATGAATTAAAACTTTCCCCTTAAATTTGAATGCACTCTTTTCCTGTATTCATGAGCTAGTTAGTACACTAGACACTAAATTATCTAACCGTTTTAAGCTTTTTCAAGAAGTATATATTCAAAGCTTTGAACATATTTAACTCATTCTGTTCAAAATGCCCAACAAAGGAAGAAGTTGCGAGAAAAATAGAAAAGCTGTATGCTTTGTTTGTCACAAAAAAGCATAATGCATTTTGACTTACATGCTCAAGGAGAGAGCCCAACACATCTTCCAGAAGTCAATAGATTTTGATGATGCACGTATCCTATCAGGTATTTTTAATACATGTCGCAACCTATAACTAGAATCTATAGATTTTTACCAATCATGTCTTGCATCAAGTTAGTCAATAAGAACATTGTTGTAATATCAATTGTTCAAAATCAAAACACAACCTTTGAATGCACTTCTGTAATAATAGTAACTTTAATATCTCTAGATCTCCGGCAAACACCGCAAGTTCATAAAAGGTCAGGCATCAACTTGATTAAGCACTGAGCAGCAAGAAAGTTATCTTAATACTTTATTATGATAGTAATTGTAGATTTTTCAGTGCCTTTCTCAGTTGATGTCCGTTTGGAGCTAAGGAAGCTCTGCAAGTTTGATTTTAAGATATGGTAAGTTTTAATTTTTTCTTCATAAAAATTTGACGTAAAAATTCGGTTGGGTTACTTAAATGTTAAAGATTTGTTCGAAAAATAACTTGATTCTTAGGTAAATGTCGTCTTTCATTTTTTACTGTTCAATTTTTTTACTTGTAATTTGATTAGACAAAACATACTTAGTAAATTTGTTTTATTAAGGCACGATTTTTGCATTTCATAAAAATTTGCTTGAAGTGGCAAAAAAAAGATTGAACAGCATCTTCCAAAGGGACAATCAGGCTTTAACAAGCCAGAGGTGGCAGAAAGCTTCCAATCACAAAAGTTATTCAATTTTCCATTTTTAAATTATTCTTCTGTATTAAATGAAACGCTAAGGAAAAAAGTTTACTAAACCAAACCAAAAAAATTTTAAATTTAAAATGCAATTATCTACTTCTTTAAATCTTCTGATTTTGTTCTTCAAACTCTAAAGAATCTTGATCTCAAACACCCTATCTAGGAAATTTAATCTTATTCATTCATAATACTTCTGGTAACTTCTTGTCCTTTCTTTAGAGACTTCTAGAGGATTCTAATCAACAACATGAAAAAGTTGTTGATACACCTCATTGGGTAAAACCAACAAGTTTAGCAATAACATCTGTAAAAGCTGCTGAGATGTTTCGAAATGATTTTGAGTACTTTCCAAAGTCTTTTTAGAATGTTCCAAATGTTTGACAATGTAAAAATTCTAAAAGAATAGACATTTCTCTAATTCGATTGCGCAACTAATTTCTCAGCTTGAACAAGAGGCCAGTAAGGACAAAAATGTAAACAGATAAAAACTCTTTCTCGAAATCATAAAATTAAAAACATAATTTCGCTCCAAAAGATGTCTTATTCCAACTCAAGCATTTTCAGACCAAACGAAGTGAAAAAAGGTGGAAGAGGGATGTATTGTTGTATTCCACTGTGCGGAAGTTCGTTTTTTAATAACAATATGGAAAAGACTAACATTGCTCTATTTTCTTTCCCTATTAAGAAAAAAAACTTGATATTTACAGAGCTTGGTGTAACGAAATATTTAAATATAAACGTAAAGGAGGTGCTGATAAATTTGAAATAATGAAACACACGAAAGTGTGTGAATTTCACTTTAGGCCTGAGGAAATAAAAGTTAGTTCAGGATGCGGTAAAAAAACTTTAAAATCAGGGAATGAAGTTCCTAACATTTTTTCATTCAAAACTATGCAAAAAGTCGAAATATCCAGAGTTTACAAATAATATTGATACTGAAAATCATACAATAATCGATTCTTCCAAAAACGTAGATTGTGAAAATTGTAAACTTTTATCATCCAAAAAAACAATCATAGAAAAAAAAATAGAAGTATGTCATGAAAGTTACAGAAGCTTGCTTGAAGAATATAATACTTTAAAGGTAATAAACGACCAGTTGAAAAATAGTATTTTTAGCTATGAAAATTTTGAAAAAGAAAAAATAGTTCGCCGCTATTTGTTTACATTTTTGTCCTTACTGACCTCTTTTTCAAGCTAAGAAATTAGTTGCGCAATCGAATTAGAGAAATGTCTATATGGTTGAAAAAATCATCCCTGTGCATAGTTGTAAGACTGGTAGTGTTTTGGTCATCATTTCTGTTCTAGTTTCATTAAAATTATGTACTATTTATTCTTTAACTTATGAACAAGTGATCTAGTTCATTTTTAGAATTATCTGTCAAAAAGCCGCTTGGTCGCTTATTCGAGGACTTGAGGTATAGTTATGCTTGTGCTGAGATATATTGAGTGTTAGTGCCATAACCGGAAGATGGCAAACACCAGAGATGGAATGCAAAACTAATTAAAAGCACACAAAGTTTTGACACTAATACTTTACTCAGATAATCCATCGGTTAACAGCGCAATTGTCGAGTGGCTTTGATAATATTTCAAATATAAAATTTAGTTGCCTTTTGTAATCTTTTCCATACCTCCTCCCTCCATTGAATATTCTTACGTTAATATTGCGCTATTCTTATCCTCAAGCGATAATATTTGGGTTTACTGAAAAAACATAAGGAATGCTGATTTTAAGATGAACTGGTTCCTGCTAAGAACTAAAATTAAAACACTTTATGAATGATTTCACACAAATGAATTTAAAAATGAACCTAACGAAGATCTTTATTGAATTGTCAACTATTCTAAACTATTACGATCAATTAACAATATGAATTCTTAGAACGTTAAAACTGTTTTGATATTGTTTTTTTTTAACTGATGCACAATGGACTTAGAATGTGCTACGGAAGCAAAAATTGCAAAATTATTGTTAGCACAAATTAATGGAATTCATTTAAAATCAAAATACAAATCAAAATATGAACTTTTAGGTTCAAGGAATCTACTTCTGACATAAATATTGATACTTGATCACTCCGTCTAAACAGTTGATCACTCTGACCGGCCGGATTTGACACCATGACAGGGAATGTAACATTAAAGTTTTTAATCTTAAAATCTAGGCGTTTCTTACGTCATGGGATTCAATACCGGCATAAAAGTTGAAATTTGACCACTCTGACCGGACTGATTGAACATTCTGCCTGGAAATGTAACATCAAAAAATTTTAAGCAAAAAGTTCATTACGGCATAAAGATTTGGCCATTTATGTGGGAAGTTTGTGTTCTGTCAAAGAAAAAGCTCAAATGTGTGTTCGTACGGACAAGTTGTATTTCATTCTGTATCAGTGGTTTCCCTTTTTCATGGCTTTATTAATGATTCTGTATTATATTCCTCACACTGTTTTTAAAATCTGACAAGTACAAAAAAAAATTTGAACATATAGTGAAAATAATAGCATCTGTCATACTGTTGTTTTTGAATGCAACCTTTAGTTGCTAAAACCAAAATGTATTTTCAGTGGAGAGAAAACCAACTTTAGTTGGGAAGAGTTTAAAACACTCTTTATTCAGTTTACCGATACATTTTGATTATTAATGAGAAGTGCATTAATATAATAATTCATCATTTGTAGAAAAAGAAGACTAACACAGAACTATATTTACACTTATATCAGTTAGATTATAGAATTACATAGATAAAACTGTTAAATAGAAATGTAAAAGTACAGTTATCAAACGTATAAATGTCGAAAAGATTGTAAAGAAATGTGCTTATCTGTAAGTAAAATATATCAAAAAACATAGTATTAGGAACAATTCAAAAGTATAGTAAAAAAAAACAACTCGTGTTAAAGATAGTAAATACTAACAACAATTAATAATTAAAAGCATTCAAAAATGTTATAAAAACAACAAATAATAACTACACTAATAGAAGGAATTTTAAAAGCATTATAAAAGCGATAAGTAATAAAAGTAATAATCAATAACAAAAATAATAAGTATTTAATAATATAACAAAATTGATTTAAAAGTTAAACAAAGTTTATACTAAACAAAGTTAATAAACAGCGACAGCAGTTTAAAAAATTGTAAAACACAATAGAAATCAACAAGAAAAAAAACCTCTTTGAAAGATTCAGATTTCTAGGAGACATTTATTAAAATGAATTTGAAATCAAGAACAATCAGCAGTATTTAAAAAATATGAAATTAAAAAAAAGTTAAAGCATTTTTGTTAATAATACTGAGACTGGAGAGCGTTTTGACTCCGCGATACTTGCTTGGATCCAAAACACTCAAGTCGGATAATACGCTCCTCCAACTTTGTTTTTATGGATTGATACTTCGCTGTTATCTTATCCAGTGACGACATTTTTTGTTCCACAGAGGTTATGAGTTTATTCACTCTCGTTTCCCTTTTTGCAAGCGAATCGTACGTATGTAAGAGTTGATCTTTTCGTTTATTATCACTTTCCGAAAGAGCTGACCGCTCTATTAGGTCTTTTTAAATCATGTCTTGTTCTTAAATCAAACTTGTTTTCCATGGCATGTATTTTGTTATGGTACTGTTTGCGAGACCTTTCGGCCTCAACGGCTTGTGTTTCGGCAATAACTTGTCTTTTTCGTTCTACTTCTAGCTGTGCTTTTAAAGCAAAAACCCTTTTTTGCTTTTCATTGAGAAGCTTTTTAGCTACTGCTTTGAATGTTACGCTTTTCTTGATACCCAATTTTCGCATGTTGAGCTCTTTCTCTATGACAAGCGCTTTTTATTGATACCCTCGATACAATATTTCGGCCTAGAAAACTTGTTCCTCCGTATAGACTCGCTTTTCTCTTTCAATATATATTTGGTATATCCATTCTGCGTTTAGATTTTTTTTCTCGCTCAACTTTTTTTTTTGCTCACTTCTATGTTCTGCTTTTAGTTGAAGAATTTTTTATTTGCGATACTTATTTATTCATAACCTGATCCAACTGCGGATGTAAAAGCCTAACTGTTGGTTTTTTTTCCCTTTTTCGTTTGCGAATTCGATGAACACTCTATGATATTCAGGTATCAACGCTTTTGAAAAGCGTTTTGTTACTTTAAGGCAAACACCTCTGAACGGCTAAAATGCGCACATGTTTATGAGTCTAAGAGAGGTTTAGGAGTGGGGAATCTTTTTCTGAAAATATCTGGCAAGAGCTGCAGTTTGCGGATTCTTCAGCAAAATGATTGTTTAAACGCTAAGCATTAGTCCACAACCCCTCAATACCAGTGCTCAGCCGTTTGGTTTTGATGTTCAACCGTTTGATTTTAAACCTTGTTTTTAACTTTTTCTTGTTGATTCTTTAGCAGCTCTGGCGCTCTTAAATTAGCTTCAGCCTTAACTTTTTTTTCAAGTAACTTGTTCAAGTAGCTTGTTTTTTTAGCAACTTTTATTTTCAACTTTCGTTAACCCCTCTTTCTTTTTTTTTTTTTGGCTTTTGGTTGATTTTTTTTTCAAATTCTGGTTTTTAATTTTAGGAGTTCTGTGTCGATGCTAGTGTTTACGAGAGAAAAAGTGTCACTGTAACGCTAAAAACAAGATTAAGAAGAAAAATTGCAAACTTATGACACCAGCTTCAACTTTCAGATTGTTCTTGTTTTGCATTAACATTTGTTGATTGTAGATTGAAAACCTTTTTCAAATTCTTCGAAGAAACAAAGTAACTTTTCACGCAAACAGTATTTTTCGTTTTTTTTTTAGGTATCTGCAAACTTATTACGTTGAAGTCTAAATACTTTAAAGCGTTTCGTATCAACTCAAATCTCAATTTGTTTATGAATGTAGATTAATCAAACAAAAAAGTTTAAACCGTTCGAGAAAGAAAGAGTCAAAAAAAACTTCTTGACTAACAACTGCTGGCGCAACCACTCTTTCATCTTTTGCTCGACTTGCAGAACTACACGGAAGATCAGAGACTGCCTGATTATCAGACGATAAGCTCTTCATTTTAAAAAAACAATCGGAGTCTTAGTATGAAAGACAATTTAAGTGAAGATAATTAACTATTAGGGGAAAGGTGCCTATGATGGCATAGCGCCTATGATGGCATACTGGTCATATTTCCAAAAATATTACTTTTGGTGCATAAGTGATTAGACCAACATGTGTATATTAGTAATTCATTACTTCTGGTAAAAATTCGTCCCTCCGTCATAAATAATGCTTTTGTAATCAACAAACATAAATTTTCGCATGTGGTGTTATAGATTTAATGCCCTCATATATTTAGGATTACGATTTTATTATAGATCATACAGAAGTGAAATTTTAATGCATTTCACCTGAAAGCTTTGTACATTTATTAGAATACTTACTTTAATGCTATGTGTAGAATAAGGTAGACACTGCTTGTTTTAATAAATATGGCGACTCTTTCCTATGATGGCATACCGAGGAGTTGCCATCATAGGAAAGTCTGCAAAATGAATTGAAAAAAATGCCTGAAATAAATTTTAATGCTCATAAAAAGGTGATCAGGCTAAGAATCAAGATAAAGTACAAGAGATTGAGAAACCAACACATTTGGAATTGAGATCTCCCCAATCAGAAGCTTCCATAGGCATTGGATCTTCTGTTTCAACGAAAGGATAAGATCTAGTATACAAAAGTTGTGTCCGGTATCTTTAGCACCCTCTAAAATTGAATTGAAAACGTGGAAAAACTGGACCTCTGAATACCACACCGGATATCCAAGAATTAAAAGATAAGGCAAAAGAAAAAGATAACAAAGAAAAAGGAAAAATTTGTTAGAAAAACAAAAAGAAAGACGACTGTTGAAGAAAAATACTGCAGTGAGGAGATTAAAAGAAGTAATAAAAAAAATGGATTTCGAACCTGATACAGCATTTTTGTATTGTTATGAACTTTATTCGCTGTCTTGCTCTAAAGAACCATGGATTTGTTGTCAAAAATGCGGATCTTAGTGTCATTGTTTATGTGCAGGCATAAAGAGAAGTAGAAAAAAATTTATATGTGAACTATGCTTATAGAACAAATATTTACTTTTAATTTTGTTTTTTTGATAAGTTGTGTTTCCATTAGTAAAAAACAAAAAAAAGTTCTTGTTTGTCTAATTTCTTTAAAGTGTGCCATCATAGGAGCAGTTAGTTGCCTATGATGGCATACTTGTATTTTTTTTAATGGTATAAACTTATAAAAAAGCAAAATAGTAAAAATTCTGAGGTTCATTATTATTCTGCATGCTAGAGGGAATACACCTCTAGCATGCAGAATAATAATGAACATGTCAAAAATTTTTTTTTAAGTTTTCAGGTAATGACTCAGAGAAACGTTAATCATCATAGGCACCTTTCCCCTAGATATCGCTACTGTAATCAAATTTTCAACTTTTAAATTGAAACATCAGACTTCACAATTGCTTTTATACAAATTAAAACCTAATATATTATTACTGACTGAAACAATAAATCCGTTTCAATCAATCACCACTACTATTGTCAAGATAATTATTTTTGCGGCAAGGAGTTCTTCACACTTAATCCACGTATACTCTGGCTGAGAAAGGTACACGCCAGGTTAGCTAAGAATCTTGAAAAATGTCCAGGTATTTGTAGTTACAAAGGAGCTTTGTGAATAAGCTGTATAAGTGAATTTTGAACTTTTGTCGTGTAGGTGAGTTTCTATAATTTTTACAATGAGAGAGTTAAAATAATAAAAATGATATAGTTTTCTAAACAATATTTTCTGGATTTCGGAAAATATCAATTTTTGACAAAGAAGGAACAATTAGGATTTTATTTTTAACACATTAACACATTCGTACATATACATTTTAACAGAATCTGAAGAAAAACTTCATGCCTTTTGAAATTCAACCTAAAACCCTTAGAATCAAGCAGTGTATAAATAACAATAGATGAACTATAATAAATAATAAAATAATAAAAAATAAATATAATAAATAGATCATGAAATAAATATGTAAGAAGCAATGCAACTTTCAAATTGATACATCAATTCAAATAATAATCATTTAGATTTAACTATTTCTTAGTTTGATTATAAAGATTACACAAGTGTGCTTTGCATGAATAAAAAGGGCTGTTGAGAGAAGATGTCATTGGAGCTGCAAAGCAGTTGTATAAGCTAAGATATCAACACATCTTAAAAGCTCAGCTGCAAATTCTTTTTTTTAAGTTAAATTTTTAAAACAACTTGCCAAAAAAAAAAAATCCCAAAAGCATTCCAAATGTAACAGGGCATAAAAAATAATTTTAGTTTTCTAATCTGTTTTTAAAACTTTTAAAGTTGTTTTCTATGTTCAATAAGCTGTGGCATAATCTTTGAATTTTTTTCATTATGGTGTAGAAGCTCTTCATAAATGTAAACCTTCGACACAATAAAGAAAAAATACCATGAATGTATAAATTCATAGATTCTAATAAGTTCTTGGTTGACAGCATTTCACCCTCAAAATTTCTCATTTCCTTCAAATTCAGACTCAATATTCAAGATATTGATTAAACCAATTTTGCGTGTTGAGAAATGTATGTTGTGAATGTAAATTTATCGAACCTTATTTAATCCTTGTATATTAGGTTCTATTTATTTATTTATTTATTTATTTTTTTCCATCAAACTTCTTGTTATTATTTTCTTTTTTGTTACTTACTGCTTGCAAATTTTTTTTTAGTTTTTTTGATATATTTTTGAATGATAATATATCAATTTGGTTACCACATGTTAAACATTACTTTTTTGATATCATTGTAAAAGAAAGCTTGACTGTATCGATTGAGCGATTGTGCAACATGACCCATGTATTAAAAACTATTGTAAGCCATGGTTTTACCATTGGGCCTCATAGAATTCCATGGGATTTTAATGAAACCCTACCTGTCACTCATTAAATTTTTATGGAATATTTCCGTGAGAGTATATTTTTAGTTTCAGCTTAATTTCTTTATAAAAGTGAAATTTCTTCATCAAAATGAAAAGAACATTAATTTTCAATTGAAGTTCTTTTTTTATTTATGGTGCAGTGTTCTGCTTATTGATAAAACGTTTTTGTGTCTTTGTAAAGAATTAATATAATTTCTATGAACTTTTAGATCATGATCAATGATGGGTGTCTCTGTCCGAAAATGATTGTGGATAATGAAGCTCGGTTCTTCTACCCTGAAGACTATTTCGGTAAAGTTAAAAACCGAGGTATTGAATGCAGATTGCCTTGCTTAGAATACGACGGAGCTGATAAATACATGTGTGCTTTTGGTACCGCTCTTGAAACTGGCTCTTGGTACGTAGACGGAATTAGCAAATAGATGTTGTCAGAGAAACCTGATCGCTATAGCTATTATGATATTTGGAATCCTCCTAGGGAAGCTGATTGGGATAGATGTATAAATATTCCAAAACTAAGCAAAAACACATGTAAAGCCTGTGAAGCCATCGAAGATTTCATCTGTAAGGAGAGGAAAGTCATGCCAAAAGATCAACCGCCCCCTCAAAACC
This sequence comes from Hydra viridissima, assembly GCF_058129835.1. Taxonomy (NCBI): domain Eukaryota; kingdom Metazoa; phylum Cnidaria; class Hydrozoa; order Anthoathecata; family Hydridae; genus Hydra; species Hydra viridissima. The sequence goes on from NW_028324303.1 coordinate 4,872,136, forward strand.
CCGCAGAAAATAAACTTTTGATATTATGTTATGTAGCTTTGTGCTTTTTATTTTATATTATAAAAATGTAGCTATTTATGCTAATTATGTAGCTAATTTTATTTATGTTAATAACTACACGTTTCTGTTTCATTTACGCTTTAAATGGTACCCAACCATTTTTTAAATAGCGCGTATGTCATCTTATTGATATATCTTAATACTCACTATATAGTTGTACTTGCTTAGACGAAATATCTAATTTTCTTCAAAAGATTAGTGCTAAATGTTTTTTTTTTTTTTTTTTAATAATACTTTTGGTAATACTTCCAGACAACAAAGTTGGGAGTTTCAATATTCAAAGTTCCTTCTAACGATGGCTTTAATAGCTCACGAAAGAATAATAATGAAATACAAAAGTAAAATATTTTAATGCGGATTTGAGTTTGAAGAATAAAAATGTAAGAGTAAAAAAAGAGTAAAATATAAGAGTTTCTTTTTTATCCTCAAGCAGTTTAATATAGTCACTAGAGTTCATGTGTGTGGTAATAAAGCAAATTGGAAGCTTTCCATCGTAGTAAAACCCTTCCCAAACCATCAAGGAACCACCACTAAAATTGCGTTTAGACTTAGTTTACCTCTTGCAAATTCAAATCATGCCATTAGCAGGAGTAACAATCAGGATCGTCTATGTTAAACTTTTTTTCATCAATAATAATTACATTTCACCCCTCCTCTTTCCAGTGCATGCACATTCTTGCAAAATTAAGACGTTTTTCTTTTTGTGCAGCTGTGAGTTTCGGTTTACTTGCTATTTTTTCTATTTTACACCATCTGAAGTACCCAGAATTCTAGCTATTTAATGTTTTGCGACAGGTAAAGACAATTTATTCACGATTTGTGACGACCTTAAATGCTTGCGTATTTACCATTTCTCTATTAGAAATACCAAAAAAAACCAGTTTCCTTATAAACTCAGATTGAGATTTTTTCTTTATCGGTGAGAAAAATTTCACGCGTCATAACGCGAAAATAATTAGTTGTTTTTTTTACTAAAATTAATAACTAAAGACCACAAAGTTGTTATTTGAATACTTAAAATGTCCGATTTATTAATTAAAAACTCAAGAAGAACCGTTTACGAAATGGGAACTCAATAATAACAAAAAAAAATAAGCTGTACGAATGTTTCACTTAAAAATACAATTTTTTGCAAACGGTCGCTGGCTACACTACCATGGTGATTTTTATCTGTCAAAACAAACCGTAAAGTACAAGAAACATTTTCAAATTGTATTAGTACAGATTATGTAAAAAGTATAAGCAATTTCGGATTAATTTTAATAGTTCGGCTGTTGCGTTAAAAAAGTTTTAAAAAGTTAACAAATAGTTCTGCGCATGCGTTAGGCATGGCAGTATGGTCAAAAAGTGTTCGTTAGGGAATGAAATTCAATGATATATATACTAGATGTCTAACTTCGATCCGAAATGTGAAGCCGTGAAAGCCATTTCTAATTCGGGCAAAAACGTGCATTTTTAACTTTTATTTCGCACGTCGGATATAGTTTTGGCCCTTATTACAAATGGCGGATATAGTTTTTGCCCTTATTACAAATGGCGGATTCAATTTGTAAACAAAAAAAGCGGCTTCACTTTTTGTCCAATAAAATCCCGCAAGTTAGACATCTAGTATATATAATATATCATTGATGAAATTAGATGTTAAAAAAGTTGCATTGTTTCATTAGGGTATGTAGAATATTAAAAATTAGTTTATACTATACATTAAAAATGGCTGTCCATGTTTACTCAGTTGATGAAATTATTTTATACTTTATATTAAAAATAGCTGTCCATGTTTACTCAGTTGCTGAATTCATAAGCTTTACTACTGATATATGGACCAGTAGTTCAAATGAAAGCTTCATGATCCTGACAGGTCACTGTTTAGACAATACATTTAATCAGAAAACTGTTGTACTTAGAGTAGCTCCATTTCCTGAGAGGCATACAGCAACAAATATTGCTGAATTGATTGAAGATATTATGGCTGAATTTAAAATATTACATTCAAAAATTCATTTAATAGCTAGAGATGGTGCAAATATTGTTAAGGCTATTAAAGATAGCCCATATGATAGTATGGCTTGTTTTTTACACACACTGCAACTAGTACTTAATGAGTATATTTTTGAACAAACAGTAGTCAAGAATGTCATTGCAAACTGCAATTCAATTGTTGGGTATTTCAGCCATTCTCCCCAAGCCTGCCCTAAACTTAAAGCTCTTCAAGAAGCAAACATTGCTCCCAAGCACAAACTTATTCAAAATGTTCCAACAAGGTGGAATAGTACCTGTCTTATGTTAGAACAAATTTATGAACAAAGGAAACCTCTAACCATATATGCACTTGAAAATGGTAAGCTTCCTTCATTAAATGCAAACAAATGGATGATTATTGGACAGTTTTGCTAAAAAATTTCCACAAAACAACAGTTCGCTTGAGTGAAAGAAATTCTATTGTCTCAGATATTATACCACAGATACAGTTTTTGTACCATTTCATTAATAAAGCTTTAATTGATGACAACTAATTCAATGGAGAATAGTTTCAAACAATATACTGATAACTATAACATCATCTTGTCAACATTTCTTGATCCCAGATTCAAATTAAAAATATTCAAAAATGAAAACACCTTTTCAGCTGCTAAAACAAGTATTGAGAACATAACCATTCAACTTATTAAAACCCATGAAAATATAAAAAACATCAAAGTTACTGAAAATGATCGGTCTGCAGCTTGTGACATTGAAAATATTGACTCAGAATATGAAAATAATGGTACATTACTAAATGAATAGAAAGATATAGTAGAAATGGGTTTTGATAATTGCTTCGAAGAACTTGTAGGATTTAATTCTAAATAAATTGGTCAACCACAAACTTTAATTTCAAATGAAACTTTATTAAACAAAATTCAGTTCTACTCAAATGAAGACCTTATTGACAAAGAAAGCAATCTTTTGTTGTGGTGGAAATCATAGAAAACCAAAATGCAACTATTAGCAAAGCTTGCTTTAATGTATTTAAGCTGTCCACCGTCTTCTGTGGGGAGTGAAAAACTTTTTAGTATTGGTGGAAATGTATATACTGCAAAGAGAAATAGCTTAACAGGAGCTCATGGTGAAATGTTAATATTTCTGAACTATAATATGAGAAATTAAAAATATTTGATTTTGTATATATTATTATAATTAGTATAGTATAATTCATTTAGGAGTATCTATGTTCTATTTTTTCATGGAATATAATTTATTTAGGAGTTTAAAAGCTTTGATACTATGAGGAGGTCAAATGAAAAAAAAAATGTCATGAAAATTGTATAACTTTGTAGAATTAGAAAATTACAGTGAAAAAAAATTTGGAAAAATAATTGAAACTCTCTTTGAAAGCTTTTGCTCAAAAATAAAACAAAGAATGCCTCCCAATGCCTTAATCAAAATTTCAAAGCATATTCTGTTGTGGATTTGAGGGTTGCGCCAATAAAAGAGTATCGTCAGCCGGGGTAACTTTGGTCAGTTTTGGCAGTTTTTTTAAACATCTCTGAATCTTATTAATTTTTTACAGTTTTCTCTTGTGGTAATAACATTATAGGTCTTGGCTATAGGTCTCTATATTTTTTTATTTTTTTTATTACAAATATTTAGTTTTAAACGCCGAAAAAGTGACCAATGTTACCCCAGGTTTTTATCATGTTTGATCAATAATACCCCTGCTATGGGGTAACATTGGTCACTTTTTGGAGTTTTAAAAAATCATCAGTCCTTAAACACTTTGAGAAACATGAAAAAAACATTTAAATGGACAAAAAATTTTGCAACTAACTCCCTGTTATTGTGCAAAAGCCAATTCATTTTCTAGTAGGTCATTATCGTCATCTGATGATGACACTTGTTCAACTCTTGCCCTTTTCTTGTTATTCTTGGTGTTATTGTTATTCTTTGATGTGGTAGGAGTTATGTTATTCACCAGATCTTGCGGTGTTATGGCTTTGTCAGGTGTAATCTTTTTTCCTCTGGTGCGATTTGTTTTCCCATCTTGTCCACAATGTTTCACTAATAGACCTATATCTTCATTGAATACTTCCTTAACAGTACTACCGGTACCTCCTCCAATTTCTTTGTTAACCTGTGGCAAACGCTTCATGACCATTTCTTTATCGAAGGGAAATATTCCACTAGCCTTGAAGTCAGATCTCTAATTATCGCTTCTCAATTGACGTTGAAGTAGAGCAAGAAGACCGAGGAACTGATTTTTTGGTATTGATTCTTTGATGCGCGTTTCTATCTTTAGCGGACGGAAAACAGCAACCTCCAGAAGTTGAAGCAAATGGGAAGCGTATATTCCGAACTGTCGACTAGCCTTTCTCACGCTCATTCTTCCGGTTAAACATTCTTTCATAGTATTGGACAACGTTTCTTGACTGTATGAAGTTGCATATGCTCTTGAACCACGCTTTCGCTTATATTTCCTCGGCATTTTCACCGGCTAAGAATTCAAATGGTTCAATAAATGTATCAGAAGTGTCAAAAAATGCCAAAATAAACTCAATGTAGTCTACGAAGTAGCTGTGCTATATTCACAAAAACTGTTGATATACCAAAATTGTTGATATGATAGTCGATATATATTGTTGGTATCTCTAACAAAATTAAAACATGTTATTTTAGGAATTTAAAAAAAAATCAACAATTGACCAAAGTTATCCCGGCGACCAAAATTAACCAGGTTGACGGTACCATTTTAAATACTTTTTTAGCGGGCAAACTTTTTTAACGCCGTAAGGCGTTAAAAAAATTGTAATTATTTTGCGCATGCACAGATTTCACATTTAATAAACTTTTTTAACGACTAACTTTTTTAACGCAACACGGCTATAGGAATATTTATTATTATATAAATATACATAAGAACATTAACATTTGTTGGGAAAGGTGGCTGGTTATATGTAATTGATTTGTTTACATTTTTTAAGCACTATGTTCTAAAGACTATCCGGAATCATATTGACCCATGGAATTTTTGAAACATTTCGAGAACCACTTTGATAACATTTTTTTATTGTTTTAAAGCAAATTTATCTCCTGCACAAATAATAAAAAGGTAGCTTTAAAAAAGTTGATTGTAAACAAAGAAAATGTATGCGCTAGTAAAAGTGAGAAAATATATTTTAGACGAATGTCTTTAAAATTGCTATGTCCCATCTGAATTGCTAGCAAAAAAAGTACAAAGTTCAAAAGAAAACTTTCAGTCGTATCATTAAATTATGGAGTGAAGGTCGCGGGTTGGAAAGGAAGTTGAGAAAGGAAGTTGATTTCCCAAAGCAATTCAGCAAAAACCAAAAGTGAATATCTAAAACGAGAAAAGCTTCAAGGAATTAAAAATTGTATTATAATGGATGATGAAACCTACTCTAAACACGACTGTTAAACGCCCCCTGGACCAGTGATTTTATACAATTCCAAAATGAACAAAGCCTGACGTTTTGCAAAAACCAATAAAATCCGAAAAAGTTAGAAATTGAGTTATGGTTTGGTAAATGACCTATTTGTATGGTTTCAAAACTCAGCCATTTTTCACGAACGGAAAGGAGTTTTCGTGAAATGTTTAAAAAAGCGACAAATGCCTTTGATCTGAAAGCATGAAGATCCAACCGTCTTCTGACCTGATCTTGCATTTCGCTATTATTAAAAAAGGGTAAACGAATAGTATCAAGAAAATGGCGTCGAATTTATTAACACCATTCAATTACACTTTTAGAAAAAATGTACTACAACATCGCTTAATAGAAAAAATTTGGGGCAAACATGAAACATGATTTTCGTGAGAAGGCCAAAATTGCGGCAGACGTCAATAAATTCCGCCGAATTTAGGGTGTGACATCACGAAATTTTACGGAAATTGTTGTTTAAAAGCTCATGTGAGGTGTCCGCACTAAATTTAGAAAATATTGTGATCAACTTGAAGGTAATGTTTTCTAAAAACTTTAGTGCATTTTGAGACAAATCTGCTTTCTTTGTCTCGAGAGCACTGACTGATGATATGAAACAAAAAACACAAATTATTCTACAGAAGCAGATCAATTTTCAAGGCCCTAGGGTTCCTCTTGGAGTTTATGAGGCTTACAGGCCGTCTCTTAGACGATTTGATGAGGGTCAGAATGTCAGATTGTCTCAATTTCATGGCTTTATTTCAATCAGTTTAAAAACACTGACAAGAACTTCAACATGTGATTACCAGATTTGCTCAATCTGGGAAAGCAAAGCCAAGTTTCCCTGAAAATTCAAAGACTTTTCAAAGTTTCAAAATCTCAAAACATTACAGAGAAAAGTTGTGTGAAGTGCTTTTCTTTCATTGGTTGAGGTATTTCTTATGTATGTACAAAGACTACTCAATACAAGAACTTGGTAGAAGCTACAGCAAAAGACAGAGTTGCTGCTGAGATTGTTGCAGCTTCATTTATTTCTCTACCTGCTGCTTCTCCACATAGGGGTGCTTCTCCACATAGAACAGTACTGATCAAACAAGCTCAAGGAGGCAGCCCATTTTCTGTCTTTCCAGGTAAATAATATATGAGTAAGATGATTTTGACTTTCTATTAATTCCAATAGTTCAAATGATTCTTTCCAAAAAATGATTACCTTGAAGCTGAACACTTGCCTCTCAAATTCTGGAGTCCAGAAATTGGTTTAAACCTTTTCCCCAGAAAAAAATTTGGAAGCATCAAATGTAGTTGTACACTGCATTAGTGGAAAATTACTTCTGGAACAAATCCTTTTCAAACGAGGAATTTCACAAGATCACCTTGTGAAGATTGAAATTGATGAAAGTGGTGGAACTCTGATCTTGACTCTGAGGTCTGACTCATCCAGGAACCTATGAGAATGTCAAAACCATCTTGGAACTTGTCCAAATGCACCAAATCAGCTTCTTCTTTCTTGTGATATGAAACTTGCAAAAGTTATATAAGGAATTCAGTCCCATGCTAGTTCACACCCTTGTACTTAGTGTAGCGTTAATGCAAATAGCCTTTCAAGGTTTGAAACTCCTAAAACATTTGGTTCTGTCAAGAAAAACTATGCGTCTCTCCTGATGGTGGAAGCATAAAAAGCAAGAGGGTTTAACAACACTGCTCATTCTTACTGTTTTTCTCTCATTATTGACCTTACTCTTCCAATGGAAGTCCATTTTCTATTAGGAGTTGTAAACCATCTGCTTAGATTACTCAAAGATTAATGGCCTAATAATGACAGTTGGCTGGCTACACTTCACGTTCAAATCAAGCCATAGCATGGTGATCAGTTCTCAGAACCAGATTACTTTAAAAAACCCATGTAAAAATTCCGTCGTTTTCTCTTAAGACGGTGATGGTAAGAGTAGTGGAGAAAGATTCACTGACCTTTTTTTAATGTATTCAGCGTAACGAGTTTAGGAATGAGGACAATGAAAAATATCGACCTCATAAAAGTGACAATTTTATCTAAAAATGTCTACTTTTCACCTCACCGTTTCTTATTCCATATATCAATATTTAGATTTAACAATATCTCAAGTTGCTTCAGTGAATTGAGCTGATGAAGATAAAAAACACTAACGATAAATATACAAGTAAAAAAGGAGATTTAACTAAAAGAAACTAAAATATTATAAATGTAAAAAATAAAGTTTCATGATCAGTTGCTGTTGACATTTCAAAATCCTTCTCCTGAGACGTTTTTTAGCAGAGATCTGGAACGAATGTGTAACCTTTTTTTTTTTTTTCAAGATTTACAGCATAGAGATGGATTGTTAAAAGATCTACTGAAGATTGATCGGTAACGCGTTGCTCGTGAAATCAAAATCTACATTTCATAGTCCCGGCAGTTTCAAGGGGTTGATATTATAATTGATATCAAAAAAAAAAAATCTCTTTGAGATAAGGTATATAAATATAAGCTTTTATGCATTTTTCAAAAATGACGTCTGATCTTTTACAGCAATGTGACGCCTGTCATTGTAAAAATTTGTGACGTTCTTGATTTTATCGGAGCTGAAGTCTAAAATAACGAAGGGCAAACGAAGCAGGTTCGGCGTCAAATCTCAATTTAAATTTGAGCCTTTAATCTTCGTCATTACTCTTTCTATTTTTTCTTTTGGCAGCTTCTCGAGACGAGGCTTCTTTGGAAGGTTCAGCTTTTCTTTTTCTTTTTTCACTACTTGCGTAAGAAGCAGAAGGATCAACTGCTGTTGCAGAGACCTCTTTTATATCGAGCAGTTGAAGAATAGCTTTAGGAACGTGAGAGCGCTAAAGTCATAAAATTTAAGAAATATGTTGATAAGTATTAACAGTAACATTAACAACTAATACATACAAACGATATATTTACAAAAAAAGTTTAATAAAATGCAGACGATCATTTTTCAGATTCTTATTTTAGTTAAAAAGAAAAATTTGATGTTTGAAGTGATCAAAGATACCTGATTAGCAGTAAGACTCTCTATGTGTTTAATTAAAGGTTCCTTTATTTCCGGGCTTATCTAAAATGCATGTAAAAAGTAATAAGTTTTTTTTTTTTTTTTTTTAAACATGTGCAATAAAACTCCATTTACCTCAAAAACACTTTCTAACTGATTTGGTGGAAGTTTTAGAAGAACAGGATAGGACTGTGGCTTCGTCATCTAAAAAAAAGTGTAATAATAACTGTAATACAAAACTTTCATCTTTTGTAAATTAAAAATCGAAAAAAATTGTAAAGCGATGTAATATACCTGGCAGCATTTCACAAATCCTTGCCACACCTTCGGGTACTTCCAAACCTAAAATGTCAAAGTAGAAATGACTTCATGCTACATTTCGCACGAAAGCAAAACATATTGGTAACTCATCAGAGTTTTTAATGCTACTTTTACATGATTATCTTAACGTGAAACAACAAACCTGTTTGCTTATCAGCTTTGAAAGTATGTTCATAACAAAACCAACCAGTCTAGGGCACATCCCTAAGGACTGGATTACCTATAAGAAAGAGTTTAATGATAGTTAACAATGATGGCAGCTAAACTTTAAGTCTTTGTTAGGATAACTGAATTCTGGTTTTTTATAGATTTCTTGATGAAAAAATTCTAAGATTTTTTTCAAAATAAAATAAGTGTTTTCCTCCAATAAAAACGCTTAGATTCTATTAATTGAAAAAAGAGACATTTTTGTTGGCGCTCTTTGAGATCATTTGTGCTCATTTTCTCATGCTCTTTGTAAAAATACGGTTCACTGACATGTATTTAAAGTTGATAAAAATGCTGCGGACGAACCAACTTGCTATGGATTATGGTATACTGAGGTATACTGAGTAGAAATGGACTTCAAAAGACTCATTAAAGTTGTTAAGGATGAGTTGTTGAGCATGGAAATTATAAAAACCATAAAAAGCTCTTTTAGTGGAAATTTGTTTATTCATTGATTTTCTGCCTTATTTAAGCGTAAACAATAATTCGTTTTTCTTTATAAACAAGCAGTCCTCTTGCTCCTAAACAATATTTTAAAACAATGTTCTTACTCATATCAAGTTAATTTTTTTCAGCATACAACTGTATTTTTCTATGTTACAATGTTAAGTTTGTCACCACAAAAAAATTCCCAAACAGCTTCTCAACGTTACCAATTAGAAAATTAAGTAAAGAATGCACCAATAAAAAAAACTGGAAAAAATTTTAAATCTATATATCAACTCATGAGGCTGAGTTATGGTAAGAACACCAACTTTAAACACATGATGTAAAAATAAAACTGTAGAAACAACAATACCGTTCTCATGAACAATGTTGGGAGGGGCGATATTTCCATAAGTTGTTGTATAACAACTGCAAGAACTTCTTGTGTATAAATTTGTTTTTCACAAAAACAAATGTTGATTGCTAAAAAAAAATGAAAAAGAGAAGAACTAAGATGGAAATTCCTAAACTATTTATATTTACACAAATAACCTAAACAAGATTTTTTAGGTAACAATAAAAGTAGTATATGCCTTTCATGACAGCTTTAACATCACTATTTGCTTCCACACTATGTAAAGCAACAAGCAGTTCTGCAGGAGACAATGGGGGGTTTAAAGGAATTGCAGATTCAGCTGAAAATCAATTAAAGACATTTTTTAATCAATTGTAAAAAAGATTTAGTATTTATAAAAAAAAAATAAAAAATTTCAATGTGATATTAAACACTAGTAGCTCACTCTGGAATGAGCCCAGTAATCTGTTAAAGACTTCTTTTACAACATTTGGTGACTGTGTGATTAACTGAGGCAAAACATTAATCACTTCATTTTTTGATAAGCCATTCAACACTGGTATGAGGAAACGGACATCTGAAACACGCTTTTGATAAAGCTCTTTGACTTTTTGAACAAGTTCAGATGTAGGAGGACCTAAAAGTTAATTACATTAAAAAAATTATACAAATTTCAGTGAACTGTTATTAAATAATGACACAAATTTCAGTGAATTGACATTAAAAAAAGAAACAAATTTCAATGAATAACCAGTTTAAAAAAATATCTAAATTATTTATTAACAATTATCAAAAAATCGGCATATTAAATAAAGTGTGCCAAAAAGAACAGTTGTAATAAAATGTATGCAATGAAAACAATTTATTAACAACTTGCTTTTGTCAGTAACAATGTGAAGGACTCTGGTTACTAATGTTTCAGCCCCAGTTGGGCAGTTTTCAACAAGTCTAAGTAACTCAGGAGAATTCATGCTGATAGCTCGAATCTAAATTCATTAAAATCCCAAAAATATAACTATGCAAATTTTGCAAGATTTAAAAAAGTTTATTAGAGCAAGCTAAAAAATCAAAAATTTACAAACTGCTTTACAAAAGTAAAACAGATGAAACACATCAAAAGTCCCAGGACTATCTATGAAAAAATATTTTTTTGACGAAATTCAATTTTATACATCAACATGATCTTCTTGAAGAGTGATACATTCATTCCTATGCTTTTCTAACACTTTGATTTGACTTCATCATTTGTGCCAAATCTTTTTTCCTGGAACATTCTTTTGAGACTTGAAAAGAGATAATAGCTGCTGGGAACCAGATCTGGTGAGTCAAGATTGAAATTAATACCTTGATATTGAAGTTTGAAACGTAATGAAACTTTAATACTTTGATATCGAAGTTGAAATGTAATAAAACTTTAATACTTTGATATCGAAGTTTGAAACGTAATGAAACTTTGGCACATCTTTTAAAACTTAGTAATATCTAAACACATACAGATTTTTGTGCTGTAGCACCATCTGTGGGTTAGTCCCAGGATTTTTTGACAGATGTGTTAAAAAAAAAGTATCAATTCCCCAACTTACAGGATGTTCAAGATGCCTAAGGATTGTTCTTTTTATAAGAGGTGAAGCATCCACATACACATCAGCCAAACTGCAATAAAAAAAATACACCCATTCACACAATTTACACACACACACACAACATACATGCACACACAACTTACATATACATGAGCACACATAAAAAATAGGACAAGATTAATCAGAAAAACTCATGCATGATTTAGAATGTTAAGCTCTCACTTTAAAAACATGGAGTGGTTTGTAGGTAACAGAGCTAAATAAAGATACAGGTAGGCTTTGATGGAATCATCTGTCCATTCTGTTGAAGTAACTTCTAGATAACAAAATGATTTAGTTGCATCCTAAAAATTATATAACTTTTACAATTAAATTTACAAAGTTATTAAAACTTACCAAAAGCTTCCTTATCACTTGGTAAATCTTTGAGTGGAGGATGTTCCAGAAGAAGTTGCTGTAAGCTGTGCAAAGCAAAGTCCTTAAGATAAAAATTTTTAGAAATAGTGGAATTTAAAAGTTACATTCAATTTTTTTTAAAATACAAAATAATTGTTTACGAAAGATTTTTTTTTTTTAAAAGTAAAAGTAAGAAGTTGCCAAACAAAGAGACAACTCAAATTGTTTCAAAAATTTATAAAAAGTTTGGAAAATGCTACCCCAATCATTGCAGAAAACTCTGGCTTGCTGTGAAGCTTTTTTGCTGAATGGATTGCTTGCACTCGCACCTATTTAAATAAGATATATTTAAATGCTTTATAATTGCCTAAATTTTGGCTTTTAAAATCAAAGCATTATATAGCTTGACTACCTGTTCTCTTTCAGCTGTTGTGAGTTCAAGTAACAGCTGCAACCATTCTTGGGACGCAGCTGGATTTTTGCTGATCAACTCTCTCAACGTTGAAAATCCAACCATTAAACGCTCCTAAACATTTTTGAAATCTTGAAAAAAAAAAACTTCTTATCAAGTAAAATGATAAGTGAGCTGTTCAATGCACAAATCAATTAACTCCATAAAAATGAAAAGTTGAGAAATGCAATCATATAATGTACATTATTTTTTAAAATTCCTATTATAATATAAAGATTTTTTTTTCATTTAGTGGCGTTAATCTTTACTAATCAGGAAAGTTATCATAATTATAAAAATTTATGACCAAGTGCTTTGAAACTTAAATTTAAGATTTCTCAAAAAGTGGAGTTAATCCATCACTGTGGACCAGAGATCATTTTAGGTTTGTTGGAGTGTCACCTGGGATTTTTTCACTGATAAGTTATTTTTATCATTATAGTAAAAAGATTTAATCATAGTTAAAATTAGTTTCACTTGCTAAGACAATTAAATTGTCAAGTCAATTTTTAAATAAAATGTGAAAATGAATAAGTTGAGTTAAATTGAGTTCCGAATTTTATGTAGGAGATCTCTTTTATTTGCCCGGCAATCATTTAAACTAAAATTAAATTTACTTAAAAATGTTAATGTTGTGTATTTAGTACACTCGACTACAAATTAGACTTTTTCAATAAGCTTAAACATTAAACAACGCTTCTCCGTTAATAAAACCTGTCTGGATGTTCTCTTAGCGTAATATTACTTCATTAACATCACCAAGCAAATTCATTAAATAAAAATACCAAGTATATTGTCTGGAAACAGTTTCTTACGTGATTCGGTTTATGCAGTGTGTTGGGTTAAAAAAAGTGCCAGATCTAAGTCACTATCTGAAGTCACCACCCGAATACAAGATATTATCAAGCTCTACATATATGATGGTTATGATAAAAATATCATGAGTTTTCCTAATGTCATACGTGGTAGTTGTAAACGAAATTTATACCTTCTCAAGAGTGGCCATACTTCTAGGGGATCATGGGGACTTCAAGTTGCTAAGGTATTTTGTATACTAATAGCAATTAAATGTATACTTTTTCAATCTTATGTAAAGTTAATTTTTTTTGTGTGGATGCACTATATGGGTAGTCTTTTATTCCTGGTCATGTAATTGTTAGCAATAAATACAACAGTTGATTATTTATAATATATATTTAGATATATAAGATAACTAAAACAAATTATTAAAAACTAATCTTTTTGCATAATTTATTGTAAAGTTGTAGTAGAATTTTGTTAATTTATAGTCTGAAATGCTTTAGATTGATTGGGCCAACAAAAGAAGGTCTTTTGATCCATGTTTGGGTGTCACTGTTCCAACATTTAGTGAACCGAAAGTAGCTGAAAATGTATGCAGTACTTGTTTTCTTGTTACTGGATAAGTTGTCTACAGCGGCAGCTTGTGTACACTGATGAGGCATCTCTCATCAGTGTACACAAGCTGCCGCTGTAGACAACTTAATTGGTCACTGTTTAAAATTAGGAGAATATGCTGAACAAATAGCCAGCACTATCATTAATAAAAAAAAGGAGAGTGAAGGTATAGAAAAAGGGACATTTTTAAAACTAAAAACACAAGGAACACCTATCTCTATTAGAGCTGACGCTCCCAATTTAAAGAGAAACAGAAGCAGTAAACAACTTTCTCTTCAAACAATCATGGAACTGCAAGTTTCACTTGAACTTTCTGATAATGCTACTAAAAAACGTTGTTCTACAATTAGAACTGGATTAAATAGAAGAGACTCTGTGGAAGAAAATATAGTTCAAAAACTAGATAATCTTAAAGAACAACTAGATGAATTTTATAGTGTAGAGCAAGTTGAATTTATTTCTAACCAGAATGAAGCTATCATAAGAGATTTAGTATTAAAAATCCATCTGATTTAATCCTGCATAGTATTAAAGAAAGAGGTGTAAATCCATGTGTAGGTTTTGTATGAGTTTCTTTAGATGGTGGAGGAGGCTTCCTTAAAGCTTTTGTGAATGTTTTTGAAGAACAAGAATCAGAATATAATTTTATGAATAGTGGCGTTCAAAAAGTTCTTATTATAGCAATTGTTGAAGATAATCCTAAAAAATATGAAAACCTTAGATTAGTACTTGAGAAACTCAGTCTTGAGGATGTAAACTATTATATTGCTTTTGATCTTAAATGTGCTAATGTATTATTTGGTCTTTCATCACATGCAGGTAAAAAAGCTTGCTTGTGGTGTAGTGGTGAATGTACACTTGATAAAGGAACTCTTAGAACTATTGACAATATTGATTCCTGTTATGAAGCATATATTAAAAATGAATCTATCAGATCATCCATGAAGGAATTTGATAACATTGTGAACAAACACCTAATATATCTTAACACCAATAAAAATACTATGCTAGAAAATTTAGTTGCTCCACCTGAGCTACATCTTCTCATTGGAGCGTAGATAAAATAGCAGGATTTCTTTTAACTGAATGGGATGGTTATGATTTGTGGTTGAAAAAACACTATATAATTAGAAGGGGATATCATGGAGTTGGATGGGATGGTAATAATGCAAATAAAATTTTAAAATTGATTGATGAACTTCAACTTGAAGTGCAACTTAAAGTACCATATCTACTTCCTGTAATCCAAAGCTTAAGAACTTTTAAATCTGTAAAAGAAGCTTGTTTTGGAAGAAATCTTGATTCTGACTCAGAACACAAAATATCATTGTTTAAAGATGCTTTTCTATGCCTACAAGAGACAGCTTTTTCTCTAGGAAAGACACTAACAGTGTCATGGAAAATCCATATTATATGCTGCCATGTTTTTCCTTTTGTAAAGCAGGCAAGATGCGGCTTGTCAAAGTATGCAGAACAATGTGGTGAGGCAATTCATGCAAAGTTTAAGCTTACATGGCAAAGATATAAACGTAATATAGATCATAAAGATTATGGAGATAGATTGAAAACTACTGTTGTTGATTTTGGAATTAAAAGATTATAATATTATATATTTATAGGAATTAAAATTTGTAAAAATTTTCATTTTCATTTTATTGTAAAGTAAAGCTGTCTTAGAAAAAGTTGTGGGATTGGAGCAAAGAGAAAAATATAACTCACAATTTAAGACACCCCCTGCCCACCTGTGTTAAATAGGTTTTCAAAAAAAACATTTTTACTGACCTTAACTAAATCAAAATTAATCAATAGATTTCAAATTTCATCCAAAAATACTTTGGCATTCAGGATTATAATCAGGATGGAAATATAAAATTAACAACCCCCTCATTTTTGTTGATTTGGGAGTAGGTTCAGAGTTTTGTGTTTTTTCCACTCTTAGCAAGTAAAACTAATTTTAAATATGATTAAATCATGTTAGTATAATAAAAAAAATACTTTATCAGTAAAAAAATCCCAGGTGACACTCCATCAAACTTAATATGCCTTCTGGTCCACAGTGCCATTTGTGCACTGAACCCAACTTAAAAAAAAAAAAATAAAAAATAAGTAGCAAAACAATTGTGCAACATCATTGAGCTGCACATCATTTTACAATAGCCATTAGTTTTATCGATGACAATACTAATTGGTATAAAAATCTTTCTCACTGCATCCATGCAACACTCTTTTATGATCCTTCTTACACCATCAGGCAGACAAGGAGCTTCCAGAATGAACCTTGTGAATAACCTATTTCAAAAATTTGAATTGAAAAGATTTCACATAAAAATAAAACCAGGAATTTAGTTACTATTATAGAACTATTTAACCAGCATGGTCATCATCATAGTAGGAAGATGTATCATTTCCTTATAATTTAAAACACCATAAAACTTCAAGCAGTTTTGAATTTTTGGAGATTAAAAGCTGCATAAGTCCATTAAAACATTACATTTACAAATAAAAACCAGATTCTGTTATTTCAATAAAATAAAAAAATTAGAACATCACGTTTATTTCATATACATTTTTGCTCCACATTTAACCTATATTTTCTATAAAAACATTTTAAACTTTGAAAATTAGCATACTTATCTCTCGGTTCTAAATGTTTCTTCATTCCTTCAATCAAATTCCACAAACAAAGGGCATATCTTGAGTTTCGATCACAAGAAGCACCAGGCGATTGAGTCTCAGTATTTATATACTCTTGGTACAACCATAATATACCAAGATCAATACGTGTACGAAAGTCTTCCATTACAAATTGTATAAGTACTAGATAGAACAGAAAGAATGTCTGTATGCAGAGATTACAAACATTTTGTAGGATTTTAATAAACTCATTTTATCACAAAATAAAAAAAGCGCTATGCTAAATTAGTTCATGTTTTTGATGACCTAAAGAAATCTTTACATTTTAACACTTTTTTTGACACCTTAGGAACATTTTAAGAATATTAAAGCAATTCCATGAATGAACAATTTGCACATAATTGGAAATCATTTACAGATTTATAAAATAAGCAGAAGGGGATATTTGCAACTTACTGTCTGTTAATTCTCCATAAAACTGCATTGCTAGTCCAACAAGAATTTTGTTTCGTTCCTATAGATTTTTTAGAAAATGTCAAAAAACAAAACAAAAAATTCAACAAATTAATTTTTGAAAATAAAATTAGAGTAGACAGACTTACCACTGTACAGCCTGAGATAACAGCCTGTTCTAGAAACAAATAAGTTATATAATAATAAGGTTTGATTAAATTTGATATAAAATCAGGTAGATACAATGAGAATGCATTTCTAGCTTTTAATAAAAGAGATAATATAATTAAAACTTGCTTTAAAAGAATCTACTGAACCTACTGGTAAACTTTATTTAAATTTTATTATTATCAACCATTACATTAACTTGGATCACAAGATCTTACTATCTGATTTAAGAATACGCTTGTAAGCAGCAACAAGCATTTTATTTCTATCCTCAGTACTGAAGGCTTGAACTACATCTTGAAGACGGAATGGTTTTATTTTTCTCAATCGGGTGCCACTGATATCAAGTTTTGAGCCTGTTTTTAAATCAGCAGCAATATCTAATAAAAGTGTAAAAACAGCATAATACATATTTCTAACCATACCCTTTCTTTTTGAAAATTAAATTAACCCCAATCTTTTCAATAAAGTTCAGATTATGTTTATGTAAATAGTATACATTTTCTGAAAGTTTTAATAAAACTTTTTTTAACAATTTTGAGCAGACTAAAAGTGGAATAACAACCTCTAATGGAGCGTGGTTGATTCATACTCTTAATCTTACTATCTGAGATTTTTTCATTCCCAACAACAGGAATGCTTTTTGGTTCACGCATGACTTTCTCAGATTCTTCTTTTTTTTGACGAGCTTCAGCAGCAGCCATCTTTAAATATCAAAAAACATTACAATCTTTCAAATCTCTTTTAAATTGGCCTTTGAATTGAGTTTTTTTTTTAAAAAAGCAAAAATACCTCTTTAGCTTTCAGCACACCAATACCAATACCAGCATTTGTCATCTGGGTAGCCATTAGACGGCCTAAATGCTCTTTCTGAGCTTGCCCACCAGCTGCTGCGATTGGGGTAAACGTTTCTTGAAAATGTGAAGGCATTGTACGAGGAAGAAATAGCATGCTGACAATCACAAGATCAGTCACAGTAGATTTGCTTAAGCGCGGGACAATATCTTCTGTAGTCAAATCAATCGCTTTTGATAAACTGAATTGGTTAAGCTCATCAAATTTATCTTCCTTAAAAGTAAATTTGATAAAATTATGTAAATATATGACTGTTAAGAGTGCTACAAGAATTAGAGCCAACATGGTTTTTTTAGTTTTGAATAATCAAGAATTCAAAATAATTTTAGTAGTGAAAATACAAACTTATAATGTTCAAATAGTTAGGATGGATATTTTAGTGTGAAAATATAAACTTGGATAATACAGGATACACTTAATGCAAAATCTAGATAATCAGTTTTCATTTTGAATGTAGAACTTTGAATCTCATTAAAATTAGAATTAAATAGAAGAACTGTAACATATAAATGTCTAAAAGAAATTAACAAAAATATTAGAAAAAAAAAAGTTTTTTGTTATTACATGCTAAACAACTTACTTTGGAAGTGGTTTGTAAAACTTTAACCAAAAACATTAAAACTTTAAACAAAAAACTTTAAACAAAAACAAATATTTTGTAAAACTTTAAACAAAAACAAATATTTTGTAACAGAAGAACAGAAACGGTACCTTTTTCTTTATTTTTACATCTTCTTCTGGCCTGAAACATAAAACTAAAACTATAACAAATAAGACAAATTCTTAAGCGGTGAAAATATTATAGTTCATTAAAAATATTGTAATCATTTTATTACTGCAATTGTGATGATTAAAAACATGATGACAATTATTATCACTGCTAAATGACTCTCAAAAAGCATCACCATCATTTTCATATATAATGAAGATTATCTCTGCTTACCTTTTTATTCGCTGCTCACTAACTTTTGGAAGACTTTTTTGTATCTAAATTTACAGAATAGTTAAAATAATACAATTCAAATTATTTTATTTACGTATAAGACTAAATTATTATTTTTTAAAATTATTTTTTTGAAATTACTAGTTATCATATATATACTTTTATTTGTTACAGATATATTCAATTGTAAGGAATTATTTAAGAACAAATGCAGTTGTTTGTTGTTGAAAAAATACAGTTTATAATCATGTTGTCTATGATAATATTTTTTTCTAATCAACACTGCTTTTTTAAGGACCAAGCATAAAAAGAAAAAAATTAAAATGAAAGAAATTGAAAAAAAAAAAGGAAAATGATGAAAAGTAATTGTTCTTGTTTCCTTCTTTAATTAAAGAAATTTAATAGCAAAAAATGAAAAAATCACAGAAAAGAGTAAGAAAGAAACCATCATAAAACTACCTTAATAATTGAAACAAATTAAAAAAAAAAAAAAAAAAGATGTAGAAAGAAAAAGCCATTAAAGCTTTAAACATTAAAAAACTCACATCATTAGCAGTAGCACCAAGGTCGGTCAGAAGTGTTCCGATTTGAGTAAGATGCTCCCCTAAATAATTAAACAATCAAGAAAGGAAAAAAATATTTGTCTTTCACCATCAATATATACTTAAAAAAGCACAATTTTATTTTAGATTAAAAATCAATCAAGCAAAAACATTACTTGACATTTTGGAATATATATATAAAGTATCCACAGCATTTAACTACGTTAATTTTATTGGTTCATAGTTAAAGTATCTGCATACTCTTAAAATATCTCAAATTGAACTCCACAACAAGTTGAGTGCTAGTAAAAGTGGCTATAAAATTCTTAAGAGTCCACAAAAAGCTTTTTTATGTCCATCATAAAAATCAAAAAGTCAATTCTTGCATATCAAAATAAATTATCTATAATTAAACTAGGAATCTTTGATTTATTTTATTCTTTAATTGTTTTTTACATTAAAAAATGTAATTTAAAATGGATTATATGTTAAAAGTGAGTTTTTTAATTCAACTCCAAATCATTTGGGGTACATATATAGATTTTAACTTTGTCAAATTCAAACTGATTTAAACCTGATGTGAACCTAATGGGAACTGACTGTTGAGACCAACAAAAGGATTTTATCAAGAAAAATTTTGCTTTTGGCATGTGCATGTGTATGTGGTGTATATTGTTTACACTTGAGTGTGTGTTTAAATCATAATCATTTATATTTTTCAAACAGCTCTACTTGCATTAAACACTTCTTTCTCCACATAAAACTTGTTAAAAATAATATATTTGATAAAAAAAAAACTTAAAAACTAAAACTATTGCCACTCACCAGCAGATGGCAGCTTTAATAGTGTGAAGAGTTGCATCTGAGAAGAAGTAGATTAATATATATATATATATATACATATAAATAAAAAATAAAAAAATCAAATCAATAAGCCATAGAAATTCTGGGAAAATAAAATTTAAAATAAAAAATTTTGTGAAATGAAATTTAAAACTAGAAATATTTACCTTCAGGGTTTTTCTCACACTGCTGACTTGAGACTTGGATAACGTAGGAGGTAGATTAGCTAAAGCAAAAGTTTAACTTTGAATTGTTGAAATGATTCACTTTGTTTACTTTGCAGTATACAATTGTAATGAAAGTATTACCGTGCAAAGACTCAAAGGATTGGATAACAGTGTGAAGCAATGATGGTCTCTGTTTCCCAATATTAGTTAAAGAACTTAAGACAGCCATCAAGTTGACACTACAGACAAAACCGTGCAAAGATTGAAAAAAAGAATCAAAAATATGAATGCCTATTATATTATTATTTATGGAGATTAACAAATTTCATAATAAAAGTTTTTGTCTTGCTAATATTATTATTTTTATTTATCAGCTGCTGATTTTTCTCTAAAGCAAAAGGCTTGCACTCATCATAATAAAAATAGAGTTTATGTTTTAATTGTTTTAAAAAAAAAAAGACAACAAAAATTTTCTCAATTGAGATTTTACAGAACAATAAAATTGCTTTTGTAAAATAAACTCCTCTTGTACAAAGACATGAAAAAATCTCATCAAGAAATGACATAAACTGATTTATTTTTTTGGAAGTAATGAGAAAATAAAAGTAAAAATTAGTTTCTTTTACACCTATTTAAAGCCAGTTGACAATTTTTAGGGTTTTTTTTTTTTTTTAGGATTAACAAAAACATTTGTGTAAACTAAGAATAACAGTAAAAGAAAACACATTACTAACATCTAATATCTACATCATGTTTTCCAATATGGATTCTTTGATTTGTCAACCTATTTGTCAAGTAAAAAAAACCTTTATAAATGAATACCTTGATATATTTGTTGATGCACACATAGCCAATAAAGCTTCCAAGGTTGTAAGACCTTCATCAGAAAGCTCGCTTTGTTTCACTAACGGATGGTTCAAAGGAACCTTAATGTAGAAAGAGAAATAAAACACTTAATGTGCAAAAAAATAGGTGTTATCTTAAAATAGTAAAAATTTGATTAAAAAATTGACTTACTATATCAAGTGTAATATCGCTGTCCTTTTTTCCCTGAACAGAGCTCTCAGAGGACTTAGAATGAACCAATATAAGCATCTCCATAAACTTTACAACATGAGTGCGAACTCTGAACAATAATAAATGATTATGACTCCAAATTTACAAGCATTTTGAAATTTATTTTTATGGGTTTTCTTTCTTTTTTCTTTTTTATGAGTAGAACTTTATTCATTTTTTTGCAAGTGAATTTAAGTAACTTTTATAAAGTGGTTTATATTATGTTGGATATTTAGTTAGATAAAGGAAAACATAATGGAAAAAAGACTCAAAGAGAAGAAATTACAACCAAACTTAGTATTTAGTTTTGCCTAAAAGAATTTATATAAAAATGAAATTCAAAATAAAAATATTTCATACCCATCATTGTCTGACTCAATCATTCCACATATATGTCTTTTCAGCTCACACATGCCCTGAAAAAAAGTTTGTTAAAATGTCTACACATTTTAATGACAACAACAACAAAAATTTCACTTGTTGAGAATTTTTGTATCAACTTTGTGTATTTTAAAGCTGCTGAGATCATAGATGACTTTAGTTTTGTCAAATTGAATCTAGTTTTTCAATTCAGTATTTGACAATTATTATTTTATCAACCAAAAAAATACTAGAACTTTTTGGAATAGTTATTTAATTAATGTAAGGCTTATGTATGATAAAAACTTCTACTAACTTTCTTTTTCATTTTTCAGAGGATTAATGAGTTCTTTATGAAAAGAATACCTAAATGATACTAATGTATCTTGCTACATTTGAAATAAATATGATCTGCAAGAAACTTATAGTGACTTTGTAAAGAAGCATGTGTTGCATGTTTTAGTAAGAAATTTGGGAACCAAGCTAAGTCTTGTGCTCCCTATTAGTTTTGTTCAACTTGTGTATAGTGTTTATGTTAGTGGAAAAATGTAATGTGTAAAAGTTTAAGATTTTGTTGTACCTATGGCCTAGAGGGAGCAATGAAACCACCATGATGATTGTTGTTTTTGTCCTGTGAATCTAAAACATTTCAGTCACTACAAGAAACACATGTGGATACATCCTGATTTAGAATCAGCATGATAAATTTTGCCACACAGGGCAGAATTTCTTAAACCAGTGTTGAATGTACATCTGGTGTTGAAGTAACATTGAGATTAGCAGTAGAAATGGATGTGCTCAATAAGCTGATACAAGACCTGAGTTTCTCAAGGCAACCATCTGAACTCTTAGAATCCAGGCTAAAAAAAAGAGAACTGTTTAAAATCAGAAGCTAAAGTAACAATTTATCGCATAAGAAAGGACACCTAGCATTTTTCAGTAAAGATGAAGAACTTATGTATTGGAAAGTACTTTAAAACAGGCCCAGCAGGTAAAATGGAAACCCTTGCCTTTTGTTACAAATTCTAAAAATAATTATAGCAAGTGATACCATGTGACTAGATTTATGGTTTTATGCTATCAAAATTAATGGATTTCATCTACAAGAAAACTTTATTTCTATTAATTACTGAACTTATCTAACCATTTTAATAAGTATTCTATTTGTAATAGAATAAAAAATGTAATGATATGAAGCTTTAAGTCACCAAAAAATTCCCATTCTTTGCTATACATTCAATATGCACTAACATTCAAACCTGTTGTTTTACATTAAATTATTATGTTAATACATTCAATATACTGGTATGTAAAAACTAGTACCAATGTTATTACTGTTTTTACAGTAATTCTGAGCTATTTATGTGTATTTAGTTCACAATTTTGGAGTTTATTGAAGTTCGAGCACAAGGGTTTAATCAATTGTAGGAAGGTTTTTTGACTTGCTTAAAATAACATAAGACAAGCACCATTTTTTAGTTCAAAGTCAAGTTAATACTTTGTTTTACAGCAAAAAAAGTAAAAATACCTAAAAAAAACTATTCAAAATAATTGGTATGAAAGGTGATGAGCAAGTTGGACTTAGACTGAAAGAGGGCAGTTTGAAACATGCATGAGTACAGCAGGATATTTCATCCCACTTCTATTTGTTTTCCCAAAGGTTCGGATGAAGATAGAAATAATAATCTACACCACCAGGTTTAGTTGAAATACCTCATTGCTTAGGATGGATGCAGACACTATTTTTTAGAGTTGTTTCAACATTTTCTAAAGCATTCAAATCCAAAAGTAATACAACTGGTTCTTCTTATTCTTAATGGGCACAAAAAACATATATTAAGCCTAAAAGTTATAAATTTAGTATGCTTGGACAATTTTGTGTTGCTTTGTCCTCTGCCTCATTGCAGCCATCAATTACAACCACTTGATGGCTTTTGTGAGCATATCTACATGCTGCTATAGTTCTTACAGTTCTTAACGGATTTAAGAAAGTGTTACAACAGCAGATATTATTGTGTAAAGTCTAAATAATATGGCATTCACTATGTGTAAATCTGAAAAGTTTCTTGGACCATCTAAAGTATTTGTTGAGCCTGCAGACTGTACAATGCTTCCATAACTTGTTTTGGAAATAATGTTCCACTATGGACAATGATCTTCAAATCTTAAATTTGTCTCCTTTAAAATCAAAGATGCACATTTCTAAAACATTTTTATGTCGTGTTTCAAAAGTTAGACTAAATTCAGAATTTCATGAAGGCAAGAACAGGTATTTAACCAGCTGGAATAGGCCCTGGTGGCCCATTTTTGATATTGGGAAAATAGTCTTTTAATGAAATCTTGCTAATTGCTTTAGATTTTAGTTATCTTAGTAAAATTTATATTTAATTTTTTTATCTTTTCTTATTTATTTATTTTTTTTTTTGCAGGTATGACAAATTCAGAACCAGTGTGAAAAACTCATAAAATAACTTAAATATCATTAACAAGAAAATGATGTTTATACCAATTTAATACACTAAATCCTTCTTTATCTAACATTATATCGATTGTAGAAACTTTGATTTAAGTGATAGGTAAAATATCTCTTCATCATTATTTAACTGACTGAAAACAAATATATATAACTATATACATAATGTAACTTATTTAAACCCAAAAAATTATTTAAGCAATTGTGTTATTTGTTGGACTAAAAGTTACAGCTTTATAGAAAGATAAGCAAAAGTGAAAAAAAAAGGAACATTTAATTAAATTATTTTCTAGAAACTTTATTCTATTACCTCCCACATTTCACGTACATCTTCTTTTATTGATCGAAGCTTGCAAACTAACTAAAAATAATAATAATAATATTCCTTAAAACTAAAAATATAAAATAAAATATTAGTTAAATAAATTTTTGACATTAGAAGTTTTTTCATACTCAATTTAGTTTCCTATTTCAGTGATTTTAAGATCTATATTACATTTTATTAAAGCAACAAGCACATACTTGAAGAGCAATTTTGTAAAGTGAATTACAAGCCAACATAACACGTTTTCTAACACTGATATTCTCATCATCAAGCATGTAAGTTAGACAGCCTACTGTCTTTGATAACAGTTCTGGATCTTTTTTACTGAAAAAGAAATATATCAACTTATAATGTAACAAACTTTTTTATACAAACAAAAAAAAACAAAAAAAAAACATTTTAAAATAAAACTTTTTTTGTTCCTACTAGTAAATGTCGGACTCCAGAAAACCAGGAAAGTCTGAGTTACAATTGAGAATTGGTGTCTGGAGTCAAAAAAACAATAGACTTCTGACTCTTTTTTTTCAATTTCAAAATGAGAAAAAATCAGATTTATGGAAGAGCAATTTACTCAAGTTTTATGTTGCTTATAGTTACATACTTTTTTACAATATTTGTTTATAAAGATGTGTAATTATACCTACTGTACATGCATTTATTTATTTATTTTAATGTAAGAGTAATTTTTGGAAATTTTGTGCAACAACTGTTTGAAATATCAATACCATTTTAAAAAAAAACTATTCACTTATTTACATATTGCATAAATTTAAATCCACACAAATTTAAGATTGCTAACTCTATTTCATAATTTTTTTTTTTTTTTGATTAACAATGCCCAGAAAGGTATCAAATATAAAACAAGACAAAGTAAAAAAAAAATTAAATGCTCAGCTGCACAAGTAAGGTAATTACTTGTGCAGCTGAGATGGGGGCTTTTGGCAAATAAAATAGGATAATCATGAAAATGCCAAAAGTTTATTATTAGCTCTTTTATTTCTAACTTTTTTTCTTTTTCATTTTTTGACTGATGCATCAAGTGTCGTATAATAAAAAAAGTCAGATTGTTTAAAATGTCTTTTTAAAGGTATGATTACAAGCAATTTCACTTGGCAATATCGCTAAGCTATGCAATTTAAATAGGATTCAGATATGAATTCCCATCTTAGATATTTCAATTGGGATACTGAATCACTTGGTGAAGTTTAACTTTAGCTTCAAAACTGCAAAGTTGCGCTATTTTAAAAATTCAAAAAACTAAAAACAGTCTTTAAAATTATTGACCCTTCAGAATTTAACAGACATAATTGCATAAAATTGACTAGAGTGGCAAAAAACCTCATAAAACAATGTTTTGGATATGTGCACCATTGAAGAAGATAAATTTGTTTTAATTTGTTTAATATGATTAAGAAACATTTGTTCTTAATTTGTTCTATTTGATTTAGAATGGTAATTTAATGATAATTTTTAATAAAAGAATAAGAAGAAAATAATGTAAATGAAACAATCATCAAAATCAAACTCCAGGCCTTGCATCATTTTAAAAGACTTTAATGAATAAAACTATAGAAAAATTTACCATGTTTCTTCAATGAACAGGACAACAAACTTTCGTACATCATGATGACGATCTTGTTGAAATATTAAAACCTCCTGAACATGAAACTAACTTTAATAACAAAACCTTTCATGTTCAATACGTAAAAACAAATTAAAACATAATCAACACAAAATCATAAATAAATACATATTCAATCAAAATGAAATTGTATAATTTAAATGGCATATGCATTAACTGTACCACTGAATAACTAACCAACTGAATAAAAAAAAATTGCAGTGGTCAAAATAGATATTGGATAATCTATATAGATGTAAGCTGACCAAAAAGCTCCCAAAACTGTCATTTAACTTTCCCAAAGAAAAAAAACATTTACTCTTCATGATCTACTTTCATGTGTTGAAGACAAATAGTAAAAATCTGAAATATGAGTGAGATTCCAGTTTCCAAAAAGGTCACAAATCTTTACGTTCTTGGTCAGCAGCTTTTGATTTTAGTAAGCATAAAGATGTTGTTTTTTTTGTTTGTTTTTTTTACTGAATATACTTTTCATTTAACAAACTTAACATTTTCTAAGAAAAACATACTTTCAACTTGATTAACACAACTAATCTATTAATGTATGAATCAAATTTCTTTTCCATTTTAAACATATTTTAAAGATTTAACTTGGCTTAGAAAAACAGTTTTTTACACTAAAGCTACTACATTTCCTTTGTAACCAAACAGAGTGGAATTAGCCAGGTAATCATATAGGTTTGTAACTTCTAAAACACATTTAAATAGTTTACTTTTTACTGTTGCATGATCAACTACTAAGCTCACCAAAAAATGTGACACTTAAAAAAGTAATTAGAATACAATGTAACTTATCAGTTGAATCATTCATCATTAAGTTTTATCAAAATCAACTTAACTTACATCAAGAAAATTATCAAGCAAAGTAGGATCTTTGTTAACAATTAACTCTTGCACCTAACAAATATAAAAGATATTAGTAGCGAAAACAATAGGAGACTATAAATTGCTAAAAGAAGAATAGCAATGTGTAATTGGATTGTGCAGAAGCAATAATGAAAAGTGGTAGAAAAAATTGACATTATGTATTTTTTTACGTATAAAACAAATAATGGCTTTTAACTAGAAATCTTTGTAAATATAATTTGAGCAGTTTTTCTAATGATGGAATTTAAAGGCTTTTTATGGATTATGAGTGAATATAAATGAAACATGAAAAATTTGTAGAGCAGAGTTTTTTTATGGAAGAGAAGATTTAGAAATGTAGAATTGTGTTTGCTGCAAGTGAACGACACTATGTTAACAACATGACATTATTGAGGTATTGAAAATAAAATCAGCTTTTGAAAAGTGCAAATAATCATCTTTATCACCTGTTTTAAATAAGTGAGCTTGTTTTCAACACTTGCTAGTTGTGCTTGGTTGAGTAAGTCTATGACCTACATTTTAAAAAATTATTAAAAGTAAAAAATATATACAATGAACTGGAAAAGCTAAACAAATAGACTACAATATTTAATATTTAAAAAATTTAATTATAATTTAATAATATTTAATTTTGCACCTTTCTGAAATATTATTTCAGACGTTTATTGATTTATATAAACATCATTATTTATGGATATATTATTTTCTTCTTGAACCATTGGAAAACAATTAATATACTATTATTATCATTCTACTCATACTAATCATACTAACATAATATTCTAAATTTACACAGAAACTACCATTTACTAAGCATATAATGGATTATTTTTTGGTTACATGCAATTCCCTTTTAAAAAATTTGTTTCTTTAAGAAGGGAAAATCATGTAATATAAAAGAATATGTTAGATGCTTGTGACACTAAAATTTTTGAATCAAATCTTGAATTCCAATTCCAACTTTGAAAAATCTCATCAAATAAATATGTTGTAAATAATCTTTTTATAGTTAATAAAATAAGATATCCAAATGGTACTCAGGTCAAAAAATTATTTAAAAAACAAATAGATTGTAGAATTACTAAATACAATTTTTTAATTTGCACAGCTCCCACTAGTTTCCAACTACTCGATGAAGTCAGAGGAAGTTTTCTGTCAGATAGATTTTTTTGTCAGAGGTTTTCCACTACCTAATGAACTCAGAGGAAGTCTTTTGTCAGATAGATCTTGACTTATCCAAATTTATTTGCATAACAATGCCTAATTTTTCAATAGATGTTAAATAATCCAAATTAGGAAACATTATCCAGATATGTGCTTGCAATGGAGACTGAATGTGACAAAGTATTAACTTAATGCACCAAGGAAAGTCTCCTTTAACTTTTTGCAGCAATGCACTTTTTGCATCACCTCCTTATGAAAAGTAAAACCAAGCTAAGTCCCAATTTACAAAGGTAAGGTGTTAGCATTTTTACTATTCATTGTTACCAATATCATTTGTTTTAAGGCAGGTTGAGATTCTACACATATATACATATACATACATACATACATACATACATACATACATACATACATACATACATACATACATACATACATACATACATACATACATACATACATACATTACATACACACACACACACACACACACACACACACACACACACACACACACACACACACACACACACACACACACACACACACACACACACATACATACACTTAATTGTTAGTACAAGTTAGTATAAGTTAGTGTTTTTTTAAACTTTTTTGTTTAGAAAATAACTTACAATATTTCTACTAATTTTTCTAATTATTCCTTTTCAAAATAAACTTAGCAACCATTTTGGTTGTTTCTATAATAAAATTTTTAAAAGGCAATTTTAAAAAACATACTATTTAGCTATCTTATATTTAGATAGGAAAAGAAAATCACTAGTTGTAGTAGATAAGTGGATTGTTTCACATGGAAAAAGAGAATAAATAAATTTAATTTTAATACTCTCTCTGAGGTTGCTTGTATTGTTGCATTTTGAGTCTCAACATCTTGCCCATGGAAAAATTGAGATGCTTCTCCAGCACCTGATTGACTCTTGCGTTTGGAAGTCATTTTGCATTTTGTCTGTTTACTAGTTCTCCGAGTTACTTTGTGTACCAGTAACACAAACTATAAGCTGATCTTTAAAATATTGTGACGGTCAGATGATCAACTTTTTTTTTCTATAAATATTTTTAACGGAAATAGGACGGACTGCTTGTTGATGAAATTCGTTTAAACTTATTTTCCAAACGGGCATGTATAAATAGGTATAACCTTATATGTATAAATAAGTATAAATAGGTATAAATCTATAAAGTATAAATAGGCATAAACCTATAAACTTGTCATTCCAAAAAACCTTTGCTGTTAAAACTCTCAAACGCATTAAGAGTTCTATTTTAGTATAGGTCGATTAAATACGGTTCACAATCTAAGGCAACCTAAGAAATGATTCTATATTTCAATATTTTACAGGTGGTAGTAATTTGGCATCAACGTCAATTTTTAACGCTGCTGCAAAAATACCAAACGGTATGATCTGTATATATGCAATTGTTATAATATCAGTTTTCTTTAAAGTATGTAAAATTAAAAACTTTTTTCTATCATACTTCCCATAATCTTCCAGATTTCGGAAGATACCTTCCGAAATTTGGTAGATTATATTGTTTCGTAACCAGCTTTACAAGAAATATATAATTTCGTAGCCAGCTTTGCTTTCTATTTAGTATAATCGTTGATTGGGGAAATTTTTAACTGCAGTCCTTGTAAACATTTGAACAACATTTCGACTTTTTTTTTTCTTAGCCGCATTTTTTCTTAATTCAAAGTCTTGAAAGAAAGAAAATTAATAAAACAATTGTTAATAGTATTTTCTATCTTTGGATGTCGTAGCTAATCTAGTTTAAACAAAATCCAATTTAAAACATCTTTCAAACGTTTATATATTTTTTCGGTTCTGTCGAAAAGATATGAACTTTAACCATTTTAAAAGTAGAGCTGTTTTGTTGCTACTTTTGTTGATTGAAATTTCAATCTTTTTCCGTGTAAGCTTAACTTCCTTCATGCAAATTTTACTAAACTTTTACCGCCAAATTTTACTAAACTTTTACCGCCAAATTTTACTAAACTTTTACCGCCAAAGTTTTCTAAAACCTGCGCAAATTTTACTAAACTATTTGTAATATTTGCATTTTGTTACTTTACTATAACTTAAAAAAACAACAACAACAACCTAAAAGAGTTTGTATATATATATTTGAGATATACAAACTCTTTAAAAAGACATTGGTAGATCATCCTCAATTTGTTCGCATCGCAAATATCTTTTACAGCCAGGAGTAATCTTGAATGAAGTTCTGTATTTATCGTAACGGAATTTCATTTATGATTTAACATCTGGGCCGCTCGAGTTTCCTTGCTTAAATGCTGCGAAAATTTTTTGTGTTATTTTTACCCCAGGAGATAATTCGAGACACGATAGAAGGCGTGTTTGTTTTATTTTTACCCCAGGAGATGATTCAGAACACCAGGCGTTTTTGAAAAACCTTTTGAAAGTGAAATTTTATGCATCTGTTTTAGTCGCAGGTCACAGGACGTCACAGGATTAGTCGAAAGAATTATCGATGCTTGAGTGGAACTTAAATTCGTTTCTTTCGATTTTTATGCAATTTGACTGTTAGTTTAATAAATGACAACTGAAAATTCTTGTTTCTTATTAAACTTTTCAGTCTAAAAATGTTTTTTTTTAAACGTGGCAAAAATTTTAAGATTTACTAAGCCACTTTTTCATCAGAAGTTGAGCAAAAAAAAACAAATAAAGTAGTTTAGTAATGCAATCATGTTAAAAGTTATCAAACTTTTATCCGAAAGACCGCAGATGTTCTGAAAATGTGAACCTAATGATGAAGTTGACAAGTTAACAATTACAGTCCTGAGATGTGATTAGATACCTAAACACCCATAGATCAGCATTTGTTTAATGTTTTGGTGAGAAAAAAGTTAGAAAAATTTAAATGAACATTTTTTGTTTTTGAATTTTTGGATTTCAACAAAATTTGTCTGCGTAATTCTAAGAAATGTTTGGTGTAGCAAAGAGTTTGAAGCAGGTGTAAGTAGCGTTTAACAAAAACCCTCCGGGACTTGAAATTTTGTTCGAAAAAAGAGTTTTTAAACAGCAGTCAAAGATGAGGTTATCTGTTTTTTACTTTGATGGTACTTTAATTATACATCCCGTATACAAGATGCGTTACAAGATGTATGATACTAGTAGTACAGGATGCGTTTACTAAACGATTTATAGGTAAATAGTTCTTTATCGACAAGTTTTCAACAAGAGCTTTGCTGAAAAAGCTAACGAATGCCGAGGTGCAACCTGTGTGAGGCTCATTCCACAATAACCAAATGACGCTCCAAAGCTTAACAAGTGTAAGCCATCCAAACTTAAAAAAGCTTCCTTAAATGTTTACACTGATTGCGTGTTTAAGAAATCATCCTTATTTTTGATACTTTTTGCTTCAGTCAACATAGGTTCGTTGTAATCGTCCTGACGTGCATTTCGAGCCAAACAGAACTCTATTAGACATAATATTAAAACCAGTACCAAAAAGACTGCACCAGCACATAACAGTGTGAACGATAGTCCTTTGGAAAACTTTTCGGATAGATCTGCTGCTCGCACTTTACTGAACACCTTTGAAACTAGTTTACTAATTGAGTCTGGAAGATCTCTCGCAATCACTGGAGGGTCTACTTTCATGGCTTGCATAAATGGTGCTCCATAATAAATGTTTTTGTTAAAAATAACTAATCCAACAATGCTTGCAGTTGCTAAAATTAAAAAAGAAAGCAATGAATGAATAAATTTCCTGTTTTAGTATTCATTCATTCATGAGTCCATCATGAAAGCCAACCGAGTTCTTTTATTTGTTTAAATTAATTGTCAATTTTCATAATTAGACGTTAAGTTTTGATTCAATGAGGGTAAATTGGGGTAAAATGAGCATCTGGGTACTATGAGCATGGCAAAGTTTTCTATTTTTCATTCGATGAATTTTCAGAGGCTTTGTGTTTTTTAGGATCATTTTTATATATTTGTTACATAAAGAAGTCTATTTAAATTAATTACCGTAGGTATTTGTTAAATGGTGCGTTTTAATTAAAACCGAAGAAAGTCATTTCTTTGTTACAAAATTCTCGATATACATGAAAGGATCTACGTAGTTTAATTTTGATGCTTAAGTTGTTCTTTTTGCTTTTTCTTAAAGAAAAATTTATGAGCTAAGCCTATGTGGATTTATGCAGTGGAATTTATGCAATTTGAACAGTTTATGCTCAATCTATTTAATCTAATTTCAATTAACAGTGTTT
The DNA here is from genome assembly GCF_058129835.1 of Hydra viridissima. NCBI lineage: Eukaryota > Metazoa > Cnidaria > Hydrozoa > Anthoathecata > Hydridae > Hydra > Hydra viridissima. Next base: position 4,904,535 of record NW_028324303.1, read on the forward strand.
AAAATGAAAATAACTGTACGGATCAAACTTTTCGTATTTAACATTTTTTCATCTACTAAGTTAAAATAAGAGCGCTTTTGCTGTTTTTTTAAAACCTCTGTACTTTTAAGAAAATTTTTCTGGTGCCTAAAAATGAATTTGAATTGAGAGTAGTGACCCGTAAAGATAGTTTGTACTGAAAAAATTCGGGTTCAGCATAATTATTTTTTGAAAATGTTTCCATTTTTGCTTATGGTGTTCAATATACCCCAACCAACCCTTTTTCATTAAGAATTTATTTATTTGATCAACAGGTTTTAACAAATTCATATTATTTGAACTATTGGTAACTAAAAACACGTTACCTGAAAACAATGACGCCGTTGCTGTGGAGATCCGAAGACCTGGCTGCTTTGTTTTGCATACGAACGGCGACTTTAAAAACGCAAATGTTAAGGCCATGACATTGAATACCAAAGAAACGATTAAACAAATGAACGTGTGCATAAATGCTATTAAAGAAATATCGAAATATAAAAAAAAAAATATCGAGAAAAATCTAAACAAAAATTGAAAAATATATCGAGAAAACCAAAGAAACGAATGAACGTGTGCATAAATGCTATTAAAGAAATATCGAAGTATAAAAAAAAAATATCGAGAAAAATCTAAACAAAAATTGAAAAATATATCGAGAAAACCAAAGAAACGATTAAACAAATGAACGTGTACATAAATGCTATTTAAAAAAATATCAAGATATAAAACTTTTTTAAGTTTTTTTTAAAAAAAAAAGAATTGTTGGAATCCATTTTACTTACGATCCATCTTTCCCTCAAGTATTTGTTTATCCAACGGTGTGTATGGGTGTTCCCCTTCGCATTTTTTAACAACAGCGTAATTAGTGATATAGAATTTATGAGCGTCCACTATAGTCATTTTCCAACATTCTTCTACAAATGTATATGTAACTGAAAATTCAATGTGCAAATAGTAACCGACTTTAGAGTAGTTGGAAAGAGGAACCTCCGCCTTGAATTGACCAACCCACCACTGATTACTTAGAATAGAAGCCACACACATTACTAGGGAAATAAGTAAGCAAACGAACACAGGTAGAGCACAATAAACGTGGAGCATTTTCTATGAAAAATAAAAAAAAAAATCATTTATCTAATTTTCAGTAGCTTTTTCGTATCAAAATAAAACGAGTTACAGAAGTCAAAACTAAAACAATTTTATGAAACAATTATCAAACACCAATTACAAAATAAAACCAGATGGCTCTTCACGAGGTTTAGTAAAAAATATTCAACAACATCAAATTATAAAAGAAATCTTTAAAAAGTGGCGCTACTCTGCTCAAGCTTACTTACTATTATTCAAAAATTAAATAAGTTTCTTAATTACTAAAAATATTATCATTAGAAAGTAATAATAAGAAAAAAAAACTCATGAAACTGGTTTTTGTATCCAGCTTCAAAAGTTTAACGTTAAAATTAAAGTTTTTTTTTTTTTTTTGGTAATCAAGATGGCGGCGATTGCGATTTAAAAACGTCATTTCTTCTAATAACCAAAATTAAAAATGTTTTATTTAGTTTTAAACCTCTTAATAGGAGAATCTAAAGGCTCTTTCATACTGATAGTCTCTTTTCCAAACGAGATCAAACATTCGCGCCACACACCTAATCATTCTGAAATGTCCTTCTCCGCTGAGCTTCCGCTCAAAAGAGTTTCCACCAAACTTGTTTAGTTATTTTGTATGCTCGCACATCGAGTGAAATATACTTTTAGATGTCATGGTAGCTATCTTTGCATTTCAACCATCTGGTCTATGTTTTTCTTATCAAGGGATATTCACTAAAATACTGTCTATCAGCATATCAGAATTAAAACTTACTATCTCATCAAATTTAGGAAAAACAAATAGGAAGAATTTTTAAGCAACTTAAGTTAGCTAAACGTAGAATTGATTTACTTCGGCTTTCTAAATTGTTTTTATTTCATATTTACCTCAGCTCTTTTCTTTCATTAACAAAAACTTTTCAAATTTTTTTCAATAATAAAACCATCATTAAGAAAGCATTATATATCTCTTCTCAGCCGTTTTGTGTCAATGTTGGCGTTTCACGTGCTTTATGTTTGAGTTATGGTTTTGTATGTCCACGTTTTATATTTATAGGAATAATATTGTTAACAACATCGTATTTTACTAATTTTGTGATTTTGTTATTACTTTTTTTCTCTCTATTAGTATTCTACTTTATACAAATTCTCCTTGCTTATAAATTCTCAAACAACAAAACATCGCGTACGCTCAAATAGTTCTGTTGTTTAACTGCCAGCCAAAGTTTACAAAGAAAAACATTTAATTAGCAATCCTCTTAATTGCGCGAGTCTCTGTCTGAATATTTAGTGTTTTTGCATATTTTATCTTTTTCCATTTATTCTCAGACAGGCTTACTCAGAGACGAGTGTGTGTTTTAATTGTAGTTGTTATTCTATTTGTTTTGTTCAGATAGGTGTCTTTTTATTCTATATTTAAAAATGTTCCAATGTGTTGTATATATCTTTATTTTGTTGTGTGGTTTTTTTGTTTTTTTTTTTATAAAAAAAAACTTTGCAGAAGATTTTTTTTATATTTGAAAGATGGTTCAGATTTTTGACCACGCTTGGTACTTATCTATAGCCACACCTTGTCCCACCTGATATATTATAATTCTAAAACTTCAACATGTTCTTTTGACATTTTTACTTCGTTTAAAATATTTCTGCATTGCAGAAATTAGATATGATTTTTTGAAATATTTAAACTTTCCTCAAAAAAAACATTTTTTTCTCCGAAAATTTACAATAAAAAATAATTTTTTTTTAACCTTAAAATCAACCCGGAAAATTTCCGGACCATAGTTTTAAAGCCTTAGCCTAACGTTAATTCAAAGTTCAAATGTTCATTCTTATTTCCTCCTTTTTGCAGATCAATTTTGCCGACCAACTTTGCTGATCCAGCTCTTTTTTTCTAACTTCGTCATTATGCTTACTTTTTTCAGTCACCAAAATTAAGCAACAAAAAAAAAAGCAAACAAGATTAAGTTGGATCATTCGTTGCAATTGATTGTACGCGTAATTGTTGTACAATTTTTTATTGTTTAATGGTAAATGATGATTGATATGACCTTCCAGCATTACATTTGTTAACAAGTTAACTGTGTTCAAATGTAAAAAAATTTTAGTTAATTTAGACAAACAGTAAAAGGTGTTATTAATTTAAATAAATTTTAAGTTGCTTATGTAAATATTCACACGAAGATCGGTTCCTTATCAAAATGGCAGTCAGAGCACCAGTAGTTATAGACGTATTCCTTGTGTGTTTTTTTAACTCGTTTGGTTTATCCCTTTCGTGGCATGAAACTAAAATGTACAATTCACTTTTAAGTTGAAATAATTGAAATTACCTTGAGCAGTCCAAGAAATTCTTTGAGTTGGTTAATAGTATACATGTTACAATTAGCTTTCCTCAATAAATCGATACGCCTCTAAATACGTAAACACGCGTATGAAAACGCACTTTAATAAAAAAAAAAAAAAAAAAATAGCACGATTACCATCAGGATATTTTAAAATGGCATAAAGGCTGCTATCACACATTTGTTATCAGTTTGAGCATTTTTCTTTTCATTACCTATTAATAGCGTTTTTTTGTGTGCAAAACAAAGGCATCCAGTATTTTAATTGGCTTCTGTGAGTGTTAGTAAACAATTTTTAGTCTTTTTCTAAGTCGAATATCACAATGGTTATAGCATCTGTTGTAACAATACTTTTTGAGATTTGCAATGTAAACACTTGGCATTTACTAAGAAGTGTAGCTTTTGAAAATTACCCGATTACTAAAGAACCAGGTGGTTCGTGTAAAATGATTTACTTCAACGTGGGTGAACTTTTGCAAAGACTTATAATAATTGTCTTGCTGAGAATACCTTTAAGGTTAAATCTAGTGCGAAACAAGAGCCACTATTAAAATTAAAATCATCGCATCACTACGTTTCCAGAAGCCATGCTATAAATGAGAAACAGAACTGATAGAGGAACTTGCTGTAAGTTTGGTTGCGCCTTTACAAAAACCTATAAGTGCCACGCCTTTATTTGATCTTACGGGAAATTTCTCGAATAAATGGTGATTTAAGCAAGTAATAATTTAGAAAGTTAATTTCCAAATGGAAAGTAAAAAGAGATGAATTAAAAGATAAGATGGATTTTAAATCTATCAGAGAATATCATATTTACAGATTAGTTTAAAATATGCGACGATTCTTTTTAACAAAACGGAATTTAAATTACCGCTAAACCGTGTTCTTTTATAACAACGCCTCCAAAGATTGCTATTGAAAGAATCACTCGAGCAGAACAAGCATAAAAGGTATGTAAAAGAAATGAGATAATTTTTTTATCAGAGTTAACCCACACAAAAAAAAAACTGTTCGAGGAGATTTAATAACGAGATATTTTTAAAAGTAGATAGGATCTCAATTATTTCGATGTCATAACACTTTCTAGACATATTTATACTATTTCTTTGGCTTCTTCGATATTCTCTTATTTGAGAATTCATTACCAAAGTTTCGTTTCCGATTTACGTTGATGCGCTTTGTCTTCCACTGCTTCTTGTCATTTCTTTCTTCCCATTTTCTTTGCTTCGGATGTGTTACATCACCTTGATCTTCCAACATATGTGAAAACTAAACATAAGGAAACGCTCTTAAAAAAAAAATTCTAAATAAAAAATAGGAAAATGATTGAAATACTTGCGTGAACATCTGTATGAAGAGTCTTGTGTAGGATGTTTTCATTGTACACAAGACTCTTCATACAGATGAAAACTTTCATTATGCATGAATGTTTTCTCTAAAATATTCCTGCATAAAAATGTATTTCTCTAAAAACGTTCCCAAATAAAATTATAACCAACCTCTTCTGCAGCAGCAAACATGGACTCGATGTCACCATTTCTGCAAAGACAAAAATGACACTGATTGACAAGAATTTAATATAACCTTTATAATCAATTTAATTTAAACATAATTGAAAAAAATTAAACGGATTCAAAAAATCATTTTTCAAAGAAACTATTTGCTTACTAAAAGTCTATTGTTAAATAATCTTATCATCACAAGAATAACTCGCTCCACGTGTGAGTAAAGGTATTTTTATGGAACTTATTCTCCTTTTTCTAACGTTTAAAACTCAAAAAATTACCTTCCAACTTCACCTTCACTATCAATAGAATCCCCGTCAGAATTTAAATTCTCCAATAAAGCCTACAAAAATGAAAAATAAAGCCTACAACGTTGAAAAAGACTTAAAGCAGATTTTTTTAAAAAACATTAACACCTCCTATAAGGTTGGTTAGCCTAATTATAATAAATAAAATATAGAATAAACAAAACATATAAAAATAAAAGTTCATTAGAGTTTTGTTAAGCTTTAACTCTCTTCTAATTCAATTATAACAATGCAACTTCGTTTTCAATGTCACACTTTTCAAAAGCTTTTTCAAACTTTTGTATTGCTGAATTCTAAAAGTTGTTTTATAAAGTTGTTTTAAAAAAAAGCCTCATGGAAGAATTTTGACTACGTAAATCTTGTTGAAATATTTACTAACATTAACTAAAGATACTAGTTTTATAAAAAAACATTTAAAACAAGTGTACGAGTCTATTACTCAATTTAGTTCGTTGTCTATTTACGATAAACTCCGCATAAGGAAGCGAAAAATTAAAACAAAATGCTTTAGTAGTTTATTACCGATGAAAAGTTGTTTACGGTTGAATGAGCCTTAGAACGGTAGAGATTCAAAGAAGCCCGTTTTCACTATCAGAGCTCATTTTTAGCAAACAAGAGTTCAACGATTTACAAATTAGTCTGTTCTAATTGCAACTAACTGAGGAGCCCAAAGAATTATCAAGCTTCTCATCATGCAAAAAATCTTAGCAACATATTACATTTTAAATCAATTGTGTTTTTCTAATTTTTAATCTAACTTAACTTAGCCCGATGTCTTAATCCAATAAAAATATTCCCGATCTGTTAATTATGAGTGTTACAACCACATGCAGTCGTTTGTTTAGTTCTGCATGTTAACTATATACGTTATTCCAATATACTAACCCCATTTGTTGGATATTAAAAGATAAGTAACATACCTGGCTTCTTACTAGATATAGTAAGAATATATATATAGATATAGAGCCAGATCTAGTAAGTAGTCAGACCTATTAAGGCAATTTTGATTTTTACTTATCAATTTATTGGTTTTCAAGCCTCATTTTATACTTGCTATTAGTAAGTTCACTATTTCTTTCCCATATATCTGCTCTAATAGTAACAGATTTGAAATGGATAACTAAAATTTTTCCCCAGATTTTTATTGATAATTCCATTATCACTTAAGATCTTTCTTTTTTTTACTAAAATAAGACTCAATATAAAAACAATTAAACTTACATCTTCATAATCTTTGTCAGAATAGTTTTTATCTTTTAAGTCTTCAAAATCTAGATGGATGAAAGTCATGTCTTAAAGAATGAAATAAGCAAAAACCTTTCAAAAATTAAAACTAACATTAAATTCTAATATTATGACATCCTTTATTTTGACTCACCTTCATCAGACTCCTCTTCAATATCATTGTAATCCAAACTACCATTATCTTTAGAAAAAAGTTATAAATTCAAACAAAATTTAAACCGATAGAAAGTTAAACTAATAGTTCATAACTACATTTTAAGCAGTGTCAGTTTCATTAGTTCATAACTACATTTTAAGCAGTGTCAGTTTCATTAGTTCATAACGCTAGTTCAAAATTCTTTTCATGATACTCATGTTAACGGGTGATTAGTAAAAAAATAAACACAAAGTTTAAAGGATCATAACTTCCTTTATTTTTTTAAAATTTTTTAAAAGTAAAAAAAGTATTTTACAGAGAATTATTTATTTTATTTAATCCAATATTCAATTCAATTCTATCACTCCGTTTTGTCTGGCATACTCAATTAAACTCTTAGTACGCCTTACCATTTCATGGCTGATATTGGGGTCAACTTTGGTTAAAAAATTCTTCTTTCTTTTCATTGCTGGAGTACTTTTGCTTTCCAATCATTTTAGTACACAAGTCCTTTCAGTATTGAACAAAAATTTTCAATTGGCCTGCATTCTGGTATACTTGGTGGATTATCTTTTTGGTACAATCTTTTCAGCCTTTAGATAGTATAACACGCTTTTGGCATAAAGAGAAGATGCAAGATCTGGTCAGAACATAAATTTATTACTATGATGATCTTCTATAAAGGGGATGAGTCTCTTTTGAACATGTTCTAATTCTTTGCATCATTTGATCATCTTGCTTCGAAATTTTTTGCTTTTTATAGCATTTGATAGCAGTAATTTATTCACACACGATTGCAAAATATTGAATTTACAAACTACTTGCTTTTGAGAATTACCATTTTAATAACCTTAATTTTTGGCATTTTTTTGGCTTAACCTATACACACATGTTTTCAGCATTCATTTTCGTTTTTTTTTCAGCATTTTTTTTTTTGGTTCACCTTCCTTTTTAAATGTTTAATACAAATTCTTTTTGTACTTTCTAAAATTCAGAAATTCTGAGCTTAATAAATATAAAATAATAAATGCAATAATAAATATAGAATGTTACAAATAGTCATTTTAGAACAAGACAAAATTAAATTAAATATTGTGCAGATTTTTAGTGATCAACTGTTATTGAAATATTCATGTCAATATCTTATGGCAATAGATGATATAAAATTTTTGACAAAATAAATCGGATAATTTACTCCTTAACATTAAGGACTCAGAGAGCACTAGGAAATCATAACACTAAAAATTTTTCCCTTCTTATGCAGCTCACATTCCATTCCCAAAATTTTTCCATTGAATAAAAAGTTGTTGCATGTTTGCTGGATTCATATTTTCTTTGTTTTATGGATTCATATTTTCCATTGAAGTTGTTGCATGTTTGCTGGATTCATATTTTCCATTGAAGTTGTTGCATGTTTGCTGGATTCATATTTTCTTCATTTGCTGGATTCATATTTTCCATTGAAGCTGTTGCATGTTTGCTGGATTTATACTTTCTTTGTAACAAAATTAATGTCATTTTGTTGATACCATTCAATTATACTTCTTGACTAATGGCAAGATGCAAAAAAAAAAAAAAGAAAAAAGAAAGAAAGAAAAGAAAAAAAAATCAGATGGGTGGCCAAACAACAACTTTTTTTTAACATGATTTTTAAGCCAATTGTCCAAAATGAACTTTTTCACATTTGCAAATAAACTTTCTTTTGTTTACAATCAACTTTTTTGAAACTTTTTTTATAATACTTGATAGGGAGATAAAGTTGCTTTAAAACAGTAAAAATATTATCAAAATTGATTAAGTGGCGCGCTTATCATTCCAAACAGTCTTAGGGACATGCTTTGAGACTAGCTACTCACTTTCAATTTGGAATGATAAGCCAAAATAAACTCTTTTTTTTTTTTTTTTTTAAAACAATATTTAATAACTTTTTTTATTTAATACTTAAATGCTTTACTTTTTTAAAAAAAAAATTAAGTTGCATATTTTATCTATAAAAAAAACAAAATTTCTTAATATGAATTCTTTATATAAAAGACTTCAAACTTCTTTATATGAAATTATTTTACGTGAAATCAACATTTCAATGTTTTCTTTTTTACTTCTCTTGTTTTAAGTTTTTTATATGAATTAAGTCAAAGACTACTTAGATATATAATCAGTTGTGTAACATTTTGTGTGTATTTCAAATTGAACACTTGGTTTGAAACTAAATTCAAATGAAAAAAATCCATTTAACATTAATTTAAGGATGCTTTTTTAGCAGACCAATATAATAATGTTTGATTTTCTGTTTATAAAACTATAACTTCTGACACCTTGGTAACAATTTGAAAACCAAAAAGACTGGAAAGTTGTCAATAACTTTGTGCTCTGCAAGTAATATATTATTAAAAGGTTTATCTATAGGAGACTATGTTTATGAATAAAGTTGAATTTTACAAAAAAATCTTCTTTCAGTAGAAAGTCCTATGACTTTTTGACCGTTATGTTAAGAGCATAATGATTCATAAGAAGTTGCAATTTTAGAAGCTGCTGTGGATCAAAAAAAGTTAGTTCAACATATGTAAACTCCATTATTTTTTCCCATTAGATTAAATTACTGATAGTATTAAAATTTTAAAATTCAGGCTAAGTAGTATTAAAAATCTGAACAAGCTCCATTAACTTAAGTTAAAATGTATGATATATAAAAAGACATTATAAATATACTATACATATGTACTAATGTACATGACCACAGTTAAAGTCACACCATAAACAAGATTTAGGCACTTTGCTAATTTGACTCTGTAATAAGCTAACAAGGTATATGTACAGTGTCTCAAAAAATTATCCGACCAAACAAGTTTTTCCCCAAAAAAAAATGTTTACGATCTAAATTATACTAAAAACAATGAATAGCGATACTTACTTTGTCTATCATTTTAATTCTATTGGGAATAGTATGCTATTTAGCGTTCATATTTTTTGATTCATGCTTCAGTTGGTTTATTATTTGTCCTAAGAGAGACTTAGTATTGAATAGGCTTGTAAAAAAATTATCCGACCAAGCGATATTTAGGTAAGTTTAATTAATTTTATGTGAAATTTGTTGAAATATTTTAGCAAATTTTTATACAATTAATGAAATTGCATAACAAAAAACTGTTTTTTTGTAGTAAAAAAAAATTATGTATAAAAAGAAGGTTTCATGTTTTTTTAAGTAAAATGGTGGGAGGTAAACATCACTGGATTGTTTCTCAGAGAAATTTAACTGTTGATCTAGTCAATCAGGGTAAAATCTATTGTCAGGTGCAGCAAGAGACTGAAATTCCTCATAATACAGTATCCAACATAATAAAGAAGTATAATTTGATCGGAACAAAAGCCACAAAAGAAGGGCAGGGTCACAAAAAAAAGACTTCTAAAAGTTTTGTTAGAAACTTAATTATACAAGTCAAGAAAAATCGCTTCATTTCTGCTCGAAAACTGGCTGAGCAAGCTGAAGAGAATTATGGAATCAAATTATCCCATCAGGCAATCAGAAATCGTATCCGAGACCAGGGATTTCAAGGACGACTTGTGCGTAATAAACCATATTTGAGTAAGAAACACATGAAAAGAAGATTGGAGTTTGCTAAGAAGTTCAAAAACATGCAGTTAAGTTTCTGGAAAAAGATCCTGTGGAGCGACGAATCGAAATTCAACTTAAAGTCATCTGATGGAGCCCAAAAAGTTTGGAGAAAAGCCGGAGAAGCCTACAAATTAAGCTGCGTGAGAGGAACTGTCAAGTATGGCGGCGGTAACGTGATGGTATGGGGTTCAATGGCTTGGAAGGGTGTCGGAAAACTCCAATTTATTGATACTTTAATGGATCAGGTGCAATACAGAAACATATTAAAGCAAAATTTGAAGTCATCTGCTCGAAAACTTCGGCTAGGATCTGATTTTACATTTCAGCAAGATAACGATCCCAAGCATAGTGCCACTAAAACCAAGGAGTGGTTTGCTGAAAATAATGTTGAGGTCTTGGAATGCCCGCACAATCACCAGACCTTAATCCCATTGAACATTTGTGGGAAATTTTAGACCGAAAAATTGGAGATCGGTCATTTTCCAAAAAAGATAACCTCAAAGTGGCAATTGAAGAAGCCTGGGAAAAGATTCAACCAGAAGAAACAAAATCTTTAGTTGAATCAATACCTAGACGTCTAGAAGCTGTAATCCAAGCAAAGGGAGGCCCACAAAGTATTAAAATAGTTGTTTTGTTATATAATAATTTGTTATGAAACAAATAATGTGTTTGGTCGAATATTTTTTTGACAATAAAAAAACGACCTAAGTTCCTTTATTTTAAGACTGAAAACCTTGTGATTCATATTCTACATTAAAATAAATAAAATCTATTTAAAACATGTTCTTTTATTTTCATTAATCTTGAGTTTACAAAAAAAGTCTAAATTTATGAAAATACAGCACTTTCTTTAGGAAAAATATTTTTAAAAATGTTTGGTCGGATAATTTTTTGAGACACTGTATGTGCAAAAACAATGATACTGAAGTATTCCTATAAATCTTTTAAAAGAAATTACACTCTGAATAAATTTATATTTATCTGCATAAATTACGTTAAGCTTAATAAGCTATGTAAGCTCACAAAATTAAATAACACAGCCATCTTTCTGTATAAAACATTACTTTCTGAATTCACCACCCAAAATATAACATATATGTATTTTAACTAGGCTTTGAGTATATTAAGAAAGCAGGTAACTCTATCTGTTCTTTTCTCATAGAAGAGTACAACTACTGTTCACATAATTTAATTAAATCTTACCATCACTCTCATCTGATGATCCCTCTTCTTTGTTCTTTCTTTTGGTTTTTGAGACATCTGTATTCTTTTTGATTTCACTGGGCATCAAAAAATATATACATGTATATAAAGTGAATAATTACTTACACAGCAAAATTATTAGACTACTTCTTTTACTGAAATGAAATTTACCTAGCAAAATCAATATCATTGTAGTTATCCAAATCTAAAAAGAAATAAAACTCTCTAAAAAAACAGCAAAAGGAAAAATCTTACAAGATTTATTAGTGTAATGATTTGCTGAAATATGAAAGAAATAAACAGAAAAACCTTCATCTAGATCATTCTCATCTTTTGTAACCTTGTTCTTCTCTAAAGTCTCTTTTTGAGCAAAGTATCGATGGAAAAAAACTTCATCTATACGGATTTTATCTTCTGAAGATTGAACAAATATTTTTGAGTTAACTGGTTCTTCTTTTAACCGAACTGATGAATCTCGTGGCTAAATTTTAAAATATTTATATACCAAATTAATCCAAATTTTTTATGTTGGCAAAATCGTGAGAGTATTTGTAAAATCGTGAGAGTATTTGTAAACTAAACCTGCATAACCGAACTTCCATGTTCAGTTTCTTTTTTCTTCGGATTGCGATACATGAAACGATCCAAGAATCTAAACATTTGCACTATTACTTCCTTAAAAAAACCTTTTTCGTAGAATCAAATAAAATACATCAAAAAATTACCAATATAAACAATTCAAAAGTGAAGAACACTCAAAAAAAAGATTATTTCCAAAAAAATTTTTTGAAAGCAATAATTTAAGTCTATTAATAAAATAAAACCCTCACCTAATCAGTGTAAAATCTTGCAAAGGATCACCTTTATAGACAATGCTTTCTTCCTGATAAAACGTTTTAAATAAGTACTTAAAATTTGAGCTAATGCTGAGGTAATTTGAAAATTTACTTTTTGATATAATATAATGGGTTTCATTGAGTGCAACATGTCCAGGAGCAAAAAAAAAACAAGCATAAATAATTATCTGACCTTTATTATAGATGTAGCAAAATGAGCCACTGAGGGGTGAAAATGAGAAAATAGTAGAATAAGTTCCCATGCACAAGACATTTCAGCATTTGCAAATAATGGGTTACGTTGAGAACAGTTATAGTTTGTATTTCGCTTGTCTTGATTCAAAAATATCCAAGAACCATCCTTTGTTTTTTTTTCAACTGAATCTTTTCCTGTTTGATTGTCAAGTTTTTCATCTGCAACACCTTCTTTAACATCAAAATGATCATTCTCTTCCGCATCAACAAAATGTTCATCCTCATCTTCCTCCTAATAAATGTTTAAGATGAGAGAATCTACAGAAAATATAAAAAGTATAAACAAGCTTTTCTTTTTACTTCAAACATCTTAACTGTTTATTGTTTTACTTTTATCATTTTATTTTTTTCTCAAAAGATTATAAAAACTTTATAATCTTTTAAGAAATAAAAAGTTTACATAAAAAATTCTATTTTTTAGCTGGTATTTATTTTAAATTATCTAACATGCAACAAACCATCTATTTATAGCTAAATGTACTTATAGATAGTAGAGATAATCAGATAGCAATAGTAATAAAGTGCACCTGGAGTTTAAGTGTCTGAACTAGTTTGGAAAGAAATAATTTTGAACTTTGGGTATACTCTTAAATATAATCACCAATAAGATTTGAGACCAATTTATTTTACTACTACTTTTGATTATTGATGTTGACTCTTATCTTCCCTCAAATAAATATTGACTATGTAAGCACTTGTGAAAGTTGAAATTGTTGACAAAACATGAGTGATAAAGTATCAAAGATTTGCTATAGCCCCCAAGATACTTATGACTTATGCCTTGACTGCTGTTGACATCGCCTCAAAATGTAAGGAGGCAAAAACCTTGATAGACAAGAGCTCTGCTAAAGCTTTGCTACAGATAGACTCAGGTCACAAGTTTATGAGCACCTATAAGCTACTGGCCAAGCATATTGTGCAGGTGCACTGTGGCAGGGTGGATACACACCTGGATATTGTTGCACAATCAAACTTATATTGTCCCTCAAAGTGTATAATTATAAAAATGTAATTTATTAAAGCAACTAGCCTGGATTAAACTACCATAAAGGTTTGTTCACAAGAGTTGATGGCTGTTCCACCAAACATATAATGACCACCAGATTGGATTGTAAAAAACCAGAGCTTGCCGCATTTGCAGTCTGTTTAGGTGAAATGAGATATGCACATAGGCTCTGGTGGTGATGCCATCATCTGTAAATCACTTTTTGTAGCATCGTATGGCCTCACTTTTTTGAGAGCTTCCATTGCTGCCAAGTGCTCTCGTTGCGATTTGGGAAACTGATCTTTCAATATACTACATGCTGGCTTGAAGAAATCTATTTCACGCAGCCACTTTTCATTAATGATGAAGTTTTTAAAAAACTCTGCAACCCTGTTTTTATTCCAGCAACGAAACCATGTTTGTAAATGACAATGCATTTTGAATGGTAACTAATTGCACTTGTGAAAGTACAGTTAAAAGGACATTCAGGAATAGCAGAGTTGATCTTGATGCTCTAAGAAAACTGTCCAATGGCATAAGTCCAAGTATTTCTAGTCTGCCAAACAGTAGAGTTTAACATGGATTACCAAAATGCTACCATCATTTGCTATAATATAGTCTAACAAGTTCTCTACTGGAAAAATTAGTTTCAAGAATGATAAGAATGTAAGAGGCAGTTTTTAAAAGAAGAAGATACTTTAACACTAATATATTCATTATATATATTTATTTGAAATTTACTGACACAATGTCTACAAAAATTCAAATTATTATGAAAAATACAAAGAAATGTAATATCTTTATTTAAACTTCTTATTTTTTATAAAAACTTTTACTGACAAACTATAGTTAAAAGTGTCCCTAAGACTCAAATGCAAAATAAGGTGTTTCCAAATTCATTCAGACACATAAAAACCAAATGTGATCAAAATCCCACTTTACTGCTACTAATGCATGAAACTATAATCAAATGTAAAACTCAATTGATGAAACCAATTTTAGTGGTAAAATTATGTAACAACTTGTAACAATTGTTGAGTACTTATATTGTTAATAGACCTTTAATACCTCAGGTTGGGCAATCATGCTCTTTAGTGCAGGTTTTTCTTTAATTACCTAAATATTTGTAAAAAATGGTAATGCTTTTTAACAAATACTGAAAAGTTATAATAAACACACATATATTTACATACATACATACATACATACATACATACATACATACATACATACATACATACATACATACATACATACAGTACTGTGAATAAGTTTTAGCCCACCATAATTTTATAATTACTTTCGATTTCATCGTAAAAATATGAAGGACTTATGAAGCAAAAAAAAATCAGGTTTATGGACACATATATTACAAACAAAAGTATCTAGAAATTTTTAATTTCATAAAATATGATACAAAACTAATTTAATAAAATATGATACAAAAATAATTTAATAAAATATGATACAAAAAGAAAAAACAATTAATACTTCGTATGCCCGCCTTTTGCATTGATCACAGAAGCAAACCTCCTGGGAATTGATGCATGTAAATTTGTAATGGAATTTTGTGGAATATTGGCCCACTCTGTTTTTAATATTCGAAAACATTCTTCAACATTTTTGGGGTTATATTCGACTTTATTTTTTATCCAAATAATCCTAAACTTGCTAAATAATGTTTAAATCTGAACTTTGAGGAAGTCAGTTCATTACTTCGAGAACTCCATCCTCACACATGTCCTGTAAATATTTTAATGTTTGGGATCATTGTCTTGCTGTAGAATGAAATTATTACCAATTAGTCTCATTCCAGATGGTATTGCATGATGTCTTAAAATTTCCATATCATTCTCCTGTCAGTTTGCCATCAATTCTGATTAAATCACTTATTCCAGATGATGAAATACAACCCCAAGCTAAAACAGAACTTCCCCCATGCTTCATTGTTGGATGGAGACAATCAGGACAATAAGCCTCTCCTACCCTTCTTCTTACATACTGTCGTCTTCTGCTGCCGAAAAATTCAAATTTTGATAAATCTGTGTATAGTACACAGTTTAACATTTCTTGTGTCCAATTATTATGCTGTTTTACATATTCAAGTCTTTTTTCTTTATTGCCACAATGTAGTAAAGGCTTTCGAACTGCAACACACCCTCTTAACCCAGCTTTTAGCAAATGCCGTTGAATGCAAGATGAGGAAACATTTGTCCCAGTTGCAGCCTGAATGTCTTGGGCTAGTTCACAGGAGATTTTTTTCCGATTTCGCAGAGAAACATTTTTAAAATACTTTATGTCATGTTTTGTAAGCTTTGCAGGTCTTCCACTTTGAGTTTTATCCTCAAGAGATCCCGTGTTTTTAAATTTTTTTACAATTTCCCTAATGGCTGTCCTTTTTAGACAGTTTGTCGTTGAGAATAACCTTCTTCATAAAGGACGAAAGTTTTTTTATGTTCCAGTAGTGGAATTTTACCCATTTTATTACTTATATAACAATAAACATAATAGTACAAAAGAAAATATTGCTTTTGTTTGTTTAAGTAGTGTTTAGTATTGTTTGAAGTAAGACATTATTTTATATAAAAAAATAATCGGAAGATATTATTCAAAATATGTTAAAAAAACTTTAGTTTTAATTAGTGGGTTAAAACTTATTCACAGTACTGTATATATATATATAAAGAATTTAAACTTTTAAAAAGCAATAAAATAAAAGTACAAAGTGAAACCTCTGAGAGTAAAAAAAGAATGCCACAGGTTAATGATGGCTCTTCTTTTGTACAAATTTGAAGGAGTCTTTTCACAAAAGCCTACAAATGGAATCATTGAAATAAGCAATCCTTTATAATACTTAAATTGAATTACTTCAGGATTTAAATCATTTCATATGCATGATCTTTGTATTGATGATTCACAGAAAAAATTGTTAAGAAGTTAGTAATATTATTTTTATATAAATTTTTATAATAAACTTGGTATATATATTAATACTATGGAATTCGGAAAAAAATACTATGGAAGAAATAACTAATATTTATTCAACATAAGTTCCATTGTTAGTTTTAATCTATTCCATCATTACAGCATAAATGAATACCCAAATCAGATTCTTTTGAAACTATACATATATTGAGCTAATTTTTGATAGCTTCATTAGAACTATAGTAAAGATTGGAAAAGCCATGCTGAAATAAACTAAATAAATTGTACTAAATAATTGTATAAATGGAACATGTTACCCCATCCAGTACTAAAAATACTGGATGGGGTAACATGTTCCATTTTAGTTGTAACTCTTTTTTAACCACTTAAGCAAATTGTGGTCATGTTAAAAGGTCACCTTTTTGCATCTTTTAATGTTTGGATTAAATTGACTAACTCTCTTGACCAATAATATTATAAAAACAAGGATTCTTTGCAATTAAATCAAGTCTATGACTCTTCAATACAACAATTTTTGAAAGTATATATGTATTACTTTCCAAAAAAATTATTACAAATTTTTTGTCTTTTCTTTAGAAATAAGCCATATTTCAAGTCTCCAGCCTCCATTCAATTCAGAATACTCATCTTTAGGCCGGGTGAATAAAAATTAGCAATTGCTTTTACTCAATAATTGGTCAGCTTTACGTGAATAAAAACTTCAAGAGCTTTTCTTAAATTTTAGTCACGTAAAATTGAGCAATTTCTGAGTAAATTGCTTACCTTTAAAAGTATTAGGAAAATTGACCAATTACGCTGAGCTTTTATCTCTAAGGATGAACTAAAAACATATTAATATTTTAGTTTTAGCGATATTCATATTCACTGCATTCTTCATTTCATTCAGACTCTACTATGATTTAGTTGTATTTTATTTATTTGTTTGTTTATTTGTTCACTTACATGTACTTTTTTGCTTTTCAAAATATTTATCTATTCATTAGGGTTATGGAGAACTTTATAGATCTTTACCAGCTCCTTTGTCTTGTCCAGATAAACCAAAATAATTAGAACAACCTCTCAATGGACACAGAACTGGCTGGACAGGAGTGAAGGGATGCTAAAAATTTACAAAATTTGGATAAATTCTCATGCTGAGAAACATAAGTTTACTTTTAGAATTGACCACCATTGAGAATTGGTAATGCTTATCTGCAGAGAACATGAGAATATATCTGTAGGGAATATTTCCTGGTTGTTGAGAGTTCATGAAGTTCAAGTTTCTATTCAACCAGCCAATTAGCTGAGTTCTTGTCTACTGGATCAATTGATACTTCTTATTCCCCAAAGTATCAGTGATTTGTCATGTAAGCCAGAAAGTGAAAGAATTACATAGCTGCTCCAAACCTCTTTCTGGTTGCATCACAGTGGTGAGCAAGATAATTGTTCTTCATCAGTGAGAACCAAATGTGAACAGTAGAAACGACAAAAGTCTCCTTTTACTTTTTCTAAGGTGGCCCCAAATGTCTTTATTTGTTTAAGAAAATTGCTGTCTTCTCTATATAATCAATTGTTACCAATAAATGTTTGTAAGCACTTTTTTCATGTTTTCTCTCCAAATGTTGTAGTGCAACGTGTGCATTCCAATATATCTCACTGGGGACTGTGGCATGCAATCCCCTTTCTCCTTTAACAGTCCATTTGCAAAATGGACATTTCTGAAATACTTTTGAATTACAGCAATCTGCATTACAAGGGCAGTGTTGCCAATATTTATTCTCCAGCAAATTTATATAATGAGTACTGTGTTAATGGCAGCATAGCTGAGTACACCTTTAGAGCTAGATGATATGTACAATGGTCTCTCTATTGAGAAATCATTGTACACATGATCCAGCAATTCTTCTAATTTCTTGGAATTTGGGGGAACATATCCAGACTACAGGAGTGAGCAAATATTCCCCCAACTGAGTTGATTGAACAGGTTTGAGCTGAAGATAAAGACAGCAACTTGTTTATCTAAAGAACTGTTATGATAGATGTTTTGAAAATAGAATTGTTTAGATTAGAAGGTTTCAGCTTCTTGATTTGAGGCGTGGAATTTGCACTTTTAGAAAGCAACATATTACAGAGATCTGAAGCATTAGAAATAGCACTTCTACTGTTAATGAGCTTTCAAGCAATTCTTCAAGACTTAATAAAGCTGACAGCTCTTTTAATGTTTAACATTGATCTTCATTGAGTAGTGATTCCATTCTTCATCCTCATGTTTTTTTTGGTGTCTAAGTGGGTTTTTGTCTTTGATATCAAAATCGTTATTTATGAATGATTGGAATCCTTCTTTACAACTTCTTTATAACTTCTTTAACATCCGCAAGTACATATACAGCAGGTTTCAACAGCATTTTTATGTGTGTAACAAAAAGCAATAAAATTTCCCAAAGATGTCAACTTGTTGGCACATAAGTTGAAATATTTAATGTGACAAAATAAACACTTTTTGATTGATTATGTGAAAGTCATGTGCTTATTTTTAAAGCTTATTTTTAGTACTATCATTTAAAGTTTACCAATCTAATTGAAATGCTACTACCATTAACTTCAATACTTAGGAAACTTATTCAACTAGCTAACAATAAACAATAAATCATTTCTATTTCAAATCTAATCTTATAGAAAAACTTGCTGTATTTTAAAATGTGACTATGTTAAGCTTATAAAAATCCTGGATCCAAATGAAGCTTGAAAAATAGCATTTTATTTTTTGGAAAACAAAACTTATGAAATGTAAATTTTACCTTCACTCTTTTCATTACAGGATCATTCTTTATTGACTTGAACAGAAGATTCAGTAGTAAAGTCTGAAAGAATGGAAAAGAAACTAAAAAAAAAAACAATAGACAAATCACATTTAATTGGGAAGTGTACTCTTTTAACATAAAAAATTCATCAGAGTAATCTTTCATACAAAATTTACACACATGAAATAAAAAATCAAACTCACATGTTTAGATGCAGTTTTAATGTCAGGATCCAACAGCTTCTCATATAAAGCTTGGTAATAACGATCAGAGACAGACTGCCTAAAAATTAAATGAAAAAACATCACTTTAACATCACATAGTGTGTGAATGAAAGTCTACATCCACATATAGGCACACATTTGATATTTTGACATTTTTTATTGTATATTTTGCAATAAAATTTTATAAACTGCATGTAACTAACAATTCACATTGCATCACATACAAATTTAAATGTTTTACAAGAATTTTTTAGCAGTTGTTTTCAAGATACATAGATGCATAGACTGAGTTTCTATTATTCAAATGAAGCTGATTATAAAAGGGAAAGACATGTTTCTATATACTTCAATGAATTTGGAGTAAATGCTATCAACAGGAGTATTTTTCACCTTTATGGTAAACAATATTCTCAACAAGTTCTTGATGTATGCTCCTTTCAGCTATACAACATTCTTATTTAAATACTTTATCTATAATGTTATTCAAAGTAACTGTTTTTAGTGCAGTGAATTGTTATAGTGTGTTAACTATATTTTAACTCCTAACATTGTATTATCGTTTGTGTTAAGGTGAGTTTCCACTCATCCATTATAGCTACAGGAAAGGGAAAGGGATGGAAAAATTAATCACGTGAGCGTGCGCAGTTTGTAATTTAATTTTGAAAATTAATTATTGCGCATGCTCAAGTATTACTTTTCCCATCCCTTTCCCTTTCCTGTAGCTAAATTGGATGAGTGGAAACTTACCTTTATGCATTGTGCAAAACCCACAACAGTAAAATAAGAAATACCAAAATAAAATTTAGGTAGGCATATAAGAAACAGCATAACCAAGAAACAACAAAATAATATTTTTTTAAATTTTACAAAAATATTTTTATTATTTATTTTGACCATCAAAAAAAAAACCTTTTTTTAAAAAAAAAATTGAATTACATTATCTTTGGAAAAGAATATCATGTTGACACTTTTTTTTATGAGTCATTTAAAATATTACATTTTGAAAACATCTTATTTCATTATTAATAGGTTATGATATAGAATATTTCTTAAAAAGTTATCCAAACTTTGGATACATCTTAAATTAGCCAACTTATAATCAGATACTTAAATATGTTTTCATTTATTTTTTATTGTATTTTGTTTCATAGCAAATTTAAATAGATAACAGTAGTTTTGAGAATATTAGAATATATAGCATTCTATCCATGCCTTCACTCACCTTGAATCCATTACTTGATAGATTAGCATAAAAGCCTAAAAAAAAGGCAACAACCAAAAATCAAATAAACTTTTATTGATAGACCTGAAAAGTTAACTGTTTATATTTAATTCTACTAGTAGATCTGATTCTACCTGGATACTTGTGCTCAAGTGATTCACATGTGTCAGCCTAAATAGGGTGTTTAACTGCTCATCAAAATTCTCGTCTTTATCTGAATTGAAATTAAACAAAATTTAGACAACTAATGCATAACATTTCACAATAATGCTATTAATCATGCATAATATAACAATATTTATGCATAATATAACAACAATAACTATCCATAATATAACAATAATTATGCATAACATAACAATAATACTATTAATACTAATTATCATGTACAACACTAAGAATTGTGTAATATAATTGTAAATATTATACATACATATACATACATATACTATAAATCTCATTCAATACATCAAGTGTGATCATGGTTTTACTTTTTTGTAAATAAATCAAATAAAACAAATTTAGAAAATCTGCCTAAAAACTGACCATCACAGTATGGGAAAGCCCTGTTTACACCAGTCAGCAAAGCACTCAGTAACTTTGTTTCTTTGGCATCATTCTTTTTGGACTTTTCTTTTTTAGCAAGGATCTCACATAAAAAAAAAAAATTATAAAAAAAAGTTAAATGAAGTTGTTAATTTAAAATTTAAAAATTTCTTTCAACTTTTTTAAGTATTTGCTAAACTATAGTTAATTAGATTTAGTTGATCATAATAAACTAAATCAGAAGATTTAAAAAAAAAAAACAATAATTGTTATTAAACTTTGCTCACCTTGAAAAAAGAGAAATGTATTTTTATAAGTTTTGAAGCAATTTTTTTCTCGCCTTGTGAAAGCACAATTTGATTAAGAAAACATATAGCATAATATCTAAAATGGTTTTTTAAAATGAAGTAACTAAAAGATAAATAAAACTGAGGATTTACAAAAGTAAAAACATTTAACAATAAACACACTGAGCTTTTTCTGCTACATTAGGTCTGTATAAAAACCGCTCTACTTCTTCTATCACCACTTCTTTCATATTAGGATGTTTTCCCACTAAATTAAGAAACTTTAAATAAATTTCTTTTTATTTTATATGAACAATTGAACAAATATTTAAATGAATAACTGATTTTTTTTGTATGCATCAGTTAGATGATGTAACAACTTTAAATTTTTTTCAACAAGGGATTTATCTTACTGAATAAATAATAGTTATAAATGCACTAATGACAATGGTCGCTCTTAAACATCTAAAGAACTGACACTTATTTATAGTGTTGTCAAATGAAGCTAAGAAGAGAAAAGAGTTTAGAATGCTACAAAATATTATTAACATTAATTTTTTAGAAAAAACTTAATTGACATATAATTTGGTTGCAATGTTCCTAAATTTTCAAATATTGCATTCATTTAGACTTTTTTCCATCTTGGAAACATAGATGAACACTGTGAAAGATTTCATCAGGATATATCTACAATAAAAAAAATCTAGAAAAATAGAGTGCCACTATGTTGGGTGATTATTGATGGACACTTAAGCGATTTTTAAAAGAAAATCTGTAGCTAAGGAACTTTAGAAATGTTTTGATTAGATCTAAGATTTAGTGTAATAAATCATTTTTTTGTAACTAATTAATTAATTAAATAATTAAATAACAATAATAATAATAATAATGATAATAATAATAATAATAATAATAATAATAATAATAATAATAATAATAATAATAATAATAATAATAATAATAATAATAATAATAATAATAACAACAATAACAACAACAACAATAATATTAATACAACAACATCAACAACAACAACAACAACAACAACAACAACAGCATCAACAACAACAACAACAATAAGAAAAAAAAGAATTAAAAAAAAACAAACTTCCAATTCCTTGATTTCTAAACAATTATCTATGTAAATGTGTTAAAGTGTTTCTGTTTTAGAGGGTCCAAGGTCCAAGGAAAATATTTTTGTGTGACCACTTGATTTATAGCTTTTTTTGATTCTAGCAAGTGGTCAAAAATATTAAGTTCCTATAGCATTGGGAAATGCAAAGTTCTTTCTAATTACTTATTTTGTTTTTTGCTGCTTGAGAAACTTGCCATACATTTTATAGACCAAATGATTTTAGAACAACTCTTGTTAACTGATAATACACAAATACTTGCTGCAGATCCTTCCTTCTCAGATTACTTTTTGCAAGAAATCTAAACTTTTCTATCAATTGAAATGGGGAGTTTCAATTGATAAAAAGAGGGTTTCAAATATTTTTTTGTAAGAAATCCAAACTCAGAAAATATAATTACTAAAAGAAGAAATAAAGTTAATTGTTTGAAAGAAATGGCATTGAACAGAATTGTTTGAAAGAACTTGTCAAAAGATGTTAGACAAAGACATTTACCTAAGATTTCTACTAAAAAAAAAAAAAAAATGGCTGGCATAGTTTAAAAATACCTTTTATTAAATTAAGATGTCAATTTTTGTTCCTTGTCAAGATCAATTCAACATTGGCATCCCCTGGGAAACCTTAACGGAGAGGAACAAAAATTTCATATAGCATTACAGGATGATGCACTTGGACCAAAAGAGCATGATTATGAAAGGGGATTGAAAGCCAAAAGAACACAACAAAAAACAAAAAGGACAAATCTATCAAAGGTTTTTAGGTTTTGGACGTATAAACAAATTAATGCGGCATTTATGTACCATAATCACTTTTTGAAAATTTGTTTAAAAATCAAATTTTGTTAAAATTTTTTTTATCAAGAAACTCTGTTATTTAAGAAATTTTATCTAAATCATTGAAGTTACTTATTGACTAAAATCTACTCCTGTGGTATTTTTTTTATTATCTTACAACTTATGAAAGAAGTAAAAGTAGCAGAAATATTGAAATTATTCAAGTGTTGAATGAGCTTTTGAATGAATTTATTTTTTAAACTTTAAAAAAATAAATTCATTTAAAAGCTCATTCAACACTTGCCATTCTAAACTTATGACTTATGACTTTTAAAATTTATAAAGAATAAATATATTTCATTATAAATATACATGTTGTTTATATTTTTAAAAAAGCAGAAAAATTAAGAACTTACCAAGTTGAGTGAGAAGATATGTTGTTTTAGATGATATCTTTTTGTCTGGATCACCCAATTTATTGACTAATATTGAGAGCAATTTCTACAAAATTTAAAACAGTTTAAATTCAAAAAAAGAAACATATGGTAACCAAAAATAAGATCTTTTACAAAACTTTTCAAATAAATTTTTATCCTTGAAAAGATTGCCTGCAATAGTTTAAAAGAAACAACTTTTTAAAATTTGCTAAAGATTTAAAAACCAAGTTTAACAAAAACTTTCTTGCATTTAAACAATTAGTTGAACTTAGAATGTTGCCTGAAATGGATCCTGGAATTTATCTAGCCTGGAAATGACATATCTCTTGCAATAGCATACTTGATATGTGTGCATTTTTTGTATAATTACCAGTATCCTGCTTAAATGAAAAATATTCTATGTTAAGAACATGTGTTGCTGAATTTGTCAGGTGGTAAACTACTTGCTATTAATTTTAAAAAGTACTGAATTTTTATTAAAATTACTTTAATTTTCTTATTTAACATAAAATCAGTAACTTAAGAAAAAAACCTATTTTACATACTTGCTCCTGTTCAGGCTTCATAACCAACAGT
Source organism: Hydra viridissima (assembly GCF_058129835.1). Lineage (NCBI taxonomy): Eukaryota > Metazoa > Cnidaria > Hydrozoa > Anthoathecata > Hydridae > Hydra > Hydra viridissima. Next base: position 4,928,991 of record NW_028324303.1, read on the forward strand.
TCATAAATGATACCTAAATGGTAAATATTATGAACAATAACAATAAGGCATTCATATCTTTAAAAAACCATTAATCTCCCATTCATAATTTTAGGATAATGCACTTTTGTATTTCTGTTAAAGATCTTAACAAAATGGAACTGAAATTTAAAGGTAGTGGAATTGATTGATAGTGGAATTGATTGGTAGTGGAATTGATTGGTAGTTGGATTGATTGGTAGTGGAATTGGCATTATAAAACATAACTAGTAGGGGAGAACCTTAATGAATGGGGCAATTATTGAATGGGACAAACTCAGATTCATATAGAAGCATCGATGTAAGGATATTCAAATTCCTGTAACAAAGAGTGATAGAAACAAGAACTCAACTGACTGACTCATCCATCCTATTGCTCTATGACCGTAATGATAATGGATGTTATTGTGTTTTCGAATGTAAAAAGTAATTTTCAAAAACATTTTTTTTTCTTCTGATTTTGCAGCAATATTTGAAGTTATGGAAAATAAAATTCCATGCTTAAATAGATAGCAGTCTCTAGTACTACAGTGTATACAAATCTATTAGAGACAATAGATTTTATAACATTAAACATTAAAAATCATACTCCAGTTGATGTTTTTCTACTGGATTTTGCAAAGGCATTTGATACAGTTGTTCATAACAACTGTTTTGTTATCTACATTAATGATTTGCCAGATACAATAAAAAATGTTTCAAAGTTATACGCAGATGATACCAAAGTTTTATCAATAGTAAATTCAGATTTGTGTGTTAAAGAAATACAAGATGATTTAAATAAATTATTTGAATGGACTCAAGACTGGTTGCTAAAATTCAACATAAAAAAGTGTGTTGTAATGCATTATGGCTCCAACAATAAGAACCATCCATTTTTCATTAATGGTATACAACTTCAAGATTCTGAGTCTGAACGAGATCTTGGAGTTAGTTTTTCAACAAATCTAAAATGGAAGAATCAAGTAACCATGACAATCAGTAAAGCAAATCAAATGCTGGGACGGATAAAGAAATCGTTTGCAAGATTCGACTGTCAACTTATGAAATCTCTCTATTTAACGTTTATTCGCCCACTTCTTGAATTTGCTGTTCCAGTATGGTCTCCTTATATGAAAGGAGACTGTAATGCAGTTGAAAAAATACAACGTAGAGTAACTAAACTTGTTTCATCAATTAGTTGCCTCAAATATGAAGATCAATTCATTGCCTTAGGCTTGACAACGCTAACTGAAAGAAGAAAAAGGGGAGATTTAATTCAACTATACAAACTTATGCACGGTATTGAAAAGATAAACAGTAGAAAATGTTTTCCACTTGTTAATAACTGTTTGCGAGGAAATTGTTTTAAATACCATAAAGAATTTGCTAAACACCCTTCAAGAGAACATTTCTTTTTTAAGAGAACTGCAAATGCATGGAATTTACTTCCAACTAAAATTGTTACAGCGAAATCGGTTAATTGTTTTAAAGGAGCTCTTGATTGCTGGTTGAGCAGCAATCAAGCATAACTGCTGTCCTAGTGTGCGTGATAACACACTCACTGGCTTTGTCCAGCACAGCATTAAATATTACTATTACTATTACTATATATTAAGCAATTTTATCTACGCTTAAAAAGCATTTTGCAAAAACTGTACCATTCATTGAGGTTTTCCCCTACACATTAACATTTACCTAATGTTGCAATATGCTTAACAATAAGTCTATCATATAACATTTACCTAATGCTGCAATATGCTTAACAATAAGTCTATCATATAACATTTACCTAATGCTGCAATATGCTTAACAATAAGTCTATCATGTAACATTTACCTAATGCTGCAATATGCTTAACAATAAGTCTATCATATAACATTTACCTAATGTTGCAATATGCTTAACAATAAGTATATCATATAACATTGAAATATTCTTCATTTTAAAATATTCTTATGATTAAAACATTCAAAACTTTAAAATACTTTTCACATTAAATTATTTTAAACATTAAAATATTAACATTAAAATAATTAAGCATTGACATTTAGTTTTTCCATTAATAACATAAGTAATTAACAACAAATAATAATGAATAAAGTACAAATTGTCAGTTTTTTAAAAATGAGTCAAGTTTTCTGAAGTTTGATAAAAATAGAACTCTTTATGCATTTTAAATAGCAAAAGTTTATGGTGTGACAAGTTTATATTTGTAAAAAAAATTTTTTTGTGAAAATAAGTTTAACAGATTTAATCGAACAGCAATTCTGCAAAATGTCTAGGAAGGTTGAAACAAAGCAACACAATGTTAGTAAATTGCCTTTTTTTTCTGGAATCTTATAACTTTGTAGGTCTAAATATAAAAATTATTTTAAACTGATGTAGAAGTTTGTACATTATTTGTTATTATTTGTTGTTTTAATGGGAAATCAAAATGCTAATGCTTAGCCTTAACATTAAACTAATCTTAACATTAAAATATTTCACTAATTTTATTAGTAATGTTAAGACTACAAACAATCTTTTAATTAATGACTTAGATACCAAGATTTTGATTACAGTTTGTAAATAAATATGTTAAGTAACACTATATTTTATTTACACTTTTAACAGCATATCTAACTATAGGTAGTGTACCAAGCAATACACACCTTAAAATATCAAACAAACATTCTGATTTTAAAATCCTTTTTTTGGACAAAACATATTCAAAGTGAAAAAAGCCCAAAAAGAAAAATCAATAAAAATGTGATTATATGAAAATACCTACCTAGTATTTTGTTTCTAATATCTGCAAGAGAATCTTTAGATAAACTCTAAAATAGATGTGACCAGAAATCTATATGAATTATTTCTTAGTATTTCTCAACGCATAAAAAAATATTTAAAAAAATAATAACCTCAACTATTTCTACAAATTGCTTATAGATATCTTTAAGCTGATGTTGATAAGCAAGTAGTATAAGCAACTTTATTTGTGATTCTTTGTTTCCATCTCTGCATAATTTCATCTTTAAACTTTCAATTTCATACTAAAAATATTAAATCTCATTAAAAAAATATCAAAGTTAGTTTCACACAAAAACAAAACATTATATATTAGAAAAAAACCTTTAATATTGCATAAAGAAAAACTTATTTAAATAATAAAAAGGAAATTTAAAAAAGATTTCAAATATGTATAACTAATTACTATTACTCCAAAAAAATATTTGCATTTTTAAAAAAAATATTAACATTTTTAATTCATAAACTTTGCATAAAGTTAACATATAAGAGTTTCTGAAGCAAAGTGAAGAAATGATTTTTAAGTTTTTAAATTCCACTTTCAAATAAGAGTAGTAGGAGGCTTTATTATGCTATGAAATTAACTCCACATTATTTCCAAGTAATGATAAAACCTCTTAAATATAATAAGTTTCTGATAAAACAGCAACAAAAGTAAAATTGTCCAGATAAATTTGTGTGAGCTAATAAACAAAAACAATTTAATAATTTTGGTTTATAAAAAGTTAAAATTTTACTGTTATTTTAATGTTATGAAATTGTTGGTAATTAAGAAATTTGTAGGTTACCTAACACACAGTAGTAATATAACTTTTGGATGTTAGATGGTACAACTGCCTCACCCAAAAAAAAAAATTTCCGATGGATAAAACAGATTTTCTAATTTCTTCCCTTTTTTGATAAATCACTATCTATTAAAATTTTAGCTTTTCCTGAATTGTGAAATGGTAACTTTCCGGTCAGTTTTTTATCAACACTGAAAGTGTGCTTGTGTTGCTTATGTTTACATTCAATGCCAGTGTGATAATGTTAAGTAAACCTTGATGAATAAAACATTGACTTTAATGAGAGCTGAAAATTTATTTTTTTAAAAATATTTTCAAAGATTCTTTAGAAAATGTGCTATATAAATCTTTATTCATATTTACAATTGGGCAGAAAAATTTATTACCTATTTGACCTAAATATTTTTTGCATACAAACAAATTAAAATAAATTAGAAATATAGTTAAAATAAAATTTACCTCATTAAAGTATTTTAATTTGAATTCTGGTAAAAGATCAGCAACCCACAAATGACGAAGAGAATCTATGTAAAATAAAAACATTGAAAAAAAAACATTCTTGAGCCATTTCTTAAAGTGATTTTATAAAAATAACTTATGACATGAGTTGTTTTCATTTTCAGAATTCCTTATCACAGTTTATTCAAAATTTAAATTTACAACTTTGTAGTAAAAACATGTTGATGTGTTTACTAAAAATCATAAAATTGTTTTGATATTTAAATATTCAAGCTTTAAAATGAAAAGTATACTCAGATTTATCAAATTGCTGTTTAGCTGTTAAGAACCTTTGTGAAAAACTATTGTTTATTAGAAAGGATGGATCATTGGGTAAAGCAGTAACTGTCTCTATAATCTGTTTTTTAAGGAATTGGACATCTTTATAGTTGTAATTCAACGAATGACTGTTCTCAGGGATTCTCAGACACAAATTAATGGTGAATTTGATTGTTTGCAGCAAATTTTTCTCAAGTATATCCAGGATCTTTAAGAAGATTTTTACACTTTTCATATTTTTAAAAAAGTGTTTTTGCTATTTATCAAATCTAATTACAAGTTATGTATGCATACAAATTTCAAAGTAAAACAGAATATGCATATTTTGCACATGATTAAGTGCTCTATGTCATGTAATATACTTAAAAAAAAAATTGTTTTTTTAACAAATAATAAACAAGTATTGCAATACTTTATTCCACTTTAGATGTAAATAACGACATAAGTAAAGAAATATTCTTGTCAGAAAATATACAAAACAAACCAATTGCTATGAGGGCTTCTCTTCTGGATTTTTTTTTTGCCATATTCATCAATGCATCTAGACTACGAAGACAATGAACTGGTGATTCCTATGATGTAACCATAAAAAAAAACAGATTTTATAAAACTAGGCTTAAATTTGATAGCTATCAAATTTAATCTTACATTTAATAACAACATAACAAAAGCAAAACTTTTTAAACAAGAACACTGCAATCAAGATCACTGCTATCAAGAGTGTAACAATTTGAAATTTTATACTTTTTAGGATCATATTTTTTAGAATCAGGTTTCTCTAATGCAATCTAAGACACTTTTAAACATGGAAGTTAACAAACATAAACATAAATATATACTGTAGATTTCCCTAATTCCGAACAAAATCGTACTTAAAGTTGAATAACTCTGCTTGCTTTTTGAATTTCATATTAATTTTTTTTAAATAAATAAACTGGAACCTAAACTGAATCGAACCTTATTAAGTAACAAGTTTATTTATTATAAAAATATTGTTAATTTTTAAATTTAAAAAGTAAAGTTTTCATTTGGAATTAGGAACACGTGCTCCTATTTCCGAATGTACATATCAAATCTCAAAAAATGGCATTCAATTTAAAAAAGTAAATAATTCATGCTAGCGTAGACCTCTAGCTTAGAGTTAGGTAAAAAGATTTTTAAAATTTAAAATTACTTTTGTTTTAATGTAAGGGTATAACATTGTGTTGGTGCAGAGTATGCATTATCTATTTATTAGATCCTATCTTCCATTATATTTTTGTAATCAGTTAAAAAAAAAAACCTTCACAGTCACTGCCTGTTTCTGTCAGTTAACCAGAAAAAAACTCAATTATTGGTATCAGGTTGGTTGCTGCCTTAGCGAATGCTTCCCCATTATTCAAATAGGAAGCTTGTAGTGCTTTTTTATCATATAGCAATGCAGTTTTATCCTTTACGCAGTTGTATTTTGAAATGGCAGTTATTCAAAGACTGAAACATTGTTAATTGTAATTTTGTATTGTAATAATTGTAATAATTTTTCTTTCGCGATCTTCATTTTTTTAAAGCTTTAACTTTTTTTTTTTTAACAAACGTTAGGATAAACAAGACGTTTAGAAATTCAATAAAAAGGTTAAAAGAGTTTATTAGTTTCTAAGTTAACATGGTTAAAATACTATTGTTAAATTTTGTTGTTAATTACTTGTACATAAAAACACTAACTTTTGCAAAAAAAAAAAGTCCATTCAAAAAATCTGTTCAGAATTTGGGAAACGTTTTAATTATGCAGAAAAGTACTGTTTTTAAGATATCTTACAAAGTATTGCTAATTTTTTACTTGAAATCGGTTTTATATTGTTGGTTTTTCAGGGTTTTAAAAAGTGTTTTGCTTGCAATTATAAAATTTAATGGTATCAATATATATATTTTGAAAATATTTTTTCATATTCTCATTACCCTAGTCTTATTAATTAGTTTTCTTTTTAAAAATCCCACAAAAATAAAAGATCTAACAATAAGTGAACTAAAGCTGTTCGGAATTAGGGAAATCTACGGTATGAACATATGAGTTTCAACAGTGAATGCATATTTTAAAAATATAACATAATAATTTAATTATAACACACAAACCTGGGTAACCATGACCAGTGCAGCTACTTTATCACTTTGAGTACCAGATTTTAATACAGTCCTTAACCATTGCTCATCAGAAGAATGGTCACTATTCTTTGCTGAGAGATGAAAAAAGCAATCAAAATATCTTTTTTTTTGCTGATATTCAGTCAATATTTAGATTGGTTGGAATTTTATCACACTAAGAATTACATCATTTTTAAGTTAAGATTTTTTAATGTTAATACAAATAATGCAAATAATAGCAGTATTGAAACAAAGACTAAAGTGATTTATAGTAATGTTATTCTGTTTATTTAATTGTTAGTATTTATTTATAGTAATGTTAAGCTATTTATTATTACTATCATTATTTTTTTGCTTTTAGAAGTTTTAGTTTTCGGTTTATTTATTTAGAATTTCATTGTAGAAAGAGGATTGATGTATTGAGTAATTGAAGATTTTGAATATTAGGATTATTTTATATTCTATATTATTAATTTATATTATATTAGAAAAACCAATTTAAAAAACTAAACTTAGAAACTAAACTTATAAGTATAAAATAACTTACACTCTTGGTAAAGATTACTCTCATCTTCCCAATATTGTTTAGCAACTTGGTAAAACTTTTCAACTTCACTTTTTGACAACTTTGTATCTCCTTTGGGCAAGTCAGCTATCTTAAAAAAAATAGAGCAGATAACAATCAAAATCAGTATTTTACTATAACTTGATTATCATAATAAGTTTAAAAATTCTTTGAGAAATAGAAATTGTCAAAAATAATAGTGATACAACTTTGCTAAAAAAGAATTGATTTGCTTATATATAAGAATGACAATCTATAATACTTTGATCTAATCATTAAAACACTAGCTATCTAAATATTAGCTATTATAAGTATTTGTAATACCTGCTCATACCATGGTACACAGTTTCTGAGTAAAAGCTTATTCTGTTTTTCATATGGGAAAATCACAACGTTTATTTTCTTTTCACTTTCGGTTGAGATATTATTACTACTTTGACTTTTGTCCTGACTTTTAATCTTTTCCTGACTTTTCTTGCTTAGTCCAATATCTTTGATTAAATTTTGTAACTAAAAACAATTTAAATAAACTAACTGTAACTAAACAATTAAAAAAAAAAAGTATTCACAATTTTAAATTACTTAAAAACAAGCATTCTTAATTTAAAATTAATTGTATAAAGAATGGTAGTTAACCTCTTTCTCAATATTCTTTAAATCCACAGGCTCATCTTCTTGTGTTAAGAGTTCTTCGTTTTCATCAACATTTACTAAGAAATCATAATCATCCTAAAACAAAAAATCTAGCTAGAAAAATCTGACTTGTCATGAAGTGTAGAAATAAAAACAACAAAAAAATAATAAATTCTTTCCTTCATATAGAATTTTTCAACATTTCCAAAGAAAGAAAAATAATCCAAAAATTTTATTTTGTACTTCTCTATGGTTAACAAACTATAGTTGCTCAAAGTTTTCTTTACAATACTTTAAAAAAACCTTTTGGTTACAAGAAACCCAAAAATGATATTTAAAATGGCACATCTTCAAAAAAAACCTTAAAATAGTGTTAAGCATTATGCACAATGTAGAACTAATATTCATATCTCAATCTGTAATTTTCAATGATTTTTAGAATGTTGAAACCTTTTTATGACAGGCAGTATTAAAATTATTGAAAAATATCAATACTTTTAGATTCTGAATATTTCATTTTAAGGTTATTTGAATGCATTTTTTTAGAAAAAAATAATTTTTGCTATTACATAGCCTTAAAAATTTTAGTAAGCATCTTTGGTAATAATGAAATTTTTTAAACTTTAACCTTGGGTTCTTAAAAGAGATGGACCCAATTTTTTTTTTCAATCTTGAGAATATCAAGTAGTAGATATTATCACTGTTTTTAATAATTTTTTCTTTAAAACAACTGATTTTAAATTAAATTATGAAAATACAGTAGCATGCAAAAGTTCAGAAACACCAGTTTTTTTTTTAGCTTTTAAAGTATAACTTTTCACAAACTTTCTCAAACCAACTGAACATTTTACCAAATATTCTTTGTATAAGTTCAAATTATAATACAATCCAAAAAAATTATAATTTATAACAGTTAATTAAACTTAACTTTTTTTAAAAAAAAAAATTATTAGCTGTGCAAAAGCTGTGCAAAAGTTTAGAAACAGTATCATACCCCACAATTAAATTAAGTTTTTGTAAACAAAAACATAATTAAAGGCAAAAATGATTGTGAAATTTTATAATTCAATTACTTTGTGATATTTCAAAAGCATGGGAAAAGCTAAGGAAGTTTCAAATGAAATAAAAAAAATAATAAATTTTAAAAGCTATGGAAAAAATGTTTTTTTTTAAATTGAAAAAAAAAATGTATTTTTGATCTTTAGCATGCTACTGTAAAAACTAGTTTGTAAATATTTTTTATTGTCTCAAATAAGGTTAAAAAGTAGCTTTTTTAGCATCAGAATCTTTTGTTGCAAATAGGATCTATGTAGTATTGAACAACACAGAAAGCACCCAATTACTCTTTAAGTACCTTTAACCCATCAGCACAAAGTTTTTTAAATTATTTCAAATTAATCAAGCTGATATTACTCCTAATACTAATTAAGCTATAATGGTAAAATAATTGGTGATTAATCAGAATGTAATGCAAAGTTGTTGTTGCTGATAGTTGTTTGGAATAAGGTTAAGGAAATATTTTTAAAAATCACAGTTAAAGTTAAGCATACTCTAAGGAGTTGGTAAGAATACTTTCTTGTTGTTTGGTTATATTTCGGTTCTAAATTAAACTCGGACTGATTGGATAATAGAAGAAAATGACTAACTAGGTTTTGCGCATAATGGTATTAAAAAGATAGCAAAATCTATAAAATTGGAAACTTTTTTAAAAAAGTAATTGAACAAAACTGAAACTAATTGACACTAACCAGCAGCATGTTTAATAAACATAACTAGCAGCTAATAAAAAATACTTTTAATAGTCTTTCTTTGCGGCTTAGTTAAATTTACAAGATATCTTTTGAATTGTGGCTAAAAATATCTATATTAGTTTACAACTGACCTACTGTAGAAAACTTTCAGTAAATATTTGGAGGCCTAAGAGTGCACATACTTCTTTACTGTCCAGTTAGATGAAAAAAGTTTAAATACAGCATGCAAAACTTTTTGTATCATTTTAAAATTGTTATTTTCTCTGATTAAACAGTTTGCTATAAGTTCAAGAAAACACTCTATAGTCAGTTATATTTATTGCAGATTACTTTTTAAAAAAGTCTATTTTTATAATAATAAAAACAATTTTATCATGAAAAACTTGGTACTTATGTTGGTGAATTTAAGACCTTGAAGTTAAGATAAATAACCATATGCATGCATAAATGAATGATTCCTTTCTTTCTTTTTAAAGTTATGGGAGAACTTTTCCTTTAACTTTCTCACAGCTTTCTATTCATTTATGGCAAAAAAAAAAAAAAAAAAAAATAGAATGAGAGAGTTCATAGGAATCAGCGTGAGAATTTTTGCATTAACATTTCTAATAAATAAAAAATAAAAAAAAAAAGAAAGGTGAGGAAATTATGAAAATTCACTTAGCTATTTATATTCTCTAATTTCTAATGAACTGAAATGAATACTAAAATTATATAATTTCTAATATTTTATCATAACATTTGTTAACATTTTTTTTTTTTTTAATGTTAACAAATATTATGAGAAAATGCTCAATTAATACACATAAAATAACAAAAGGGAAAAAGACAGTAACCTTGTCTCCACCAAGGCTCGATATACTATTTACGGAAAAATCTGTTTCTTCTAAATCATCTAATTTTTTCTCTTCTTTTTTTTTAATTATTTTACTTTTGATTTTCTCTTTTTTTACTTTTTCTTTTGATTTTAATGTTTTATTTATTTTCTTTACGTCCGCCATCTTCAACGCATGGACGGTGGTGGATTACTTTAGGGTCGTGTTCACGTAAGTGTTAAGACTGTCTCTAAGATAGATGAGTAGCCTATATATTAAATTAGTAAACACAATTTTCAGTGAAAAAATTAATCAATAAATCAGATCATAGTTACAGGATACATTAACAGTGCTGTTTGGTGCACTCTGTCTTAGTCAGAACAATTTCTCAGCGAAATGCTGATGTTTTGTTGGGCGAAATTTTTAGTGCACTACAATCTTGCACTTTCTACACTGATACAAGCAACATGCTAAGATTCATAATTTTACTTATAAGTATTTGAATGCAGTAGCAGAAATAATCGATTTTTCAAAATGCTGATTTTTTTTTTATTTTAGCGTTTATTTAACAATAGCCATTGGGAAATGTTTCTGTATATATTTTTATATCATCAAAATCATCATTGCTATAGTTTATGATTATATATAAGATTATAATAAGATTTTTATTAACACTTAATTAACTCTTGTTAACACTCAACTAGATTATACTACAGTTATTCTATTCTTCAATACAACCTTGGATCTACTAGTACAAACTTTTAAAAACTTGGATCCGAGGCCCCCAGACCAGTGCCGGATTAAGGCTTTGTTGGCCCTAAGGCACATTTTAATAAGTGGCCTAAAAATACAGATAATACGGAATTTCCCACAAAAAGAAGAAAAGTAAAATTTAAAAAAGAATATTTATTAGGCAAAAACTATATAATTTAAAATTTTCGCGCTTTTATAACCGCAAATTTGTCAATTAGTTCTTTGAAGTTGACCTTGTTGAGCAAATCACTTTCAATACACAGAAGTGAAAGTACAGAAAGACGCCGTTAAGCCATTGTTGATCTTTTTGCATCTTTAATTCTTTTCAATTGAGAAAACGAACGTTCTCCTGAACAATTGACATCAGACATAAGTAGATCCGGAGTGCTATTTCAGTATTTGGAAATGCTTGATATACACCAGAATTGTGCAGCATTTTAAACATCTTCTCTTGAATCAACTTCATTCTGTGCACTTGATCCTTCTTCACAGTTTTTTTCTGTTCTTTATACCAGCACATAAGTTTCTCTGTTCTTTATACCAGCACATAAGTTTCTCTGTTCTTTATACCAGCACATAAGTTTCTCTGTTCTTTATACCAGCACATAAATTGTCGAAATTCTGTTGGAAAATCAGAACAAAGGTCTTTCGAGTACACAGTAACCATTCCTTTAATAGCAATGTCAATACCTTCATCGGTCATGGAGTCATACTCAGTCAGAACTCCAAATCTCTGCAGCACAATTGAGTAAGCTTTAATGCGTTTTTTAAATGAATTTTTCAGCTGATCGATGATGACATAGAAGGTATTGACCTTGAAGTTTTGCTAGCTTGACATCTCTTCCATAGCATCTGCGGCATCTCCATCATTGATTTGTCTCTTACGCTTTGGTTGTCTTCGACTTTCAGATTTATATGTGCTGTTGCCACAGCGATCACCTGTCTTCTGATTATAATCATCAAACTTCTCTCAGACTTCATCCAAAAATATAAGCAAGCTTTTCAGCAGACCAATAGCTGGAGTTAATTCGATTGTAGAACTTTGCAATAACTTGCTATTAATGTTGAACCTCTGCAGAATGTCATTCCAAAGTTCACACAATAGGGAAACTTCAATAGTATCCATGTGTTTGGCCAATGAACCCGTGTCATTCCTTGTTCTACCATTCTGATTACAATCCCCTGAGATCTCCTGAAGAGCACTTTGTAATTGGTGGCACCCCTTGAACACTGCTTTTGCACCCCTTGAACACTGCACCCCTTGAACACTGCTTGAACACTGCATCAGCTCGAGCAGACCACCGGGTATCTGATGGGTATTTTGGAACAAGGCATTCTGGTTGGTTTTTAACATGGGTCATCATGACATTCCAACGATGGGTTGATGCTACAAAGAAAGTATACAGGCGATTCAATATGTTAAAAAATGAAACTGCTTCAACGCAACAATCCACAGCTGACTGGCCAACTAGGTTCAACGAGTGGGCAGCACAAGGAATGTAGTCTACTAAACTGTTTTTGTTTTTCAGGATTTGTTGCATGCCAATATATTTACCAGACATATTGCTGGCATTATCATATGTCTGACCACGGCAATTTTTGTAGTCGATGTCTTGATCTGACAAGTACTGAAGCAGTGTGTCAGCAAGATTCTGCCCTGTGTGACTGGATATATTGATAAATGTCAAAAAACGCTCCACATGCTGGTAATCCACCATATTAATATAACTAAGAATGATGGTCAGCTGGTCACAATGGGTAATATCAGGAGTGGAATCTACTGAAACTGAAAAATACCGTGACTTTGAAATCTCATCCTTTATGAAACCCATAACTTGTTCACCCATAATTGCAATTAATTCTTCACAGATTGCTTTTGATAAATATGATGTGTGACCGCGTCCGCGATTGCCATGAGTACAGATGTGCTGGGACAAAAATGGGTCAAATTAACCAATCAGCTCCAAGATGCCCAAATAATTCCCATTTTCTCTGGAGCCAACAACTTCATTGCTACCTCGAAGAGGGAGACCTCTATCACAAAGAAAAGTAATAGTTGCAACACAGCGTGACAGGACATTTCTCTAGTAATTGCGCTGCTCCAACATATTGTTGTGCAATTGCTCGTCAACTCTCCCAGCAGCAACACTTCTTTGACACAAAGTGAGAACTGATTGTATGTGCTTTGCACTGATTTCATGGGATTTTAAGTATTGTGTCATATTCTTCCAATCCTTAAATCCTGAGCCAGACAACTGTGACCGGTCAAATGAAAACAGAATGCAGGGAAAGCAGAAGACACATGTCTTGGCTGGAGAATAAACAAGCCAGTCACGATCAACGATATCACCATTTGGCAAAACCCGTTTGAAGACACTAGAATTTAGGAAGTGATTCACTCCACTGTATTCCCGCTTTGTTTCTGAATAACTGTCTGCCAAGTTTCGAAAATGGATTGTTCCAAGGCTGATGCACATGTTACGCACATGATCTGTTATGTCACCAAAACTCCCAACATCATTGGGAATGGTTCCTGAACCAGTATCAGCTCTGTCTTCAAATTTTTCACTATGTCCAAGTTCAAATACAATTTCAATACCTACCTGAGATGTTGATGAGGATGGTGGGGAGTTGAGAGTAATATTATCAGTAGCATCAACCTTGTTCGTGGCAGTGAAAAATGAATTGATTTTGGGAATTTTGTTTAACAGTTTATCTTCATCATGCATTTTCTTCTCTAACTCCTTCGCTCGCTCCCAACCACCTTTACGTATGGACATTAATCTAAAAGTAAAACGTAAAAGTGATCTTTAAAAACGTATTTTTATGTATTCAATAGCATAATTATTCGATTTAAAAATAATTGATTCATTAAGCCATATCATAAAATGATGCGAAATTTTAAAAGTTGATTTCTTGTGAACTGCATGGTAAGAACATACAAAACCTATATATAATATAGATTTTAATATTCGAAATAATAATTTAAAATCAAACTACCAGTATACCAGAAGAAAATCATTTGATGAATTTGGTTTTGAACTACCAGAATAAACACCAATTATGAATTCAGATGATGGGATGCACCCACATATAACCCAAAAACATTTCACTGTGCTGTTAAAGAGAGGTAATCCATCAATAAATAGACAAAGACTCAACTTGGAAAGATCAGAATTTATATTTTGTTCAATTAAAATGATAATTACAACAGAAATCTAACAATAATGATGACAGCGTCAATATAATTCATTAAAAATTATAGATTCCTAAAAATGAAGGATTTTATTTTTATTTATTTCAGGAGCATGGTGTTCAAAAATTCATGCAAATTACTCACTGGGATTGATTGTTTGACTTTTTAATGATCTGCTTCTTATACCCCTCGGTCACAGAACTGAAGTTCTACATGTATAGTGTATATACGTTTTCTATGTTATAGCAAGAACTAATTTATAAATTAAAATAATATTAATTAGAATATGTAAAATGTATATGTGATATAATAATGATTAAACATATTGTTTTATATATATATGATAAGAAATCATACATATATATATAGATAATAATGTATGATAGTGAAAGTCAAAATGAAAGTCACTCAGTATAGTTGAGATACATGGATCTAATCCATATTATATTAGTGAGCTTTATTATATTAATATCAACAATAAATAAAATATGTGACAAATATGTTTTGATAGAAACATTTAAAACATGGCATGTTGAACAAAAAAGCTATACCCAGTTCTTTCTGCAGTAAATATGATGCTTTTTTCTTCTTTAAACCTACTAATAAATTTAAAGGATTACAATTTTATAACAATAGTTATATCTAAAAGTATATTCATTGGCTAAAACCATTCATTTTATTACTACCCTTTGTTATTGTTTACGAAAGAGTTCCACTGTTTAAAACAAATGTTATCGAATTTCAAAAATATAAAAAAACATTATTTTTCGAATATTTTATTCGAAATATTTTAAATCGATATTTTAGAAGAAAAAAATTATTACTTATAAGAATGAATTAGTTACAATTTTTGACATCGTAAAATTGATATATGAACAAAATGTGTTTAATAATTGGAATAATTATAATAATTTCATCAATAAAGATAAGACATAAATATAAATTTATGTATAAATTTTTTGTGGCCTGGATTTTTTGCTGGCCTTAAGGCATGTGCCTTATTTGCCTATGGGTTAATCCGGCACTGCCCCAGACAGTTCAGCAACATTAGGCAATGCCCAGGTTGCCCTTTTATCCCAGTAAGCCATAGGTTGCATTATTTGCAAGGCGAGAATAGAGCTCATTTTAAATTTAATGGTATTTTCCAGACTAAATATCAATTTATTTAGAAGTTTAAAACTCAATTTTATAATGATTTCATCTTTTTAATAAATTCAGATTAAATCAGGAGAAATTTAAGATAAGTTTTTTTAAAGCTTGCAAAGTAATACCAAGTATTAAAAAAATTTTTTTTTAAGTTTTTTGTAGCTTAAAGATAATCGATTTTTTAAGTTGAAAGATTCTGTTTTTCTTTGAGATGAAAAAGAACCTTATCCTAACAAGGTTCTAGTCAGAACTAGGACCCACATTTTTACAAAGAATTGAGCTGAACTAAGAATCTAATTTAAAAAAAAAATGTTTGAGAATCTGAACTGAACAGTATCAGTAAAGAACCCGAAGCGAGCTAGAACAATAAAACCTGGATTCTTTCAGACCTAATATTTAAAGAGCGAGAAAAAAACGGCTGAAGCATTGTTTTAGTATTGTTGTATGCTGTAGCATGCAACAATGCTAAAAAATGCTGCATTTGTAGCATTATTTACAAAAAATGCTGCAGTTGATTTTTCAGCGTTACAACTAAATAATGCTACAAATGAATTATTAAAAGATAAGCAGGGCCACTAAATATTTTGAGGAAATCAATAGATTACTTTACTTTACTAGTAGGCCAGAATCAACCATCATCCCTCTACCATGCTTCCTACACTCCTAAGGGACATCTTGCATTTATTGATTCCAACCATAGAATCATGAAACTTTTCACAGGAAAAAAATTATCATTGCTTCGAATGTTTTTCTTACAATTTTTCTTTTAGCCAAACATGCTTTATTGTGTTGGAATTGAAAATCTGGATCTGGATCTTGATCACTATCAAGATACCTTTCTCAGATAAATAGTCTTTTATTTGTAGTTTTCAGCCATACAAAGCTTTCTCTCAATACAAGCTTAACGTTTAGTATCTATATCGCATTGACAACGCTATGTAACAATATTTTGCCTTAAAAGATAACTTTTTTTCCCCTAACTTATCATGTTATAAATAGTTGCAAAAGCATATTTCTGTTTTTACTTACAATTGTATTATATCATCTTATAAATATCATATATATATATATATATATATATATATATATATATATATATATATATATATATATATATATATATATATATATATATATATATATATATATATATATATATATATATATATATATATATATATATATATATATATATATATCGTAATTACTGAAGAATAATTAATCGATGCTATCAAAGAAATGCAATATTTTTGTATCAAACAATAAGATGTTATATTTATTCACATATTTTACAGTAAAAAACAAAATGCTCGAAAGAAAGTTATAAAAAAAATGCTGATTTTTTTCTCGATTTTTTCTTGAAGTCCAAATTATGTAATTCCGCATGAGACTACCGACATAGTAACACATCATTCCTTTGTTTGTACTGGCTCAACGGACAATTCTTTGTCTTAGCGAAAATGTTCATATGGTTTGTCTGATGGTAAAAGTCAATAAATAATTCGAATTCAAGTTTCATTTATATTCAAATAGTTTGTCAAATTCGTCGGGTATATTTAGACGCTTGTAGGTCAATAAAAAAAAAAAAAATAAGAAGAAAGAAGAAGAAGAAAAGGAAAATAAAAAAAACTCTCTTGATTTAATAAAAGTATACTTTGCTACTCTGTTTTTGATGTTGGACATTTTCCGTTTAAACAAAAATCTTGATAATTATAATGGCTGTTCACTCGAGTTGTTTTTTAATTTAAAATCAATAACTTAAAGTCTTTAATTGACTAATTAAAGACAGTTAACATAATTATATAAAAAGTTAATTATGCAATTGTAAACTAAAACTAAATATCGGCTTTATTCAAAAACAAATTAAGAAATAGTATTTCAAGTCTTTTAAATTTATATTTATTGTTTGAAAAAAGTCATTATAAATTTATTTTTGTTATTATTTGGAACTAAAGTTGTGATTTTCTCTCAAATATAAGAATTAAAAGTAGAAAATTACATTCTTTAACTAGAAAACATAATGAAATTGATAAATTTAATAAACTTGATAAACTTGTTTAAAACAAATATAAAAAAATATAAATAAAAAAACATAACTTGAGAATCTAATTTAAAAAGTTTTTCAAAACCGATCAAATTTTTTCCAAGTTTTGCGAGTTTAAATAAAAGCCAAACTTGATAAACTTGACAAATTTGATTGTTAAGTAGTTCAAGTTTAATTACAATAAATCCGGTGGACATTTTGCCGCCCATCTAAGCAAATAGATTGTCTAATTCTCTCATGGTTTTCTAAAAAAGGTATGGAAGTTTTGCGATTAAACATACCTATATATCACAAACTTTTCCAAAAAGAAAATAGGTTAGCAACTAGGTTTTTAATTGTATAAAATTTTATCTAGCATTTATAAATTTTTGAATTCAAGAAATCCTAACTTAATAATTTTATAAAATTAAAAATCTTAAAAATTCATAAATCGAAAAAGTAATAAATTTTTATCTTACAATTTTATAATTTTAAAGAATTTATAGATTTAATTTAATAATTGTACATAAAATAAACTTCTCTTATCGTATGCTATCTTTTATCTATTTTAGTTTAATAGCTAATTTGGTTTGACCATCCATCCTAACAGCCGTATGTTTCTAAATGACGTCAGGCATTACTGGGGCGTCTGTTTCGCTTTAGAGAGTTTTCCTAAAGAAAATGGCGACCGTTTTTCTGTACTAGTTTATCCAATCGTATCTTACAGTCGAGTTTTAAAGACGCTCTCCTAAATAAATTATTGAGCTTTCTTTACCTTGAAGTTTATTACTGTAATATGCTTTTGTAATTAAATTGGTTTGTCGTAGAGAAAAAACCGAACTATCCATATTGTTTACACTTTCATCTGTCAACATATTTTCAAAATGACTGTGAAGGATGATGAATATGATTATTTATTTAAAGGTAATGAGAGGCAAATTATTAATGTACTGAGAATTCAGAAAGTCCTGAATTATGAAATTAGAGTAAAATAAACTGGAGCTATTCATATAGCCAACTTCAGTAATGTAGTTAGATATGTCTATTTATGAGTTAATCTTAGTAACAATCTGAGTCTCATTAATGAAGCTGTATAAATTTAATTCAAAATCACTCTTGGTATTGATTTAGTGCCAGTCTTTAGTCACTTTATTATATCTTATTACAGCATAGTACCAGAGTTAAGTTTAATTTTGAATAAAGCAAGATAGTGTTTCAGCTCTAAATATGTTTTATTTAAAAGAAAAGAAAATATAGGATTTACAGTAATAGTTCATTACAGTTATCTGGCCATTTTCATCATCTATGTATATATGTCTTGCTGTTTGAATACAAAGTAGTACAGTCAATGATGGCTTTTTCTTGTTGATATGTATTGGCAATCCAATTAACTTTTTTCTAAAGAAACTGGATGAATTTTAATTTTGACAATGAGACTTATTTATTATTCATGAATTTTATTAGCATTTTTCCTGGTTGCTGAACCCAAGTTAATCAGTACTTATGATGAGACTGTAAAGAGCATCATTAAGTCTGATATTTTTGTTTAGCTTATGTGTATCGTTGTTTTAAGCAGTATTAACATATAGTTGCAGATAATGTCCTTTAATAACCTATTAGTTATTTTTTTGAAAGTCATTACAGCAATTTTTTTGGTCACATTTTACTTGCCTTGAACTAATTACACAGTGCAACTAAAACTAAATTAAAAGTAAGAAGATTCATTTAATATGATAAATTGTATCTATTCAATTTTTTTCCATCTACCTCTTAGTTTTTCTGTTTTTAGTAGCTTTGTATATTACTTTTAAACTGAGTTTAAATTTATTTTGATTTCACAAGTTTTTGTTTAATTAAAAATTTATACATTTCTTGTGAAGTAATAAGATTTACTAGTGTTTGCCTAAGTTTTTGTATGATAATTGGTTTTATTGTCTACTTGTTTCTTTTTTAGTTGTGTTAATTGGTGATTCTGGTGTAGGAAAATCTAATCTACTTTCTCGCTTCACTCGCAATGAGTTCAATCTTGAATCCAAATCAACTATTGGTGTAGAATTTGCTACAAGAAGCATTCAAGTAGGAGGGAAAGTTATTAAAGCTCAAATTTGGGATACTGGTATGCTTCACAATTGCATTTATTTCTTTTTTTGTATTTCTTGGAAAAGTGTTATGCTAAAATAAAAGCACATAATGCAATTGTAACATAATATAGTCTCAATATCCTGAAGCTTTGGAACTCTGTTAAAGTGAGCTACTGCTGTATGTTAAATATGAAAGCACAGAGCCATCACATTTTACAAAAAAAAGCCAATTAGAACAATAAAAATTAAAACTGCATCAGTGAAACAAAATCTCTCTTAAACCATAAATGCTTGTTTAAAGATGTTGTATATAAAATCAATGTCACTTCTAATAACCCTGAAAAAGAATAAGCTTATTAACAGCATCAATAAAACATTCTTTAAGTTGCACCAACCACACAAAAGTTTCCAATATGGAAAGATATAATATTGATACCAAGCTTAGAGGTATGGAAAATTAAAGGCCTATAGTTAAGTGGAAAATTATAAAGTGCTGTAAATCCTACAACCTGGTCACAAGAAGTTGTAGATTATGTTTTAACAAAAATTACAAGATCATAATGTATGAACACAACAACTTACTGAACAAAGTGATTTCCAACTCCAGAACTTTTGTTATAAACATGTAAATATTGCTCTATTTCTCAATACACCATGTTAAGCATTCTGATATGAGTATGTGTTTATGATATGAGTACTTTTTTAAACTTCCTTAAATTTTTGTACAGAGGCCTGTATATACAAATTTTTAATGCATTAATAAGATTGATGCCTAAATTGAGGCCAGTGTTGAAGTAGTAAAAACACATCACCATTACTGAATGCTGTTGTAACTTCGAACTTTCCTGCATCTGAGTATTATATGTAATAGATTGTTCATGTTGTTGTTTTTAATATGAGATTGTGACGAATATAATGCTTTCTATTGTCTTTAATGTTTTTAATGGATAATTTAGCTGGCCAAGAAAGATATAGAGCAATCACAAGTGCGTAAGTAAAATTTATTTTTATCTGATGTTTTATTTTTTTTTTTAAAAAATTACATGAGTTTAGCATATTAAGATTTAGAAAGTATATTGACCATAAAGCTGACATTTCTAGCTCTATGGATTGAGGTGTGCTAAGCAATTAGATAAAGTATGTAACACATTTTAATTTGCAAGTTATGATGTTAAATTTAAACAAAGGATAACATATTGCATTGTGTAGTTTAAGAAGCATTAGTAGTAAATGGTAAAATATTATATTTTATGAAATTATCTATACTTTAAAAAAAATTTTATAGCATATTTAAGTCAAATACAAGAAAAACAATTAGGGGATTAAAACCACTTACTTTTGAAGATCAAAAAATTTATAGGAATCCTAAAGTAATCTCAATAAATAATTATTAATGTACATAAATTGTTGAAGACATTTTATCATTGATTTGTTAATACACAATATTGTAGGTGAATTTGTAATTTTTTAGCTATTATCGTGGTGCTGTTGGTGCTCTGTTGGTCTATGATATTGCAAAACACATAACATATGAAAATGTTGAAAGATGGCTAAAAGAACTTAGAGATCATGCTGATGCAAACATAGTTATAATGCTGGTTGGAAATAAATCAGACCTACGTCATTTAAGAGCTGTTCCAACAGAAGAAGCAAAAGCATTTGCAGGTATAATCTTTGAAAAATTTTTAAAAAGTATTACGTAGTTTTGAATAAAAAATATATTATTTTGTTATGAGTTGTGTTCTTTCTTATTAATTGCTGGACAAATCAGAAAAGTAATGTTTTGCCACAAAATAAAAATTCAAACAACAAAAAATACTTTGTGTCCTTTAAAAAAACTGTAGCAGATAATATACTGTTTAAAGATTTATTTTTTTGTTTCATACTCTCGTGTGAACCTATTCATTAAAAGTAGCTTTTATTGAGAAATTCATTTTAGGTTCATGGTGCATGATATAATTATCAAGTAATAGATCAGCATCATATATTATTATATGCAAAATGCATATAATACTATATGATGCTCATCATACTGTACCACTAGAACGAGACTATTTTAAATAAAAAAACTATTGTTTTTGGGAAAATGGATTTAAAACTTTGTGGTTTACTAGTAAATTGTAAGCTTCACAGGAAAAATTTTGCAGTGTTTTGGTTGTGCAACACCTTTTAGTAACTTCCTATAGCATGTAAAAGAGTAATTGTTTATTTGTCAAAGTAGTTTTTTTAATTATCATGCAGTAAAAATATAGTCATATCATCTCTGTTAGATTTAATTGTTTCAAATTGTTTTGAATATGAAATATTTATTTTAGAGAGGAATGAGTTGTCATTTATTGAGACTTCTGCCTTGGACTCTACAAATGTGGAAGTAGCATTTCGAAATATATTAGAAGGTAAAGTGTGAATAAACAAAAATTTATGTTTGTTTAGAGTTTTTTAATTAGTCAAACAAAATATACATGCTAAGTGTTTTTATATATCTCATGATTAAAATTACAAGTAAAATTACGATGAAGCAAGCTGCAATAGACTTTTAAGAAAATCTATTACTATCTATCTAATCAAGCTGCAATGGTCTCTAAAGAAAAATTATTTTGTTTTTCTCCATTTTTTTTTGTTGTTGTTTTTAATTTAGCATAGTTTTAGCAATATTTTTATGGGCTTCTTTTTTGTTTGTTTGTTTTAGAAATTTACCACATCGTTTCCCAAAAACAGATTCATAATGCTTCCAGTCGTTCTGGAAATCAACCCAGTGATAATGTGCAAACAATCCAAGTAGCCCCAACTGCAGAAGCAGATAATCGAAAGCAAGTTAAATGCTGTCAAACCTGAAAATATTTAATTACAATTTTTATATACTGTTCTCAGCGGAAAAATGTCAATAGGGAATCCTACTTTTACAAGTGTATGTTGTTAGTTATGTTTATAACTTATAATTTCTGGTGAAATCTTTTTTTATTATGTGTTTCATTTTTTTATTATTTGGTGATGTGCTTGAGCCCAGAAATATTTGCATAAGTCGTTTTAATACTAACAAATGTTATTGCCGGCTATTTTTCGAAACAAATAATTTTGTTTAAGTTTCCTCTGCGTATAAAGAAAAGAATGTTTTGTAACTCCTACGTTTGGTCACTTTTTCTTTTACTTTTAATTTTTATGAAGTTAAAACCTAATAACTGTTCGATTTATGCTCATGTTAGAACAAATGAAGTTTTAAAACCTTTCGCTTGATGTTAGTCAAACTAGTTAGTAAAATATTACAAAAATAAGATGGAAACAAACTACGTTTTATCTAGAGCATATGATCTTCAAAATGATTTTTACTGTGTTGAATTCTTGAACTGTTCCTATTTTTGGGTTAACAGTGTTTTGAATAAAAACATTCAAATCGTACAAAACCTGGACAGTTGACGAAAATAATAGGCAATTATATCAATGGTTTGAAAGTTGTCGATTTGCAAAAATTTAATCAAATTTCAATTGACAATAACGCAGCTGCAGTTTCAAAAATGGTTCGCACATAGTTCTAATTTGTGTCTCTTTCTGTTTATGATTATATTGTAATAACTATTGAATATGTAAAATTTGTATTAAATGAATGTTTAAACTCAATTATCTTGTTAGTCTGCTATTTTCTAACTAGAACTAATTTTACCTTGTTTTTATAAGCATATTTTAGAATTGATCCCTTTTTCTCTCTTCAAAACACACCTCTACTCTCTGAAATAGTTAAAACTTTTGTGTTTAATCTATTCGACCATATTTATTTGCTTAACTAGTCAAATGGTAAGACTAAGTACTTATTGTGTTTCATAATACTAATTGCGTCGCAGAGAATAAGAATTTTTAGATTTTTCAATCGTCGACCAAATTTCTTCAAGAATAAAAGCTAAGATGGAAAGACTTTCACAATATTTTAATCAATGTAGCTGCAATCAAAGTTACATACCTGCACTTTTTAAAGTTGAAAATGTATTCATATTAACTATAAAATAAGAACAAAACACGAGTACCCTGAAGGTGGCCTAAGAACTTATATCTAGGGACAGGCGAAAAACACGGAAATTACGGTGTTTTTCGCCTGTCCCTACTTATATCCCATTAAGTTTTTTTTTTTTTTTTTATCTTGAAAGGAGTCCATTTGTACATTCCAAAACTAACAAAATTTAAATAATTTGTTGGTTTCTTTTTGAGAAAACTTGGTAAGAAGTTTTATTAATAACGATGTTTTCGTATTAAAATGTTTTGCTGAGGTTGCAACGTTGATGACATCAGTTGATTCTCCTTTAAATTTAGAATTTATGCATCTAGAGGCTATGACCATCTCCTGAGAGTCATTCTTTGTTTTACGTTTTATTCGTATGATTAAAAAAGAAATAAATGTAGGAGGTTTTCCTTCTACTCCTAATGTCATAGAGTCAGACCTGGCTGAAACTCGTTGGATTACATTATTTTAAATTTTTTATATTCAAAACAACAAGTTTATTGAAATCGTACAATCAGAAAGATTTTGTTTGTTTTTTTTTCATTGAAGGTGGTGTTGTTAATTGTTTAGGTTGTCTTGGTATTTTTTAGTGTTTTAGTTGTCATTGTTTAGGTTGTCTTAGGTTGCCTTAGTTCCATACAATTTAAAGCACCCAATATTTTTACCCCAAAAAAGATTGTTTTCTAAATTGTTAATTTTACATCGCCACTCAATTGTTAAACATTATAAAGCAAAGGAACATCAATTCAATTGCGTTTTAAACGATTCCAAAAAATCGTAGTAGTAATAGGAAGCTTATCAAAAAGTGCTATGTATATAGACTATCGCAGACCTTATAAACATCCAATTTCTTGCCCTCCATCTTATGGATGGAGGGCAGGGCAATTTAAAAGTTACCTTATCAGTTAGATAGAAGCCAGAGCTAGATGCACATTTAAGTGAAAAGAAAAGAGTAAAATATTCTGAATATGGGTGCAAAATTTCAGGTTTACTTGTGTTTATATAACGTTAGTTTTGGCTGTACTACTCTCTATTGATGAAATTTATGCAAACATAAAAATGTTGTTGGATAAATTAAAACTTAATTCTTTAGATTACTCTGTTTCAGAAAGTCTAAAGGTTTCTCTGCTGCTGATTACTGATGGAAAGCACTCAGCAGCTTTAAAGCATCTTTGTCCATTTTGTGAAACAGAATCACCAAGTGTGCTGAGAGCTGAGTCATAATCTCTAACTCCTCTGTGTCAGTGGTGTAACAAATGGATGGAGAGAAAAATTGCAAAAGATAAAAGTTTTAGTAATGTAGTTAATCCTCCTTTATTGACTGGAAATGTAAGGAAGTAGAAATTGTCAATATACCAGACTTACATAATTTGCTAGACATAGTAAACAAACTTCTCAAACTGAGTGAAAAAATTTGTTTGAGAACACTAATCAAGGATTTCAGTTTGTAAATAGTTATCTGCCTACAATAAATCTTACGAGAATGCCTTATCAAGGTAAACACTGATTAAAAGGAAATATATCCAAAAAGTTTCTAAGAAAACTTGACGGTTTTCAAATTTATCTGAATGAGTTCAATATTCTTGGTGAGAAATATAAAAGCTTCAAGAGAATTTAGCGAAGTTGTTCATGGATCTTTTAGGAAAACATTAAATCCAAAACAACTATGATCATGTTAAAAGGGTTTTCACTAAATTTCAGAGATCTTAGTTCAAACATCACTCCTAAAGTTTATATAGTGGAGCATCGTGTAGAAGAGTTTACTGTGATGAAAGGAGGAAAGTTTTGCAAGTGTATATTTATATTTAGAAAAACAACGGAAAACAAATTTGTGAAAACTTAGCAACAATCCTTGTAGCAAAGCTTTCACAAAAAGCTACCAATAAACGATTTAAGTTTTAATAGTTTTTGAATGTGCAAATGGACTGATTTCAAAATCAAAAAAAAAAAAAAAATCGTGGGATATGATATAAGGTCTTAGGTCACCTTTAGTTCACCCGTGAAAACAAACGGTATTTGTATAAAATTGCAAGACCGCAAAACAAAGTGAACAATCAATTTTGTACTATATAAATTTAAAATAAATTATTAATTAATGGCGTAATCCTTTTTTTAATTATTTCTAGGTTGCGTCAATGACCTGATTAATTTATTGGTTTTTTTTCTCGCACAATCAAATTCTAAACTATTTTGAGATGATAGAACAGCTGATGGGAATTTCCTTTGGTTTATGTTGGTTGATTGAGCGGTCCCTATGAAGTAAAATTTATTTTTTTGTGCAAGAAGAAATCCCCAGTTGATATACCTAACGAGTTTGAGTCATGATCTTTTTGATATGTCGATTAAAAAGATGTGTTGTTTTTTGCAAAAGCAATCATCTGATCCTCTATTAATTCTTGGGCAAAATGTTGATCATATTCATTTTTATACGTAAAAAGGGTTCAAAACTGCTTGTAATATTGAAACATTCCCTAATAATAACTCATTCTCCATCTCATTGTTTAATCATACCCTGGGTAAATGTTAAGTCCAATCTCTGTCCAAACGCTCTTTTTACAATTTTTTAAAACTTTCCTGACTTACTTTTCGCACATTTATAGAAGACGTCATTCGCAACAGCGTGACACTCCTCAGCCAATCAAATAGAGTTTGCTCTGTTTTTACCAATACAAAGATTGGCTGACTAAGTATAAAATCCGTTTGCCGACTGACTAACCAAAATGTAAGAAACTAAAGCAAAATGAATTTTAACACACCGCTGGTTAATTGTAATATACTTGATTCATTTCTCTCTAGTGAACAATTTTCTTTTTTTTTCTTTTTTTTTGTTGTCAGTTTTGAAAATTCTTTCTTACTTTTTCCATATTGTGAGGTGGGAGAAAAGTTATGAAAAAAAACAGCGATCAGAAAAGACGTACACAAGATGACTCGTCAACCCTTTATATAAACGACAAAACGAAAAGAATTAAGTTAAAAACAACAACTATGAAAAGACGTGTACACGAAGACTTATTTAACCTGCCATATAAATAAATGATATAGCAAAAAGAAGAAAAGTTAAAAACAATGACCGGAGAAGACGTACACACGATGATTCATCTAAATGTCACGTAAGTAAATAATAGAATGGAAAGAAGAAAAGTTTAAAAAAAAAACATTTGGGAAAAGACGTAAACACGAAGGCTCATCAACCGGCCATATAGATAAATGACGAATAGGTATCGCAACGGAAAACAACCAAAAACTTTAAAAGCTCAAAAAAAAATAGAGTTTTAGAGGAGGGAGACGAATAAAAGAAAGAAAACAAAGTTTTAAAGAGAAGTTAAAGAAAGTTTTAAGAAAGTTTTTAAGAAGAATTTTAAAGAGAGAGAATTTTTGTGATTGAAAAGTATTTGAATAAACAAGAAGTTTTATGAGTGAATAAAAGAAAAAAAGAAGTAAGGAATTAAACAGAAGTCAGAAGAAATATTAATCAAAGAAGAATAACTAGGAGATTTTTGGCCGTTTCAAATAAAGAGGAGATATTCGTATAAAAAATATGCGCAGATCTGCGCAGACGTCGGCACAGACACTTTAATGGAAAAGAAAAATTTAAATTATCTGAATCAAATGTCTGAAATTATTTTTGCATAATTATCTACTTTTTACGAGTTTTTCATTACTTATCTGTTTCTTTTTGGTTCGAGCTACGTATAATCAATCGATATAAGCTTTTGTAAGTGTTTCTTACTACAACTTAAAGTGATTTAGAATCAAAAAATCTTGTATTTTCGTCATTCAAAATATTTAAAATGGAAAACATCAAAATTTCGAATTATTTGACAAATCTTGATCGAGAGATCAAAGCGTAATTATGAATCGTCACATCTAATCAATGATTCTCAGCAAGTTCCGTCTACGACTGATTCACCGACGCAGCGTGTACATCCACCAATTAATGAAGAGCTCAAAAATGATATCGATACGAAGCTTGCTGATTTCTTTTACCGTACGGGTATATCATTTCGTTTAGTCGAATCGGAGGCCTTTAATAATTTCGTTAAGTCGCTCAATTCCATCGTACGCATCTGTCATATCGAATGCTAAAGCCTTATCAGGATCTCTGGTCGACAAACAATACACAAAATGTTCTATTTCTGTAAATGAAATTTTGAATTCTGAAATAAACTTAACACTGATGTCTGACGGCTGGACGAACATAAGAGGCGATCACACAGTGAATTTTTGTATTAAAGCGCCCAATCAGAAGCCTTTTTTTTACACCTCGATAAATACATTCGGAATCATTCAAAATTCATCTGCAATTGCCGCGGCAATCTTACAAGTTATTGAGAAGATTGGCTCACAAAAATTTACCAGATTATAAATCAATGAGCAGTCTCCAGCTATCAAAATACGTTCTTATTAAGTTGGTAGACGAAGAAAGTACATTACTGAAGGAAATTCAACCAAAGAATACATCTGCTGATGTTATGGCATTGATAAAATCTAACCCATTTTGGGACAGTCTTTCTAAGTTTGTCAAACGCATTGAATTTCCTTCCAACGTGATCGGAAAGCTAGAAAGTGATGAAGCTCCATTGTCTCTCGTGTATGATTACTTTGGTCAAATGTACAATTCATATATGGACGATAAAGACATACAACAAAAAGTGCAATCTCGCCTCGATTTTCTCTTTACACCAGGTGTTGGAATTGCTTTCATATTAACGCCCAAAAATGCCGCAGAAGGTTTATATTTGAATGAAGATAAAACCGATTTTATCACTGCTTCAGTTGAATTCGCCAAAAAGATCAAACCTGAAATTGCTGACACTGCTGAGGATGAATTGATTGCTTTTATAGGAGAAATGGCTGCGCTGCCTGAGAGAAGAAAGGAAACAATATTCCAGATGAACGCGCGAAATTATTGGAACATTATCGGTCGCGATAAATATCCTGCTCTATACGAAATTGCTAAGTCTATTAACGAAATGATCTGCTCATCGGCCACAGCAGAAAGAGCTTGGTCGACCTTTCGATTTATTCACTCGCGACTAAGAAATCGTCTTACGAATGAGAGAGTTGAAAAGCTGGTATTCTTGTATACCAATAGCGTGCTGATGGACACAAATGACAAGACTGATTACATTCTTGAAGAAGGTGCAATTCTCAATGAAATTGAATGTCAAGAAATCACCGAATAGGCGCCAGCATTACATTTTTTTTATTACTGTAAGAATCTTTGAAAACTCCTATTGTTACTAATCACTTAATTTATAATAAAGTTAAAATATTACTTAAAACATTTTATAACTTTAAAACTTTTTTTGTTGATTTCAAAAAATCGTCTGCAAAGCAGTAAATTTTGTCGACGCCGACGTCTGCGCAGACAAATTATACTGTCTGCGCATATCTGCGCAGATCTGCGCAGACAGTCCGAACCCTTATAAAAACAGTATCGAATGCTACAAGTAGAGCAAGAGAGTATTATTTGCATTTATACAAACGTAATGAATAAAAGAGTGCTAACCATTACACACTAATAGAACGTTTAATGAGTTAGATTGTATAATAGAATATACTGAGGACGGCACACACAACCTTAACCCTTTACACATAACACTAGACCCATACCCAGGCTTGCAGAGCCGGAGCCAGAGCCGGAGCCGGGAGCCGAGGATCCGATACTTTTTGCAGGAGCCGGAGCCGAGAAAAATTAGTAGATCCCGGCTCTCAAAAGAATTTTGAACTAAACAAGTTTTTTTTTTTTTTAAATTTTAGATTAATTTTTGACACATTTTTTTAGCGACCTCTGCACTTCATTCAAGAAACTTAAAACTCAAAATTCTCTAAGTCTCTAACAAATTATTTCATAAACAATAAAATCACTTACAAGTTTAGTCTAAAAATAAATCTCAAAAAAATGGCCGCCACCATATATTTGCTTAAATTGTTTTTTTAAATTTTTATTCTTGTGAAATGAATGAAGTGCCATATTTATTCTTATCTTCTGTCATTTTTTTTTCATTTCAAAATTATTCAATGACCCAAAAATAATCTTGTATTTTTCTTTTCTTCTCCTGCACTATTTATATAAAGTTGAATATATATTTGGAATTTTTCCGCTATTTCTGTTATTTACAAATTGCAACCATGAGTGATAAAGTAAAAGACGAGAGGTTCTATGATGAACTGAAATGGTTTGCTTATCGCGAAGAGGACGAAGTGTTTTTTTGTCAAGTTGAGATTAGTGTAGGGGAGAAAGTCAGCAAACTTTGCGGTGCAACATGCAAATGCAGTACGAGGGAAAAGAACAACGGAAAAAAAAAACCCACCGCCAACATAAAACGCCATTTTGTCAATAAACATTCGACTCTTTTGACAAAAATTGTTGAGGCAAGAGAGCAGAAACTGAAGAAAGAGAAGGCCAAAAAGGAAAAGAAACGCACCTCATCCGTTTTTGGAGGAGATCAGGGCTCGACTAGTGAGACAAGAAACGTACAAGCACCCATCGATCGCTTTCTCAACAAAGTTACCATCGCAATTTCAAAAGAGGACTTCAAGAAAGGCATGAACATGACGATTCTTCAAAACGGCGCTCCCTTTAACCTATTCAGCAGTGAAGGAATCAAGATTTTGACTGGCGATTTGGCAAAACATTTTGGCTTGAAAGTCAACCGGGATTCTGCTCGAAGTCAAATCATGGCTTTGGCTCAACAAAAGCGGGCTAAGTTAAAAACCAATCTACAGGGAAAGCTGGTTTTTCTGAAAGTCGACGGAGCTTCAAGACATAATCGAAGTTTTCTTGGCGTCAATGTGCAGTTCTTCATGGATAGCAAAATCAAGAATCTCTTGAAGGCGTGCTGGAATCGTATGGCATCAGGAAAGAAAATGTCCTCGGAATTACGACTGATAACGGGTCGAACATGGTGAAAATGGTTGGAGACTTTGGAAAGACAGATGAAGAAGGTGACGTCACTGACGAGTCTGCTAAAGAACTTGCTGGCGTCGAAATTGAAGAAGAACTTGAGGTTGAAATTGAAGGTGATCTGCCGGATGCTTATATCACTGACGACGACGACGACGACGACGACGACGTGTTTGAACAGCAGAGGCCTTACTTCAACGAAATATCGGAAAACATGAGCACCGTTAATCTGCAACGTTGTGGTGCTCACACCTTGCAGCTGGCTGTTAAAGACGGTTTGGAAAAACGAGGCATTAAGTCTCTGGTTGGCAAAGCTTGAGATGTAGCAAAAGCTTGTCGAACGTTGAAAGCAAATGAATTTTGCAAACAACACAAAACTAAAAAGGTACATACAATATAATTGCAAATCGCAATAATTGAAAATATTTAAATGAATATTAATAAGAATCTGAACTTGAGTTTGAATTTAACATTTGTCAATTATGCGTTTTCGAATGTTGAAAACAATCAAATTTAAAAAAAGTTACTCAAATTTCTCAAATTTACAGGTTGCAATAATCGACAATGCAACCAGATGGTCCAGTACATTCAACATGCTCAACCAACTTCTTAAGATGCGTGATGTCCTGAATGCACTGGAAGCGGAATTTAAAACCCGTGACTTTACGTTTCTAAATTACGAGTGGAAGCAAATAGAGGAACTTGCAAAAATCCTCGAGAAACCGGCAGTTGCAACTCAATAATTCCAGAGTCAGGATCTCACGCCTGGGAACTTTATTTACATTTGGGAAATTCTGAAGGAGGAGCTAGTTTCTGGTGAATTCAAGACCTCTGATTTTGGGAAGAATATCAGGGATTCAATGGTGCATCGGGAATTACTTTTGTTCGATAATCCCTTTTTTTGTGCTGCTGTCTTTGTAGATGTAAATATCAATGCCTTCTTGGAGAAGAGCAACAGATTTTTATCTCAGTTTTCAATCTATTATTTTTTTAAACGAAAATTGGAATTTGAAGTTACGTACTTTTAATGAAATTCAAAATACTGTTTCATTTAACTTTACTTTTTGACATTCTACTTTCCTCACTGCAAGAATATGATAGATTATAATTTGTTTGAAATTTAAAAACATTAAAAATGCTTTACAATATTTCAATTGATTGTTGAAGACACTCTGTGGAAGATCCAGAAAAAGCTCAATGAGCAAAAGAAGTTCGAAATCGAGGGGAGTGGAATTGGTTGTCATGGAAATGACTCTAGCGAGAGTACTGGAAGTGGTTTGGAAAATGAAGAGGAATCCGAGGAAATGAGTCCCAGAAAAAGGATGCGAATTCGAATGGAACGTACTCGGAAGCAAAAAAGCGAGCAGTCCAGCCAAGTCAAATGGAATCGGATTTGATTGATAGCATGGTTTTTCTTCGAATGAATAAAGAGTACATTTGACTTTTGAGTGTGTATTGACAGAAAAAAAAAAAAGAGAAAACGTTTTGAATTTGGAATTTGATGCTAAAAAAATTTTGTAGAAATGACCACGCAAAGGCATAAATTTGCAAGTACGAAATGAAAGGGTATATGAAAGGGACTGATTCTTCAAAAAAATGTAGTAGTTTATTTTTCATTCATTAAAAAATTTATGAATAGACGGCAAGGTATACTTTTAAATCTTATTCTTCTATTGACGTTATGAGGAGCCGGAGCTGGAGCCGGAGCCGGAGCCGGAGCCGAGTTTTTGCTGGGAGCCGGAGCCGGAGCGGAGCCGTGAAAAAGATTGGGCGGCTCCGCAAGCCTGCCCATACCTTCCTAAATTGTAAGCCTTACTACAGCTACATACTACAAACAGACTATCAGTTAAACCAAACATTAAATCGTAAACATTATGAATGTTTCCTAGATAAACACTAAAAAATTTCTTCGTTATCTAATCTCAATATTTTAGTGGCATTATTATCCGTAGCCCTCATAAAGTAACTCCATTTTCCAGGGACAATATGTTCGCCATTTCTTTTCAATACATGCTAAGTCAAGCTACTAACCCAATTGACAATATTCAAGCTCTAATTTTAAAATTCTATACTTCCATTTTGTATCTCGAATGTACTCAAGATAAGTAGGCAAAGTGTCAGTTTTTATCGTATTAATGGGGTTAATTGATGAACTCAGCAGATGTAATAGCATGTCTACATATGATTTATTTGGGTTTAGTTTGTTTGTTTATTTGTATCGCTGTACCTGGATCAAATATATGACTTAGTTACTTGAGGAAAATATAAAACACTCCATGACAGGAAATTAACGGAAAAGAACAGCTTCCAGTTTTGTCCTTCAATATGGAGAACGTTTCGTCTTGTCCTTGTTTATGAAGTGAGTAAGCTCTTTTACAAACGTAAATTCGCAACATACAACATGGCAGCCCAAACATGGCAGCACATCTCTCTACTAATAAAAAAAAGTATACTGTGCCATTTGGACTAAAAATCTAGCAGCCACAGATTGGGGTGGGGGGTGGGGGTGGGATGGGGGTACTCAGTGGTACCGTTTTCAAATGTATTTGATATTATTTTTAGCAAGTCCATTCTTGAAACAGATTTCATTACTCACAATTCAATACGGGTTTTTAGGTAAACATAAAACAAAAGATTACAAAACGTGGTCACACCTACAGTTCACCTATTCAAAAGATGTTGAAGAAACCGTCAGTGTCTAAAAGAAAAAAAGACAGTATTCATTTTATGTACTGTTGAATGCGAAAATGACTTTTGGTATAACATTAATTGTACAACTTATGCTTAAATTTACAAACTTGTGCAAAATGATCATGATGAGTTGCATTGGTAAACCTCTGCCGTTTGGTTTTGCTTATAAAACTTTGAGTCGAATGTTTATTGATTAACTTATTGGTGATGCATTCTGTTTTATTTCTAAGATTTTGCCAGTTTAGCCTCTTCTAAACTATGGAAAATTTCAATTACTTTACACAAGTCGAGATTTCATTTAATAAGTAGCCTCTTGTTAATATAAGGGTTTCGCGAAAAACACTCGTACTTTTTCCTGAATAACTACGTTCGAAAATCATTCAATTCACAGTGTTCTTTAACAAGTTTTCATAAATAGTTTATATTTAAAAGTAACTTGGATTGATACATAAAACTTAAAAGCTCTACATAATGTTACTAAAATTATCACTGTACATGAAGTAGTTAAAAAATACGAGTTTGGTTAAAAACAGCATGGTTCGAAGGGTTGCAAAAACGCTTTTGGACTATGTACTGATTGTATTTTTGAAATGCTAATTAGTAGAGATCTGTTATAAATGAGAATTGAATCTTAATTCACGGCTGTTTCAACAGCTCACTGTGACTTTCGGCTTAAAGTAACTAACTAAAAGGTAACTAATGGCTAAAAGGAGCAATTCTATTATGTCATTCCAAGAATAGTGTATATCATTGAAGGGTTTGAAGTGAAAATAACTTCTTTGATAGGTTCTATCGGCACCGGATATATTGCCTTAAATAGAGGTTTCATGACAGCAGTAAATACCTATCCTGTGATTGTACGGGTGTGACTTTTCCTCGCTAAATGAAAATGGAGTAGCCAATCACAGCTGGTTCTTAATGTCTGGGTTTTTTTGACAAGGTTTAACTCTAAGTCAATCTTTTTGTAGGAATAATTTGATCCTCAATGATTGAAAATTTCTAATGACAGTTATCTGAAAAGGTAAGTAAAAATGAACACAATAAAGCGTAATTTTTATTTTTCACAGTTTCAAGTCTTGCAAGTTTCTGGAGACGAGATTCTTAAAATTATAATCAATGTTGTTGCCACATTGTTTTGACGACTGTTTCATCATCAGTAAACAGAAACGATTTTACTGAATCAAACTCTTGATCGAGTTGGTGTTGAACGAATGCAAGAGCAGTTGTCCACGGAAATGGACGTCACTTGTTGATTTGTTTGAGTAAAAACTCGCTTCCCGCTTGCTTGAAAACAATGCTTAACCATTTCTTTAGTACAGTTGGTGACCTCTTTTAAAAGGTTTAGATCGTTGGATGAAGATGTGATATATTCCTTTATGGGGTCGCCTGGTGTTTTGCTTTCCTCTATTATCTATAGAATACTTAAAAATAAGAATATATAGATTTTTGTTAGCAATATATGTTAAAAATAACAATATACGTACACTACTTCCCCTCCTACCCTCCTTAGAAAATAAAAACTTTTGATTTACATTAAGTAGAATATATATATAGTCAGAGTAACCTAGGCCGATCGGGTCGTTTTTGCCATTAAAATTATGCTCTTCTTTATTCAAGTACTCATAGTGCTTTGGAGTACAATCATTTGTGAATAACTTAAGCATAGTCAGTAGGGGTATTCAAAAGTTAGGTCATGGAAAAAATTTCACTAACAAATAGGCAATTTTTTGCAGACTATAATAAAGAAACGAAAAACTGTTTTGTTTTTTTTTTCTTAATTATTTTTTTACCTCGCGCTTTTTTCATCAAGTTTTTTTTATAGATTGCATAATATAACGAGAAATAAGTAAAAAAACTGGATACTATTTTAACAAATGAATGTTTATGTTATATAAAAGATATATACCAAAAATTATCATTGTAGGTTAATTTTGATACTTTGCGCTAGACCTATAAAAATGTTGACCTGTTTTACTCGTTGCAACCAAACAATCAATGAAATCCACGTTTTTCTGGCGGTGGGTCTTCTAATGTAGATAGAACTTTGATTTTTTTTTTATGTATGCTTAAATTCTTTATAGAAACATAAGAGTCAACAGTTTGATTATCCGCCTTAAAAAAGAAGAAAGGGGGGGGGGGGGGGGAGCCCATCCCCGTCAATTTCTTTTAAATACTGTAGTATACAAATAATAGTAAAAGTTTATTAAACAAAAATTCAACAAAATATAGTTAACTAGCTGTAATTAGCAGCATCATGGTCACAAAACAGTTGTTCTAGGGCATCAACATCAGGAAACAAATCAGTGCTGCTATCTGATTCAGTGTCCATTTCACAGGATCTGAATACATTTATACCTTCTATTTCAGGAAACTCTTTCAAAAGCTGAGCTTGTGATTTCTGCTCAGCTGATTTACGGTAGGCAGCTTTGGTCTTTGAGGATTGCACGGTCCAGTTGTTTTTGAACTTGAGCAGCATATACATAGAATGTATATAGAATGAAATATAAGATACTTGATGAAGATTTTGAAAAGTTAAAAAAATTATTGCAGTACCATATTAACCAAAAGATGGCAAGCTTGAACTACATTTTGATGGGAAAATAATAAAGGATTTAATGCCTGAGCACTGTGACAAAGCGAAGGACAGGATCTGTGTACTTGTAAGTTTTAATGGTAAAAATTATCTTCTAGGAGCACCAGGTATTGAATCTGGCACTGACCTAAACCAGTTTAATGCAATCAGTGAACTTTTGAAGGAGATGGACATAGCCGACAATGTGCACTCTTTATGCTTTGACACTACCAGCAGCAATACTGGAAAACCGCGTGGAGCTATATACAGGTAAATAAAAATAAGAATATATTTTTAAAATCTTATTACTAACTTTGTTGTTTAAATTATTAAAGTACTATAGCAATTATGTAAGGCTACAGAAATATTGATAATAATTTGACTGTGGTAAATATGAAATGTAAGAACGCTTTGTACTTTTAAGATTGAGATCTGACCTTGGCAAGCCCTTACTGATGTTGGCCTGCCGTCACCACGTAGAAGAGGTCCAAATCAATCATTTCGAAAAGGCTATTGGTTGCATGGCCACTGTTGGTCCTGAAAACCCTCTTTTTAAATTGCTTCATAAACAATGGCATTCAACTCAGAGGTTAGTTTAAAAATATCGTAAGCAGACATTTATTAAAACTCAATGTAATTATTTTTAGAAACATTTTTTTCATTGCGTAATAGTATTTAGATTTAGGAAACATTCAATAAAAACATAATAAACTTTTAGACTGGTAAGAAGAGAGATGACTACCATGAGCTGGCAGAATTATGTCTTATGTACCTGGAACCAAGCTTTATCTACAAGTTTAAGAAACCTGGTACTATGCATAATGCCAGATTCATGGCCAAAGGTATTTATTACATGAAAATTCTCCTTCTTAAAGATTTTGTGCAAAACCATATCTGGATCTGGATTCAGCTCTTATCACAGGCCTGGATTAACCATTCGGCAAACAAGGCATTTGCCTTGGGCACTAAGCGTTTGGGGGAACCACAAGTCCTCAAGAAATATTTTTTTTTAACAAACTTAAGTCCAGAAACAACTGAAAATAGAACAAGTGCTATGAAAATGAAGAAATACATTATAATAAAAATTCACATTCAAGTTTGGTAAAATCTTGAATGCTTAAAAATTAAGCTATGAATGAGCCGGTTTTTTCTATTTAGCTTTTTTTTAAACTAATTATTTTTTTCGCGTTTTAATGACTTTTTTTTTTAACGACTTCACTTAAGGCAGAAATGAGTAGACGAAGACAAGAATATAATGATGTAGCAGTTCGCTTTTCTTGTTTGGTCGATGGATCATTATCACAAACATCTCAGTGTTGCGAAGAACTAATAAATGCTTATCCTAAAGATCTGAACAATAATTTATATACTGAACTATAACAGTTTCATTCATATATTCGACACAAGTTTCCAGCTGCATCAAAATCGGAAAACAACACGTTCAATCATGGGGAATTATACCAAGTAATAGTTAGAGACAATATTAAGTGTATCTTTCCAAATGTTGAAATCGCCTTCCACATATTTTTAACATTAATGGTTACTAACTGTTCAATTGAGCGTTCTTTTTCATAGTTGAAACGTACAAAAAATCCAAATAGATCGACAATGAAACAAGAAAGGCTCGATTCCTTATCTCTGCTTATGATTGAGGCAGATATGTTGCGCAAAATTAACTTTGACGATATACTCAAAGACTTTGGTAGATGTAAATCTAGAAAAAAAAACTTTAAAATGTAAATGACTATATCTTTTTGATTTTTTCGTCTAATAAAAAATACAGTTTGTCTATTATTATTTCAAAATTTATTAACTATTAATTTTAATACAGAAATACTTTATTGTAGGTTTTATATGAGTGATAGTAGTACAAACTACAAACATATTTGTTAACAACTGTTTTCTTTGCATAATATTGAACATACCAGCGGTCACAGTCAGAGAAAAATCAGGGGCCCCGGGTAGAAGGGGGCACCGATGTGGGTTTGTGCCTTGGGCACTAAAAAGGCTTAATCCGGCCCTGTCTCATCACCAGGATGGGCAAGTTTATTGCTATCTTCTATGCACCCAAGTTTTTGACTAATGAGAAGCCAGACATTGCTCCATTACAGGTATTTAAACAAAGTACAAGCATTACGTTTAAATATAAATTTACTATTACTAAATTTCATGCATTAACTGAAAATTTAAAAAATTACAAAAATATATCATTTTTTATTTATCAGGGCTTGAATTCCGTTTGGAAGATGTCCAGGTATGTTGAAGATGAACCTGCTGCAAGTGCAGTTTTTAAATCATGGGGAAACCATAGCAGGTACCTGGATCCAACTGTTGTTCTAATTGTGCTGGCAAATTCTGACGATTCAATTACTGAACAAGAGAAGGAGAGGATCGCCAAAAAGCTCTATAACATACCCATACCAAATGATTATGACATGGATAGACATAACAATAAAGGTTTCTTTCCTGAAATAAAAGACATGTCTGTACTTAACAAGCGGCCAGAACTGGTTGACTTTATCACTGCTGAATCGTGGCTAATTTTTGAGATTTTAGACCATGACAAAACCAAGTCCAAATGGATGATTTATCCAGCTAGCTCCTGGAATATCGATTCTGATTATTTAGAGTTCCAGTCGTACGTCAAAAACTTGGCTGTCGTCAATGATTGTTGTGAGAGGGCTGTAAAGCTGGTACAGGAAACAGTTGTCAAGTTAAGTCTGAGCATTAGTTGCAAAAGCTGCTAAAATTCAAAAAATAACTGGACCGTGCAATCCTCAAAGACCAAAGCTGCCTACCGTAAATCAGCTGAGCAGAAATCACAAGCTCAGCTTTTGAAAGAGTTTCCTGAAATAGAAGGTATAAATGTATTCAGATCCTGTGAAATGGACACTGAATCAGATAGCAGCACTGATTTGTTTCCTGATGTTGATGCCCTAGAACAACTGTTTTGTGACCATGATGCTGCTAATTACAGCTAGTTAACTATATTTTGTTGAATTTTTGTTTAATAAACTTTTACTATTATTTGTATACTACAGTATTTAAAAGAAATTGACGGGGATGGGCTCCCCCCCCCCCCCCCCTTTCTTCTTTTTTAAGGCGGATAATCAAACTGTTGACTCTTATGTTTCTATAAAGAATTTAAGCATACATAAAAAAAAAATCAAAGTTCTATCTACATTAGAAGACCCACCGCCAGAAAAACGTGGATTTCATTGATTGTTTGCAACGAGTAAAACAGGTCAACATTTTTATAGGTCTAGCGCAAAGTATCAAAATTAACCTACAATGATAATTTTTGGTATATATCTTTTATATAACATAAACATTCATTTGTTAAAATAGTATCCAGTTTTTTTACTTATTTCTCGTTATATTATGCAATCTATAAAAAAAACTTGATGAAAAAAGCGCGAGGTAAAAAAATAATTAAGAATAAAAAAACAAAACAGTTTTTCGTTTCTTTATTATAGTCTGCAAAAAATTGCCTATTTGTTAGTGAAATTTTTTCCATGACCTAACTTTTGAATACCCCTAATAGTCAGTACTTTTTCATTTTTATCCGTTAGTTTTTTTGAATTATTATTATGGTTAGTATTTCACAACACATTGGTTTTAAATTTTAAAATACGAAGATACTTGATTTTAAACAATTTTTCCATTTAAGTTTCTTTTTCTTACGTTACATTTTTCAATTTTTAAATTTTAGTCGGTATATATAATTATAGCTGGTGTTTATAATTTTGAAAAAAAAAACAACTGCTTTTCTTGTCAAGGAGCAAACAATATGCCAAGATTTTATGCTAAAGAAAGTATCTTCACATTCAGTTTTGCAATTTTCTATTTATATTTTTTTCTAATCGCAATAAATACAAAATAAATAATTGTTTTGCAACTCTTTTGCTTTACACTCAGACTGTGTAGGAAATCGTTCTGTTATGGTTTTGAAAATGCAAGTCATTTCTGTCGGACTTTTATTATTGATAAATTTTTTCCCCTAAAGTGTGCCGCGGCCAGCAAATAACTTTATCAT
Source organism: Hydra viridissima (assembly GCF_058129835.1). Lineage (NCBI taxonomy): Eukaryota > Metazoa > Cnidaria > Hydrozoa > Anthoathecata > Hydridae > Hydra > Hydra viridissima. The sequence goes on from NW_028324303.1 coordinate 4,968,615, forward strand.
CATACTGTGCCAAAATATGTAATCTATATATAATCTATATCAAAATATTTTTACATAAAGTTTCCAGTAATATTATTTGCAATTAGCATATAAACAATAGGCATTAACTTTTATTTCCTGTAGACTACATAACAAAATTAATGTTTTAAGAAAAAGAGTAAACAATAAAAACACTTTATTTACCCTTTTTTTTTACCCCTTTAACCTGTAAAATTTTCTAACACCCCCTCTCAAAAGTGTTTGACCCATCTCGAAAGTAAACCCATACATTAAGTGAAAGTGTAAATAAGTTGCGCACGTACTTTACGCGTGGTCCACTTTCTCATCTTTGTTATTTTCATTAAGTAGTGTCTATGTTCGTTTGAACATAAACATTACTTGTACAGAACTCAGGTTTAAGTTTTTAATTAGAAATAAAGAGTTTTGATTGTTTTTTTACTTCGTTGGGTGAGATTTTAAAACCTGTAATTATAAGTTCAAAGGTCAAAGTTTTGTAAATAAATCAAAAAGTTTAGGCTGAATAATTGGTGCAAAATAACACATTCTCCCTTCTTAGACTAGAATTGAAAATCTGAAAAATAATTAAAGCATGAATGAACACAACTTTAAGATACTTGTACTTGGTGATCCTGGAGTTGGCAAGACATCCATGATTGCAAATTTATTAAAGGAACCGATCCCTATAACTTATGTACCAACCATTGGTATTTTGGAAACCTTATATTTATTAATCGCATAGTTTATTTATATATGCCAAGACCGAGTGCATCATTATAGTAAATAGTATCAAAAATTATTTTTGAACGCTATCTACATAACTGTTTGTTTTTGTGGTTGAGTTTAGAACAAAAAGTATCAAGATTGCAGCTAAATGTAGAAAGCCAAAGAGTAAACTTATTATTATGGTAAGTTTTAGCATTGTATACACTTTTTTGTTGTTTTTTGTTTTTGAATTTTACTAAATATTTTTCAATATTAGTATTTTAACATTTTAAATGGTGTAGTTGCTTGTGTTTAAAGTTTAACCATAAATTTTTAACCAAACTTTTTTTAGTCAGTACTATTTTCCTGGTTTTTAAAACTATATTCAACAGTTTACTTTTGATTTAGTTAATTTAGAATATTTTAAACAATTATGAGCTGCTGATTTACTTAATACTATTTTGAGAGGGCAAAAATGAGCTGTAAAAGAATATTTCTTTAAATATAACATCCTTTTTCTTTAAATATAACATCCTTTTATTTTTTTATTTTATATTTCTGACTATGAAGTAATCTGTAACACTTAAAAAAGGGTCCTAGGAGTCTCTAACCCATGACCCCTCCCCCATCCTTCATGAATACCTCTACACATACAGTTATATTACACTTAGATGTATGGTGAAGTGATACCATAATGCACAAGATTTGATGCATCAAAGTTAAAAAGATGTTTTGTTTTTTTTATAAAATAATGAATACTTAATAGAAAAATCAATCTGCTAACAATTGTATTCAAATGAAATTTGTTTTTGTTTTTAGAATACATTTTATTGGTATTTTTTAAATATCTTTTTTAAGAAAAAATTATTCTCTTGTATAATTTATATTTTGGTTAGGGACTTACCTTCTAAACAGGAATACATGACTTACTCTTCATCATTCTATGAAGGTGCTAATGTAAGTGAATTTTAAATATTACCCAAAAAGCGTTTTAAACACTGTAAGTATTATGTGTATTAGTATTATATTTATTTATAAACATTTTAAATCAGAATACTGTATGTTGCAATTGAGCAGTCATAATAGTTTGCAATCATTTTACAGAGTGTCAGAATAGCACATGTCAAAATAGTGCATTGTCATAGTAGCATGTGTCATAGTAAGGTGTAAAACAGAACCTTTATTGTATATGCCAAACCAAAAAGGAGGAAGAACATTGTATGAGGGATTTGTTAATTCAATAGAGAGAAATTCAGATAAAATATTATGGAGATCCATAAACTAGGCTGGATGCACTCTAGGTAAACTTCACACCAACATAGAAGCTGTGGTTAAGTTTGTGAACTAAGGTTTGAATGCTCCTCCAGAAGAGCTTCAAATTACATAAATAATGTATAGCATTTGCCAATAATATTTCAATGCTAATTATTATTGCTCGTGTTGGCATGTTGTGATAAGCAGCAGCTAACTTACCATTAATGGGCATTTTAAGTCAAAAGATGTTTCATCTATGTCATATAAAAAAGTTTGTCCTATCAAATCCAGTATCTATAGATGAATCTAAATATTTCAATTAAAAAATGGTAATTAATTACAACAGCAAATATTAACATTATTGTTTAAAATTTTAATCACATCAGCAAATATCAACATTGTTATTTAAAATTTCCCTATATGCTTTTTTTACAACCTATGCATCTCTTTTTGTATCTAGTATCTTGTATATAGTATCAAGTTCTTTTTAAGGCTTCTTATGAATCATATTAGGAACATAATGAGTTGTTTGTCCACCCTAGACCAAATGGATACAATTAGATTTAAATTTAAATTAACCAACACACCTAATAAGTTGTGTTGGTTAATTAATAGTTTTCACCTGCAATGTTCTTTAATGATCCTCTTTTATTTAGCCTATAAGTTACACTTAAATAAGCTACACTTGATTAAAAGTTTAATTATACCTTGGATTTGTAGTATGTTAGAAATAAATAGCATAGAAAGTTATACCCTTAATATCACTGGGTTGAGATAAGTTTAAATCACTCCACTGACAACTTCAGTTGTTTGTGTTCTTTAGAATGTACATTAATGGGTCCTAATAAAAAGTTCATTTTCCATAATCCTATATTTAGTTGCTTTTTTTCAGAATTTATTGAAAAAAGTATATCTATCTTCTTAATTAAACTTTAAACCAGCTGAGAACATGTAAAAATTAAATATACCATCTTTATAAAAAGAAAACAAAATGAAAATTCATATCATCACTTATCTGAAACAGACTTAATATAATCATCTTGTTTTTTAGTATTATTTTTCATTTTTTTCTTTTCTAAAGTAATAAAAAATGTTAATAAAAAGCAAATGTAAATTGTTAGGAAAAATTTAAGTAAAAGCAATATAATTAGTTTTCAAGGTTGTTTTTTTTTTTTTTTTTTTTAAATACAAATTTTAGATTTAAGTTTATTCATATTTCTATATAATTCTATTTTTTAATATCTTAGAGGACCTCCTCAAGCTCTTTAAACAGATCAATATCTAGGCATGCCTAATTTTAAATTATAAATCCACATTATCAAGTGATACCATCAACTAGAATAAAAATATTTGCTTTGCATCAACGACTTGCAAAATATTTGTATGCTATCATCTACATTGAGTTTAATACATGTCTCTTTAATCTAAAGCATTGATTGTTGTCCCATTAGACATAACATCATGCTACAGTTTTACTCCAACACTTTTAATTTCTTTTACTTTTGAGATTTTAAAGTAAATTAAATGACAACTTAAATTTTCAGAACTTAAATGAGGTGACCAACAATTTTAAGTAAAAACTCTCTTTTAATTTTGGCTTCATATGAAACATCAATTTTTACTGTAAATTATTTTTTTTACTGGTATTTAAAACTTTTAGCTCATTTAAAAGAGGGTTGAAAAAAACTTTCATATTAAGTTGAATTAATAATGTTTTTTAAACTAAATCTTTTTAAATCAAAACTAAAAATACTTAAATATGGTTAAATTTCTTATATCAGTAGTTTGAGTTCAATCATATTTCTCTGGTAAAATACACAGAGGCAGAGGGCAGATTATTGAAAAGAGTTTCAAATAAAGTTGCGGTTTATTATCAAAAATTAATTTCCATAAAGAATTATTTTCTTGACATCAATCAAAATTTATTGCTTTAATTTGATAAAGCATTAGTACAAAAAGGTCTTACCAGCATTGTTCAACTTGATAATCACTTAGTAAGGCACAGCCCTTAACACAGCTTAAAAGAAGTCTTAAATATGTGAAGAAATTATAATAAAATTTTTAAAAAAATGTTCCATATCCAATGTGGTTGCTTGCATGTAGGATGTTGCCAATTAGAAAGATGAAAATGCTTTATTTTCTGATAACAGCAATGCTATGAAGTAGTGTTGCTAGCATATGAGTTAGAAGCATTTTCATTGAACCTTATTATAATAAAATATTTTGAGAGAAAGTGGTACAGAGGAAGTGTGTAAAAATGTAAAAAGCTTTTGTAACAAAAATGTTCCATTTTTTATCATTTAAATTTAAGAAAAGTTTTTTTTTTTAACCTTTCATAAAGATGCAAGCAGATGAAAATAAACGCGTAGAAAATACACATTGACTTATATATTGGTTGTTACTATTACTTATTTATGCCTTATTTCTTATTTATGTTTCATTTAAAATTGGAGACACAGGCAGTAACAATAAAAAGTTTCTTATTCATCAAGAAATTTTCAAAATAGTTTACATTTCTAATGAAAGTATATTTTTTAAATCAGTTTTCTATTGGGTCAATTTCTTTTCATTAACAAATGTTTTAATCTGTAAAAATCCCACATTTCTTTTATAAATTGTTTTATTAAGTAAATTGCCTAGCAATTTCAATATCTTATTTGTAACAGCTTGTTTGAATTAAACTCTTAATCACAAAGTGTATGTTTTAATTTTAAAAAAAAAACAGTTCTTACAGTTTACACAATATGTTATTGATAATAATGTAATAAATAGTTAAATGTTAATCCTTACTTCACAAAAAATTGAAATTTTATTACTAGACATATCAAAGTTTTAGTCAAGAAATTGGTGTCTTTTTTCTTCTTTTAAATGCACACAGTCATTGCAAATAATTTAGCAAATGTTGTGATTATAAACATCCCAAAAATGAAAAAATCTTGTCATTAAATGCATTATCCCAATCAAAAAAGAGCAAAATCCAAGGTATCAGGTGTCAAAAAATTTTATTTTATCTATGTAATTATTTATATCAATTATTATGATGATATAATTATGTATCTTAATTTCACTTAACAAGATTTTGCTTTGGCAGTAGATTAAAATATATGTTTAAGCTGATTAAGGGTCTTATGAACATTGTTTTTCTGTTACTTTGCCTTTCATTAGGGAGCTATAATTTTTTGTTGCTTTTTGTTAGGGAGCTATAATTTTCTTGTTGCTTTTTGTTAGGGAGCTATATTTTTTTGTTATTTTTTGTTAGGGAGCTATAATTTTTTGTTACTTTTTCTTAGGGAGTTACAATTTTTTGTTGCTTTTTCTTAGGGAGCTATAATTGTTTACACTGTTACAGATAATGAAAGTTTTGGACATGTGAATCTTTGGATTCAGAATTTAAATGAGGTGAAGATTCATTTACTTGTCAAATGAAACTTTTGTTTTTTGAATGGGCTAAAGGATTTTGTATAGCTTAATTAGTGTGTATTTTATATGCTGTGCATTAAAATTATATTGCTACACATGTTTGCTTTACAGACATCTGTACAGATTTCTAAAGCCTTTCTTCTATAAATTGTTTATTAGGAAAGGTTTCATGAACCAAGTAATATTAGTAATTCAATTATATTAATTTTATTTTACATAAATAAACAAAAGGGTTGAGCATTTCATTCAAGGATTTTATTCTAGAGCTAAGCACATAAGTCTTTAAATAATGAGGGTTGATAAATAAGTTATTTTGACAGTGTTATACATAACTAGACCACATGATTTTATTGATTTTTGAGTTATTTATACCATCATATTGCTTTTCATGAGTTCTGCATTTTACGATAATAAACCAGATAATGGCTAAAAAAATTAACTGCTCTAAAGGTCAAAGGAGTATGTTGGGAAATTTAAAATCCTACAGATTTCAAAATTTCAACAACCTTTTTTTCAAAATTCAAAAAATGCGTGTGGTCTTGTACACAACAAAATCTGTTTTATGTTATTCTAAAAAAAATTAGTTAATGAAAAACCATTGAGCTATTATGCTTTGATGAAAAAAGTATGCTGCTGAGACCAGATCAAGCCTAAATAGTTGGGCAGTTACAGAATGTGCTTAAAAGATATGATTGTTCACACAGTTGATGCCAATTACCAAAGATATATGCTGTCTATTTTATGATTTAAAGATGAACAACCTGCCTCTTCTGCAAGTTAATGATCTTTTTTGTTCATAGCAAAAGTTCTAACTCCAAAAAAAATGCTCTAGCTAAATGTCTGTTTGACAAACATGGCCTGGGAAAGAGTAAGTCAAGAACAGACAGGCAAGAATATTTGTAATAAGACTTTGATAAAATCACATACAGATTATTAAAAGCTGATCAAAACAAAAGAGGAATAGGATGAAATGAGTTGTAGAGAGATTATTTACATTTGAACTGAATTACAGTATTAAAGTTACTGACAATTAACTAACATTTTCACTACAAAATTGAAAAAAGACAATGTTAAAAACAATATTTTTGTCTCAGAATTAGAGATTAGAAACTTCTAGCAATTCTAAAATATGGGAGAGATGTTGTGATTTTCTTAAGCTGCTTTATGTTAGTTATCATAACCAAAGAAAGCAAAAAATCAGGTGGCTTCTGTTCACCCAAAAACAATACGATTATTTCAGACTACGACATTGTCAGATTTTGTGACAATATTCTGCTAATCTCTGCACAACATTCAGGATCTCTCTGTCTCAAGTCTGAATGACAACTCATTAATGTGGCCAGATTTTCAGAACTTGGCCAGAATACATAAAGGTGAAGAAAATTGTCTCTTTCTACCAAATGCACTCTAATTGTGTTATTTCATTGATAAATTGTGACAGCATTTTTAAAAAAATGCAGCGAGCATTATGTCAGCTTTGTTTTGATATTTTTGATCATGTCACATTGGAGTACCTCAAAAAAAATCTATAAAATTTTACTCCTCAACCCTTTTTTTGTCCTAAACATAAATAAATACATAAACATAGATATATAAAGTTTGAGCTCTGTAATTAAATGGGAAATTTTGCTTTAAAGACCGTGAAGTTGTGACAATTTGAGTAATTTCAAAAAATAAAAAAAACATATTTCAGTTCTTATTTGTATCTAATACTTAGGAGTGGTACATATTTAGACATTTTTACTGTTTTAAAGGTAAAATTTTGGGAGTCACTTTAATTCAAGATCAAATTGAAAAAATCCAGGTAAGCAAAGCATTTGAATTAATTCTTGAATGAGGATTTTCTTGATAATAGTACTGGGGTTATTTAATAATATTACCATTTTGATTCTATAGTTTCAAACACCAGATGAATGAATGGTACTTATGTACTTTTGAAAAAGTAAGAATGTTTTATTCTTGCTTGCAGACATCATATCTTCAATATCTTTCCTCTGTCATTCTAACTCTCTCAGAAAAAGTGCTTTGCAGACATCTTCCCTAAGTAAAAAATATTTTTAACTGTAGAAGTATCTCAATATGTACCATTCTAAATTAGGATTAGATACTTTTTTAAAAACTACACAATTGAACATAATTTTTTTAAAGTTTTAGGGTCCTAGAGGTAAACATTTTCATTTAGTTAAAGAAAAAACTTCATATTCCTACCTTTAAAACCAAAAAGGAATGGGAAAAAACTTTATGGGGTAGGACTGTTTAGATTTTTTTTACCGCCCATCCTCTACCAAAATGATATATAAGCTGTCTGAAACAGTCTGCTAAACACTCTATATGTAACTTTCTCAAAGGCTTTTTTTTTTTTTTTATCGATTCAGGTGCTCTCAGGAGAACATGTAAAAAAAGTGATTGTGGGATTGAAAAGTGACAGCAAAAATATAAACGTTAAACAAAAGGATGGCGAATATGTGAGAAGATTCAATAATTAATGTTATTTCTTAATTTTTTCTTAATCGATTTTTTGTTAGAGTTGCTATTAATATGTTGATAACGTGACGTAATGTTAAATTGTTTTAAAGCAGCAACGAATTTGTTTATTGTTTGCAATTTTATGTTCGTAAAAAGAAAAAAAATGATACTTTGATTTTTTTCGTAGAATTTACGTCACTGATTATTTCTTTAGAAAGCTTCGTCGTTTGAATGTAGACACTTTTGGTGCACAAATAAAGATAGGAATACAGTAGAAGTGGTAATTTTTCTACTCTTCTATTGTGGATTACATTATTTTATTGAAGCAAGGCGTGCTTATAAATTGGTTCGTGTAATATGATTTTTTCCTAGATGTTAAATAGTTTGCTTGAGCAGCTCTTAGAGGGAAGTCTGGTAAGTCATTGTTTTTTTCTAAAGCATTAGATAAAGTTATCGTGAGTAGCAAATGTTTTAAAAAGTGGATCTGTTTTTAATTTAACTTTTTCAAATTTGGTTTTTAGATAAATAAGCCAAGCACGCCATTATTGTTAAAAGAAAAATCCAATTGCTGCTGTTCATGCGCGATATTATGAATTTAATTATTTTTATATTTAGCTTAAATTTTCAAAAGTATTTGTTTTTACCCTTAAATTTTTTTTGCACTTTAAAGCTGATTTTAAATTTTTACTCGTTAGTTGTGTATAATCAATTAGTATAATTATTTAGTTTAGATTTTTTAAATTCAATTTTAGGACGTTTTTATATGGTCGTTTATATAAAAGTTGTAAATAAAGATATAATCCCAATATTATTTAAAATTTTTTTTTATTTTTATTGTATGTTTTGAAAATTACAATATTTTTTTATCAAATAAAGCATGCAGTTGTATAATAAAAAATCTCTGCATATTTTTTAGATATAAAAAAAACAAACTTGTAAAGCATAAATTTATTTAACAGTGTGACTACTGTTTTTCCTCTATGCTCTTGAAATCAAAAAAATAGAATAATTTTTGTTCTTTGTTATGTCATGTATTTTTTATTTGTTTGTTTCGGTGTTAAAAAGTAATCACAATGATATACACTTATAATAAATATTTACAAAGTAATATATTTGTTATAAATATTTACAATCTAATATACTTATTGTAAATATTTACAATAAGATATTCCTATTATAAATATTTGTCACATGTCACATACACATGGAAAAAACTAACGAAAAAATATTTAAAATATATAGATAGCAGTAATTTTGAAGATAAATTTAGATCATTTACAAAAAAAATTACTGAGAAAAAAAAAAAATTAAATCTAGAAGTATTAAGTTAAATTTTTTTTTTATGTTAAAAAGCAGAAATAAGAAGTTTATGTGTCACCCTGGACCAAAGTAACTGCTCGGTTGTTGTGGTAACGGCTAGGTTGTCATGGCACTCAAAAAGAACCTTTTTTTACATTTAAGAATATTTGTCCTTTATTTACGCTACTGAAATCTGGACAAAGTGCTTGGAGCATAAAACCGGGCAAGGTTGAAGGGGCCATAAAAGTATTTAAGAACTTTGAGCCTTTATTGTATTTTTTCCTCTTAATTTATCATAAATTACATAATTTTATCATGTAACAAATTTAGACTTTAAGTTGGGGAACCGACCCAGGTAAAAATTTGAATAATTCTTTTCTTCAAAATCAAAAACAATTACTTGAAAGATAAAGTCAATTTACTGAATTTCACACTTTGTTTCAATTTTAAAAATTTTCAAGTCATATGCTTAATTCTTCTTACACAATTCTTTAGAAATGAGATTTCTTTTTATTAGCAAACATTTTATTGCAATGAAGTTGCAATATATTTGCAACAAGGATGTTTCCACAGCTTAAAAGTATATTTCTAAACTGATAAGGCAACAATAGAACGACGCAAAAAATGTAGATCATATAGCTTCTGACAATATAGGTAAGTAAAGTTCGGAAAAACCTGTTGTACAATTTTTTAGCGCTTGATTATCAAGAGAAATTTTTCGTTGGCAATAATTGAAATTCATAAAAAAAAATTATTTTTGTGAAAATTAAAACCAAAAAGAAGCACTTTTTGACGAATCTTCCGGTTGTCTACGATAAAATTCGTCCGATTTCAATGCGAAATATCGTCACTACGGCAAAATTTAATTTCATTTTTACTATAAATAATTCAGAGCGTTGGCTTTACTTTAGTATGCTAAACGTAAACAAAGATTAGTTAATGCAATGTCTGGCAAATAAATTTTAAATCGCGAAAAAGTCTTGCAATTTCACATCCACAAGCTTTACATTCCGCAATCGTAAAAGAATTAAATATCGCGAGATTAACTTTCATACGCTTATCCTGCGGACATCAATCACTTAAGACAGTTAAAAACTATCGAAAGAAAATCAGGAAATGAATAAAAGAAGGGATTTCAAAACAATTCGAAAGCGAGAAATGTCAAGGTTTCAATTTTCAAGAATCCAACCCAGTCCTCGAGAGATTTGGCCAAATAATTCAAATGTAATAAGTCGTACGTCCATATAGTTTTTTCATACAATAAGTAAAATACCAAAATGCAGTCTGGATAGTGAGAAGAAAGGTATTCAGTTTTAAAAAGAAGTTGTATAAATTGCTGCTTCAAGGAAACCAATGCCTCATTATGGGCGATGAAACTTACATCAAAAAGAATTTAGTTCAAATTCCGGACAGCACTTTAATATCAATTCAAAGGTAAATATAAAAAGAAAAGTTTAAAAACATTCAGACTGAAAAATTTGATCTTATGTACTGGATCTGGTTGGCAATTTGCAGTTGTGGCTCCCTTATCTCCATTTTTCACTCAGTAGACTTTGAAAGCAGATTACTATATCAAGGAATGTCTGAAAAAGAGCTGGCCTTTATCAAGAGTCACAACATCCTTATACTTTTCCGTGATTTTCCTGATTTAACATCGATTCATAACTCTAAGAAAACAAAATTTAGAATTTTGAATAAAATTTTTTATCATTTTAATGTTTTTTTACCATCCCACTGAGAAAAATAAGCTCTTCAAAGAGCTCATTTTTATAGTAATTACTATAGAAAGAGCTCTTTGAAGAGCTCATTTTTCTCAGTGGGATTCTTTAAGTTGATGTTTAAAAAAATGGTAAAAAAAAAAAAGTAAATCTAATGTGTTTTTGTGAAGGTTTTTCATTTTAAAATCACCCGAATGTCATTTTGAATACCTGATAAATTACAAGAAAACAATATAAAAAGAAAAAAAAAACATTTTTTCTTCTTCTGTAAAATTACAAAAATCTCGGTTAAGATAGGTTATCCATCAAGTATGGACAAAAATTTTGTCAAAAATGATTAAATTTAGCTAAACACAGATCCAGGTTTTTAGATCCAATTGTTTAGCATTCGAGACCGAAAATGATTATAATGCTTTTTTTAAAAAAATATATATTTTTTTTTACAATTCAGAGGTTATATTTTAAATCCGAGAGAATGTTAAAAGAATAAAACACCCTTTTAATGTGCTCCATATATTAAATGTCTGATTTTTTTAGTTTAAATCGTTGGTTAAAACTATACATTCGTTAAATGTTCATTCTGATAGAAATTTACGCAGTCTCACATTTTTTTTACAAAAACATCTTCATTTCAAAACATCATCATTTTTTTACATCGACGTTTGCTTACGTTTTACCCAGCCACTATAAAACTTAGTTGAAATTTAACACACCCTATTATTTTTAATAGCTTTACTAGTTACTATATGCGATTTTCTGAACATGTAAATCATTCCAAATAAATGTTGAATATCTTTACGTTAACAAGGTCTGGTGACTTTTTAACAAATTTCTACATTGAAATAAGTACGCAATTTGTGAACACTTTCTTAAGCTCATTAGCTTCAAACAACTGCGAAGCGATTTACATTCGAAACAATTCTAATAGAATATTCTAAAAAAATACCAGTTTTGTTACTTTGATACGTTGAACCAATAATTTGTATGACTTACGTAGCAATAATTAAAAATGTATATATATTTTAGACATTTGGTTTAAGAGTCGCTTGGTTTTGAGGGGAAATGATAAAAAATTGTTTTCTTTTTAGTTATTTTTATGCCTTGAATGTCAGAAGTTCTATTTAAGCAATTTATATAAATTAGAAATAAAAGTGGTTCTAGTATTGGAAAAACTCCTCTATTGTTAAAATCGCCTAGTTTAAACGTTAATGTTTTTGATTGCGTAATTTTGTTGTTAATTTAGAATGTTGTGATCTACTGCATTTAAATTCTTTACTTCCATCTGTAAAAAAAAACCTGAAGAAAACTTATTTTCGTCGAACGTTTTACATCGTGAACTGGCTCAAATTCACATTATTTATTGTAAAGAGTATAAACATTTAAAAGAAGTCTATTGTACACAAAACGTTCTCACTTTTTCTGAAAAAAAAAAAAAAAAAAAAAAAAAAAAGAATCGCGGATGGCGACAGAAGCGGCGTCACCCTTTTTAATAACTGGTACAACCCCTGACATTAAGTTTTTATATAGCGCAGTTAAAGTTTTAAAGAATAATTTAAAATATGTATGGTGGGGTAATTAAATACGATATTGATTTGATAACTACATTACTACTGACATCATGAAATTTTAAAACTTTAATTTTGTTATGATGAAGCACAGCGTCTATTAGCTCTTTTTCAGCCAAATTATGATTATCCTTTTATTCTGTCATTGTTATTGTTAAGTATGATTCAAAGATAAGTTTCCTAGCTTCTATCTTCAATGTTGTTTGAACCCTACGACAATAAGAAACTATGAAATGTTTCAGCAATTAAGGATTTATTTATAAGATATTTTTCTATTGATGTAATTAGTTGGCCATCTCTTTTTAGCTTTTTTACCAACTGCAGTTTAATAAACTTTTTGTTATGCTTGTATATATATATATATATATATATATATATATATATATATATATATATATATATATATATATATATATATATATATATATATATATATATTTCAAGGGTGCAAGGGGAAAACCGGTGATGTCACATTTTCAGGTTTTTCGGGTAAATCACCCTACTATATAGCAAGTATGTTGCTGCATCATTGCAATTAAATAAATCATTAAAAAAAATTAACAGATAATACTAAATTTAAAACCTAAAAAAAAATTATAAAGCTAAGCATAGCTTGTTCAAACTTTCTTTTCTCGTTTTCTCAAAATGAAAAAATTGTGACATCACCGGTTTTCTCCTTGCACCCTTCATATATATATATATATATATATATATACACACACACACACACACACACACACACACACACACACACACACACACACACACACACACACACACACACACACACACACACACACACACACACACAATTTATAAATAAAGCAGTCTTAATGGGTGCATTGATACCGGTGTTTTGTTACTTTTGGCGCTGTGTAACTTGCCAAGCGTTAAACGAATTTTTTTTTAATGAAATATTTCACCAGATTTAATGTCTGTTTTCTCGATCTAATCATCATAAAGTTTTAATCTTCAAGTAAGTTAATATTTAATCTGGAACAATAACATTAAATTTATTTATAAAAAAAAAAATCCTTTTAGCGTTTTGGCTTGTAATATTGCGCCGATGGAATAAAAACACTGATATCAACCCATAAATAAATACTAAACGTCTTTTTAAACGTTGATTTTAGTCGCATGACACCGCAAGGCACGACGGTAGCGCACAATTTAAAGAAATGGTTTAAAGTTTGGGAAATAAAATTTTACCATAAAAACAGGGTTTTTTTTATTCCTAAGAGGAGTGATGTGAGTGTCTATGAAAAGCATAAACTGTCATATATATTGTATATAAATATAGATAAAGGGGTTTCCCACCTTGTAACTTACCGAATTTTAAGACATTTTTTTTAAGTAAGGCGCTTCAGAGAATATCATAGTTATACGCAGAAATTAGGGGGATGATGGAAGTATATGCTGCTATACTCCCACGACGTATACGTAAACATTAACCACATATGAACATGATGGAAAGCAGCTCATGATCATTTTCGCCGTCGATCAATAAAGATTTTCAACATGTGAGCAGTTAGAGAACTTGATTGATCAAAATGTTTTCAATTACATTCTTAGTTAAGCTTAGCCTTTCCCCAAAACAACCATTAGGGTACAATTTAGAAAATAACAAAGGTCTTCAACAAGATGAATTTGATAAAATTGAAAATTTGATGGCGGAGGAGTAAAAACAAAAGTTTATTAGTAACTGTAAATAAGTAAACGCGATCCTTTTCATAATATATATATATATAACTTCTCAATTTGAAAAGCTGTTAATACCACAATGCTAATAAAAGCCAGGGTACAAAAAAGAAAAAAGAAATCATAAAAAAATCCACGTCACCTAAAATTGCACACCTTGCAACAAGTGCTTTGTTGAAGACATGTCCAAGATAGCAACAACCAAAGTAAAAATAAACGAAAAAAAGAAAAAATCGAAAGAAAAATCTAAGGCGTTAGGATTACAATAATGGCTGATAATATAAAATAATAACTCTTCAAAAATATTAACAAAAACAGACATTAGTTTGACGTAAACCATAGTTTCCAGTCACAAACAAAAGAAACGCTAACTCGCGAATATATAAATATATGCGGGTTAACTTTAACTTAGATTTACTTGCCCCTCATGAAAAAGGCGCTTTAAAAATAACTACTTTTAAAAAAAAAAAAGCTTAGATCGAAGAACAAAGCTATTAGTAAAAACAGCTCGACAAATTTATTGCCATTCTGAAAAATAAGGAAAAGCGCACTAATTTGAATCATGAATACACGTTTTATAGACAAAGAAGTGCAGAATCTGCAAAATACCGGTGACTGCAGCAGACTGATTCGCTTGCTGTTTATAGAAAGTATCCAACGCAGCAAAGAATCACCCGACTGCTATATATGCTTACTACGTTTTAACTTCATCTTTCATAAAATACATCGCCTAAAGAGCTAGTGTGTGCATGACAATAATAACTTTTTAAAGTAAATACCGACACACAAACACGAGGCTGGCAAAGATTTCAAATAATAATGTACAACTTAAAGGATTCATATTTTCTTAATTTTTTCACCGACTATGACTGGATTAGCTTTAGCTATCTGCTCTCGACCGTCCGCTTTATAGTCATAAGAACAGTTATGCTTATCTGAATATCGATGAAGACCACAGAAAAGACCTCCACATCGACATTCAAAACCTACAAATATTAAATTCAGTTAATTAAATAAGCATTCGAAAAAAAAATCACAAAAAATCACAAAAAATTTAGAAAAAAAATTTTAAAAAATTAAAATACCTGTGAGACCGACTTTCTTCCTGCATGAAAAGCAACGATTTCTTTTTTTAATTTTCCCAGGCGATTCAGAAATATCTTCAATTATTTTGACTTGGTCTGATGGTGATTTGTCTTCAACTAACAATGACGCTGAAGTTTCAGGGCTTAAACAGCCAGATTGTAATTGAGAGTTGTCTAAGAAAGCTGCAGCTTGAGCTAATGCTGTTGAAGAGGGCGATTGCAAAGTGAGTTGGGATGCTGAAGTTGTTCCGCAGGCACCTAAAAAAGAAAAAAGCAAGCATCAATTTCTGCAACAAAAACAACAAAAATCTTTTCATATTACTTTTCAAGAGTTTCCATGTTTTTCTAAAATAGAAAAATACTAGTACCAAATAATTTATACCAGTAAATTTTAAAATCTACTTTTACTTTTACAATTAAGTATGTTGAACATTTTTTACAGGGTTTTTACAGGGTTACTAACTCAACATGAAACTTGGAATTAGGATCAATATTGAAATTCTGAATCTTTGATGATCAATGTCATCAAAACTAATTCCTTAATTTATTTACATATTTTATCTATCAAAAGTATGGCAGTTTATCTCTTTTAGTTGAGATAAATAGTCATATTTTTGATAGATTTTGTTGATTCTGAATTATGAGCTTTTAAACTTTGAATAACTACAAAAACCTCCCCTTGATGTAGATCACTAACTTGTACATTATTCAAGAGGTTGTTTTAATTCTGATTAAATTGAAGTTAAACTATTAGTTATTAAACTCAAGTTTTATATTTTTAAAATAGCAACTGACCTGTGGCAGGACTATTTCTCCCAGCACTTGGTGATGACTGTTGCTGTCGCTTGACATGGTCTCTGTAACACTTGCTACACATCCCTTCATAGGTATGATTTCCATAAAAACCACAACCCATTTTACAGAGAACAGTCCGATTTGAGTCTTGTTCCATTTGCAGTTATTGATACTACCACAGTGTTAATAAAAGACTGTACCAAGTCCAACAGTGTCTTTAATGGGATAGCACGCTACAAAAGTGTCAGTTTTTGATGTTTTTTTATTGTACACAGAAAGTGTCAGTTCTTGATGTCTTTTATTGTACACGGAACCGCTGCTGCTAAAACATCGTTAATAATAAACTCCCTACAAAACAAAATGGATTCAATTACTTTTAGCAATATTAAAATGAAACACAATTTTTTTTTAAACAAACACAATAAATTCTTCTAATAAAGCATATATATTAGGATTGCTTAATATCTAACTCATTCAAAAAAGATGCTCTTTTGTGTAAACATAACATATTAAATGAAAACTTTCTTAAATAGAAAAATTTCATTATAAAAATTACAATAATAATAAAAAAAAAAATTATGACTTTATAAATTGAATATAGTTTTATAATGACACTTTCTTTAACATAGCCATCAGTACTTTATGAACATTTTTAAAAAAATCTCTTAACATTTCATTAAAATACAATAGACAAAAATAAAGTTACTTAATCCTAATCATATATTCTTTCTTTATTTACAAACATAATTACATGTAATTAAAACATTAATTTATTCAAGATCTAAAAATATTTCCTTTCATACAAAAAATCTAAACTTATAATTGTTCTTATATTTTTTTTTGCAATAAAAAAAGTTAAAATACTTCTTAAGCAGCTATAGAAAGTGAATTTTATTTCTGAAAAACTTAATGTTAATAGTTAAAAAGAAAAACTAAAAAAATTAATGGTAAAAAGTGATATCTCAATTCTCAATTAAAATTTTATTCACAGAAAATTTATAGAAAAACATGAATTTTTGTATTAATAAAAATTCTATTCTGTTGCCACACATACAAATGTGTGCATGTGAGTGTGTTTTACTTAGTATCAGGTACTTGTATAATTCAAATTATAATGGCCTTTATCAGACGTGGCCAAAAATATGAACTGGTATGTGGATCAGTGTTATCAAGACGTGTCAAATATTTTAAAACATGGGGTATTTCACATTTTTCATACAAAATTGGTATCACTATCTGCTGATTGGCTTCAAATGAAAATGATAATGCTATTTTTGCTTGCAAATCACAATCTTTACATTTATTAAAATTTGGAGATAAGATAACTATGACTTTTCTACATTTCTGTTCAATAACACTACATATCTGTTCAACTTTGTTGTATCCAGGTAAAAAATCCCGAATATCCAAACAGACTTTAAAATGATTTTCCTCCTCTAAGCGCTCTGCTATTGATTTTGCAAAATTTATATCATCTTTAGCATATGATATAAATACATCGTACTTATCATGAAGTGTAACGCCTCCAGATAAAGGAGTGGAAATCTGACAAGTATCAATGGAATTCTCAATGCTTTTACTATCTATATATTGATTTATATCTTGAACAACATCTTTCCTACCGATATTTTCTAAAGATTTTAAGACAAATGATAGCATAAGTTTTTCTTTTTCATACTTTATTTCCCAATCCCTGAATAATTGCATAGTTGGATCTTTGGCATATGATATTTTATTCACTTCTTCTATTGTAAAACCAAATTCAGCAGCTAAATCCTTCCAATCTTTAATACCTGGAGGATTAAGTAATGCTGACACTTTGTTCTTTATTTGAAGTGATAATAAGTGATAAGGTACTTGATTTTCTAACTTACAATCCATTCTCTTACATAAGGATTGTACTTATCTATTCAAAAATCTTCAGCTTATAGCTATAATAAGGTAAATATTTAACCATTAGAGAATCCAGTGTTCAATCTGGCATTATTTTCAATTAAGAAGCAAAATTAACGTCTAATACCTGCATAAATATAATAAACATATCAACATACTTTGTTTTTATATATCAATCTAATACATATTAGCAAATATAGACAGACTATATATTAAGGTAATAGATGACCATAATAAAACATTTTCATACAAATCTGTTAATCTTCTTTAACTTATTGATAAAGTTTACTCTAGCCATTTGACTATTGAGCGCTTTGCAACAAAGGTATTGTTGATTTCAAAAATAATAACACTAATAATAAAGCAACAACAGTAATAAAGTAAGAATAAAGCATATATAGTAATAAAAGTGTAGTAATAATGATAATAATAGTAATAATGATAATAGTAGTAATAATAATAATAATAATAATAATAATAATAATAATAATAATAATAATAATAATAATAATAATAATAACAATAATAATAGTAATAATGATAATAATAATAATAATAATAATAATAATAATAATAATAATAATAATAATAATAATAATAATAATAAATAAATATATATGTATGTATGTATATATATATATATATATATATATATATATATATATATATATATATATATATATATATATATATGTGTGTGTGTATGGGTAAATATATATATATATATATATATATACATATATATATATACATATATATATATATATATATATATATATATATATATATATATATATATATATATATATATATATATATATATATATATATATATATATATTTACCCATACACATACACAGTATGTAACATATAATTAACATTATACATACCTAATACTACAATATAGTAAATAATATCTTGTAAATTTAATAACTTAATGCCTAAAACTCAGTTTTTCATCATAGGTGAGTCACATGACTCAGCACTATTTGAGAGTAGTGTGATAGAAAAAATAATTTAACTACAAAACCATTTAACATCGAACTACTTACATTACTCTTACGAAAATTTTCATTTATGTTGAGACATTTCTGTTAGCAAATGCAAATACAAACAGTTTAAACATTTAACACAGACAAAATTTAAGGATACCAAAAACTAAAAAGTTGAGCTATTATTGTATGAAAAGGTAAAAACTAGTTCACAAAACAACGTATTAAAATGAGACATTTAAAAAAATTTTAAAGCTAATAGAAACATTACCAAATCAAAAATTAGAATTCTAACCATCATACTGTATTAAATGGGTAAATTTTTGAAAACCTCACCCAAACCTACTTCTCTTCTCTTCAATTTCTTACTAAGCATAAAATTATGTGTCATAGATGACGTCATAAGTTATCGGAAAATATGATCGTGTTATGATTGGCTAAAAGCTCGAACCATGTCTCCTATCTTGTTTACTAATTACCAAAAGAAAAACAAGCGTAACCTAACAGCACACGCACAGGCCGTGAATAAAACTTTAACTTAGTTTTAACCTGAAAATTTTTCATTGAACTTTATCATTTGAAAAATCATATTTTTATATCTTTTTAAATTGTGCCGAAATTTAAAACCTTTTTTATAACCACCAAAAAAATGTTTGGAAATGATTTGTATAGCTTCTAGTTAAAACAGTTAAGTGAGGAAGAGCAAAAGTAAATACAACGTCATCATAATGTAGTGAATGTTAAATCTATGAGAGTCAGCAAACAACAACAAAAACTATTAAGGTTAAAAACGTTTTAAACAACTCATCAATGTTCTAGTACCATACAAAATCGGTGGAACAATTTCACTTTGTCAAACTAAACATAAGTTAAAGCTCTCACGTCCCTCCGTGGTTTCACGAGTTGTTTTTTTTTCATGACCTTTCTTGAAATTAAAAGTTCTTTGAGAATAGCGTTTGTATGATTTTCAAAAGATTTTCAATTTCCGGTAAATGCTATATTATAAAAACGCTCAAAACTCTATGTGTACAGTTTTCAAATCCCTATCAAACTGCGAATACAGGTTATATTCACAGAAAAAAAAAATCTTTGCTTTAAAAATTTAAGCAAGAGAAAGATATCTGCATTGACATTTAATTTTGACAAGGAACTCTAGTAACTGACAAATGCGTCATTGTTTGAGATGGGTTTCACCACGTTTAATTGGTATTTTGCGAAAAAGTGTTTTGTGGCCAAACAGATAAAATTGTATAGTTATTTGGAATAAAGGTTATTTTATATATATATATATATATATATATATATATATATATATATATATATATATATATATATATATATATATATATATATATATATACATATATATATATATATATATATATATATATATATATATATATATATATATATATATATATATATATATATATATATATATATATATATATATATATATATATATATTAGATAAATATATTTTTTTGCTATTCTTGTGAGGTCGCTTTTACTTTTATTTTTATCTGAATGAATTGAAAGTAACCTTTTTAATCTGACATTATCGTGTTAAATGTTCTATTTCAGCGAGTTCTAATCCGACTGAACAGCTGACGGCGAGTTCATTCTATTTTCTACTATGGGGTGGAAGTTTCTGGTTTGCGCTCTATTTTTATTTTAGTTGGCATAAGCGATGACGTTGCTTCTCATATGAACAGTCTCAAATATTCTTTTCAACTATCACCCTCAATCATGATGCCAACAAGAAGTATTATATCATAGAATATTCTTCAAAAAAATTATTTATTGATACGTTTTTGTAACTTCAATCATTTTATTACTACCAGCCATATTACCATTATGCAAATAACATTTTCTTTGCAAATTGCGAATATCCGCATATATAAAATTAATGAATAGCCGCTAAAAAAATATCTAAGTTTAGAAAAATGTTATCACGTCTTTCGCAATCGGAAGAGTTTTGATAAAGTCGTCATAAATCGGTGGAAGAAAATTTTTCGAGACTTGAATTTATGTATTTATTGTTTATTTAAAAGTAGTTTATCTACTGGTTGTTTTTAGCTTCTAGATGGCAGGTCAAAACTAAAATAGAGAGAGCGAAAAAAAGAGCGCATAGATTAAAATTGATTTTCGCATCCTTTGTTGTGTAATGAATTTCAGTTTATCAGTTACCTTATCGATATCAATTATCGGAGAAAGTAACAAATCGAATTTATTTATTATATATCTTTACTAAAATGTTTGGAAGCGCATTCGTCATCACGGCTCTAATTAAATTTTTTTTTTTTTTTTTATTTTCACGGCCCTAGTTAAATAGAGAGCAAGAAGAAAGTTGGGGGATAAGAAATGTGGTAAGATAAAAAGCTTACAAAGCATTTTTTTTTGTGATATTTTTTCAATTATTTGTTAGCATTCCATTTCAGTAGTTTAACCTGTTTATTGTGAACATTATTGTTGTTAAATTTACAGCATTCTGTTTAAAGAAAATTCAGTTGTTTTTGTTGTTCTTAAAGGACGGGGGTTGGAATTCATAGATCTTAAATGGAAAAATCTAAAAACACACTTTAAACATTCACTCAACCCAAAAGCCATTAGTTAATCACACTCTCCTATAGGCAGGTCCGTCGAGTGTGGGAGAAGCTCGCGGAAAATTAGCTCTGGGCTTCACGTTGGGTGAGGGTTTTTTTTCATTGACCAATTTCATTAATGAAGCTTTTTGATCACCAGTCTTTTGTTGATCACTGAGTTTTTTTTACAAATAGATAAATTTGTATATGAAGAAGAGTTTTTTAAAAATATTTTCTTGACCTCTAGATGCACATCAAACCATCTTGGCCCAGGCTCATTCATCCTGTCGAAGTGCAACCATTTACACAGTAGGTTGAAGATCACTGTGTTTAACCATCTTAAAATCTCGTTTGAAAAGTGCATACAACTGCAATAGCTTTAGCATTTGTGGCAGATTCACTAAGAAGTAGCAGTCATAAAAGTTTTGCTGTGATTGAACGGCTGGAAATAAGTTAAAAGTCATCTATTAGCACATCGGTATACCACCGTCAGCGTTACACACCAAGCATGATACTTGTTGTCGAAGAAAGAATATTAAGTTGTTTAAACAACAGGCATGCATAAAATAAAAATAATTGCGTTCTCTTTAGAGCGCAACATAACGAGCTTTTGTTGTTAATTATCTCAAATCGATCTTCAACCTGTGTAAAAGGTTTTGGGTTATAGTTCTATCACCAATACAACAGTGAGAAACTGCATCGCAATTAATTCTGTGTTATGTCTATTGAAAGTTCAATAACATATACACAAGAAAGTTTTGTGGTTCAATTCTTTATTACTTTCAAGTGGCTCTTAGTGATAAGCCGAAAAGAGAAAAATTTAATCATTCATTTAATTGGTCTTCTCCGCAGAAATCTTCATTAACAGAAAAAGAATTTGTGCATGAAATAAAAAAAGCCTGAAACTTTTAAAATTTTTGTCAAAAAAAAAAAATCTTCATTTTTGAGCTATAATCGGATGCGTCAGTGGATTTTCAGAACTATCCTGCTGAAAATCCGCTGACGCATCCGAAATGTAATTGGGCTCATTGGTAAAAAACGAGTCTTCAGGGTTTTCAGATAGTAATTAAAAAAATTGAAACTTCTACTGTGTGTAATTTTGACGCATCCTGTAGTTACCTAGGGATATATTTTAGGCACTTCTAGATAATGAAAATTATATATCTATTTCAAGACCAACCTCTCTTAATTCATCTAACTCTTACTCAAGACTCTTATTCTTAACCCTTACTGCTGGGTAGAAGGTTGAATTCCTCTTTTGCTTGAAACTGCGCCTCGCTTGTTCATTCTGTTCATTCACCTTGCCTGTTCAATTAAAGCAAAATAAACTTTATAAATATGGACTTATGATGGTAAATACAAAGCAAATGTTTTTCCTTTGTTTGTTATTATTAATCACTCATCATAAAAGCATCCAGAAAGTAAAAACTGCAAAAGAAATTATATTGCAAAGAACTCCTGGAGAATACGTTTAAAAATTTGCTCTCTGTTCCTTTTATATTCCAGCACCCAAAAACAAATCTCAAATATGGAACTAAATATATTAATAATGTCTTTAACAGTTATTTTTCAGCGAAAGTATTTATATCGTCTATAAAAGCGTTTGACATTTGAACACGTAAATGGTGTTCAAAGTTAAATTGATGAAAAAAAGTGATGGTTTGTTCAAAAGCAAAATGATAAAATTTATAATTTATTTTGTATTACAGCTGTAAATATATCATGAATTTCATATGGTGATTAAAATAACATTCAGTTAGTTTTCTTTACAACGCTAACCTTTCAAAATTATACACATTATTACTTTTAACAACCTCATAATGAAATAAAACATTTTAATGGTATATATGTGTGTTTGTGTATGTGTGTGTGTGCGCGTGTGCGTGTGCGTGTGTGTGTATATAAATATAGAATAAATATGTTATGTAATAAATATGTTATGTAATAAATATGTTATGTAATAAACAGCAAAGAAAAAGTTCTTGTTAACAATCGATTTGTCATAAAAAGGCTACAAGGTGTTGGCGAGAGTGTTTTATTTTTAATGGAGTTAATATATGTAATATTTACACAGATCGAATCAACTAACACACCTACATAAAGACGCTAAAGAACAGCTAGATTTCATCAGAAGATACAAGAGATCGCCTCTCACTCAGCTCGCCCAAACTTGGATGAAAGAAAATGAAACAAATTTATTTCTTTAACCTGTTCGACCATCATATTTTTTACCCTTTTTAATCAATTCTATTTTGGAAGGGACGGAAAAAGAAATAGTCAAGATCCGAATAAGTTCTGTAAACAGCTTAAAACATGAACCAGATACAATTTGAAAAAGAGTTCTAATCAAAATTTGCAACAATCTTGTTATATCAACAAGATATACAGAACTTACACAAAAGTACAGGGAAGAAATTTGAAAATAGTTTTGATGTTTACTGTTGTTGCGCTAATTTTGTTTTATTGTAGTTTTTATTGATTTGTTTTGTGTTTGATAATATTTGAAAGTAAAATTGTTTTTTTAGCATGATATCCTGATGCAAGATTTAAGAAAAATGTTCCTTGATAATAAAAGATTAGGTCAATAATCTTTTTAGTTTTTATTTTATAGCATTTTAAAAGAGCAAATAAATCTTAATGCGCCTTATTTTTTTGAAATCATTGTATATATCCGCTACGATCAAGTAACAAGCAAAGTGTTTTGACACGCACAAAAAGAAATTCGTCTTTAAACTGGTAATTAAAATAAAGCTAAACTTATGCTATGACGTCAAAGTAGTCTTCTTAGATTCTGACGTCAAGAAACAATGAAATTTAAAAAATGACCTTCAAAGAGAAGTCATAAAACTCTTCTCTTCCACGTTTTCATGTACAAAAGTTGTAAAACGTGTTAAATTTTTTTAAAATCAGGTTAAGACCTTTTTAAATTCCCCCGGCTTTTTCCTGGAAGATACATTGCAAGTCAGGCCTCTATAGCTTTCATAATGAAATCCAAAAAACCTAGAATACATCATCCACGAGAATTGCTAAAATGAGCTTTTGAAGATTTTACTTGAGATATCTTTTACAAAGCTTGTTTTTATTCATATATTCATATGCATCATATTACAAGCGCTAGCAATCCTTTCCTATTCTTAAATAATTCTTTTCTAATGTTTAAAAAGAAGCTGCCGACAGTTCTCTTTCCCCAAACAAAAGCTTAAAGTTCGAAAAAGCATAACCAGAGTTGTTATCTGTCCAATATGTCCAAGACAAATTTTCTGCCGACATAAAATATGTCCGAAATATTTTTCTGCCTACCAACTTTGACATAATTTTATGTCTAAAACATTTTCTGCCGACATAAAATATATCCGAAATATTTTTCTGCCTACCAACTTTGACATAATTTTATGTCTAAAACATTTTCTGCCGACATAAAATATATCCGAAATATTTTTCTGCCTACCAACTTTGACATAATTTTATGTCTAAAACATTTTCTGCCGACATAAAATATATCCGAAATATTTTTCTGCCTACCAACTTTGACATAATTTTATGTCTAAAACATTTTCTGCCGACATAAAATATATCCGAAATATTTTTCTGCCTACCAACTTTGACATAATTTTATGTCTAAAACATTTTCTGCCGACATAAAATATATCCGAAATATTTTTCTGCCTACCAACTTTGACATAATTTTATGTCTAAAACATTTTCTGCCGACATAAAATATATCCGAAATATTTTTCTGCCTACCAACTTTGACATAATTTTATGTCTAAAACGTTTTCTGCCGACATAAAATATATCCGAAATATTTTTCTGCCTACCAACTTTGACATAATTTTATGTCTAAAACATTTTCTGCCGACATAAAATATATCCGAAATATTTTTCTGCCTACCAACTTTGACATAATTTTATGTCTAAAACATTTTCTGCCGACATAAAATATATCCGAAATATTTTTCTGCCTACCAACTATGACATAATATTATGTCTAAAACATTTTCTGCCGACATGAAATATGTCCGAAATATTTTTCTGCGAACTTACTTTGACATAATTTTATGTCTGAGACATTTTCTGCCGACATAAAATATGTCAGAGACATTTTTCTGTCCACTTACTTTGACATAATTTTATGTCTAAAACATTTTCTGCCGACATAAAATATGTCCAAAATATTTTTCTGCCTACCAACTATGACATAATTTTATGTCTAAAACATTTTCTGCCGACATAAAATATGTCCGAAATATTTTTCTGCGAACTTACTTTGACATAATTTTATGTCTGAGACATTTTCTGTCGACATAAATTATGTCAGAAACATTTTTCTGTCCACATATTTTGACATAACTTTATATCTGAGACATTTTCTGTCGACATAAATTATGTCAGAAACATTTTTCTGTCCACATATTTTGACATAACTTTATATCTGAGACATTTTCTGCCGACATAAATTATGTCAGAAACATTTTTCTGTCCACATATTTTGACATAACTTTATATCTGAGACATTTTCTGCCGACATAAATTATGTCAGAAATATTTTCTATCCACATATTTTGACATAATTTCATGTCTGAGACATTTGCTGTTTCTTATTTTAGAAGAAAAAATCGTACAACTTTATTGCTCATTTCAGATTAATTTAACGAGTAAAACAAAAGTCTCGATTTCCCCTTATTAGAATG
This sequence comes from Hydra viridissima, assembly GCF_058129835.1. Classification (NCBI taxonomy): domain Eukaryota; kingdom Metazoa; phylum Cnidaria; class Hydrozoa; order Anthoathecata; family Hydridae; genus Hydra; species Hydra viridissima. The sequence goes on from NW_028324303.1 coordinate 4,994,779, forward strand.
TAAAAACTTAGTCTCAAACTTAGTTTTTATTACTGAATGTGGTTTTTATTATATGGCGTCCTGTGCCACATTAGAAATTATGTTAAGTAGAAAGAAAAGTAGAACTTGTAAAGGATCGAACTATTTACAGCATAAATTCTGGCCAAAATTTATCTTTTAATTTAACCGAACCGTCAGAATCGTTTTTTGAAGAGTAGTGATCTTAACCGAAAATTTATTCCAAATAAAACAAATATCAATGATAATGTTTGGTTGTTAAAATTTTTTTTTCTCTTACACGTTTTTTAAAGAGAAAATATCCCTTTTCAGATTGTAAATGATACAACTCAAACAAATTAAATGGCAATTAAATGCCTTAGAATCAAATATTTGTCTGCTCTCCTCAATCAAACCACATGGCATTATAGGTTGTTAATATTTGGAAAATTGGCATTTTTTTTTTATCTAATGGTACTTTATGGCCATTTACCTTTATTTTGGCATTTTGACACAGAAAAATTTAAGTTCTCGAAAAAGTATTTATTTTGGAAAAAAAGTTGAAATTAATTTTTGCCCCTCAAGAATTTTTAAAGATAATTAAAAACAACTTTTGACTTCCGATCCGAAGATTAACTAGTTGATTTCATTGATGAAATTTGTTCAAAATAAAGTGACGGAATCATTTTGAAACAGCCGCGATATGAAAAAGGGCATTATTATGGCATTTTACATTCACGCTTCTGGCATTTCACATGTAAAAAATGTTGGCAACACTGAATTTAATTGTCAATTAAAACGACTAAAATATGACGACTTGGAATGCTCGCTTCCACGTTTGAGACATTAAAACGATTTTCCTAGCCGCATTAAAAAACGATTATTAATCTAATTATTCATTTTTCGCGGTTTAAACGATTGTCCTGTGGTATAAATAGATCTTGGAATAACTATTTTCTTGTCACTGTTTTTGTTTTCCTTAAAATTTAAAGACAAATATGGAGAATAATTTATTGCACAAACAAGTGAAAAGTCAATTTGAAATTAGTAAAGAAGGAGGAAAGTGTAAAATGTGCAAAAAATTTTACAAAGGCAAGTTATGTAACCTCAAAGATCACCTTCTTCGAAAACACAAAGAAAAAGCTGGCGAAATTGACTTAGTTGAAACTACTTCGGCTACAAGGAATCGAAATGACGATGAGATTCAATTAATTAAACGAATCAAGCTGGATGTTGATGTAAATCAATTAATTAGAGAAATGATTAAGTTAATGATGAACCGTAACTTGTCTTTCGCGTCAGCTGATGAAATCGGACAATTGTCTTTAGTGAAAAATGCACTCAAAGAATTCAAAATTGTTATAAATCGTCACAGCATGAAACGCTACATTCAACTTGCGTGTGAAAATATTTTTTCGCTCATAAGAGAAGAAACTGAAAATGTTCTTGTCTCGTTGATGTTTGATAGTGCGTCGCGATATGGAAGAAACGTGTTTGGAGTTAGCTGTAGATATGTGAAGGACGGGCAAATAGCTGACAGAACCTTAGGCATACTTACTCAAGAAAGTCGACAGTTTGGCGAAATTTTAGCTGCTCAGTTAGAAAATGTAATTGGAAAAATTGGAAAATGTGCTAATGATATCTACGCAACTTGCACAGATCAAGGAAAAAACATGACGAAGGCTTCAAAAATTCTTCAAAATGCACAAGTTCAAATGAAAGTGATCCTTGAAATTTATGGTGACGAATTTATAGATTTCGAAGACGAGGAAATTGATATTGGCGCTTTAGAGAATGAAGAAGGGAATTATAGTGAAGCCCAAACTGTTTGTGTTGAAAAATCAGTTGGATCGTTCTGTTCAGCCATGTTTTGTGGCGCACATGTGTGTCAGCTAGCTGCTAAGGACGTAACATCAATGTTTGAAGATGCATTAAATAACATCAGAAAAGTTGCTATCGAATCCAAGAAAGTAGCATATATTCAAACATTTAAAAATCTAAAAAAACCTCGTGTAGACATTGAACCACGCTGGGATTCCACGTTTTTGATGATAGAAGATTTCCATACCAACGCAGAAGCATATCAAAGGCTAAGACACGACCAATTAAAATTAAATGATGCTTCATGGAGTTTAATAGATGAATATTTCGATGCATTTTTACCAATACATTCGGCTATGATGGATTTTCAATCCGCAAAATTATCAATTAGTGAGTTCTACGTTCGATGGATTCAAATGAAAATAGGAATTGAAGACGTTCCAGCAGGTGATTTGGGATTAAAAATGCTACTGACCAACGCAATCAATACACGAGAACAAGTTTTTTTTAAATGTGAAGCATTTATTGCTGCTTTAGTTATGGATCCTAGATTTTGCTTTACATCGGGTCATCAACTGTTTAATACAGAAATGTTGAATAGAGGAATTATACAGCTAATCAAAATTCATCAAAAACTTTGTACTCAACGAGAACAATCAAGTTTTTCATCAACAGAAGAATCCATACAATTAAATGCGTCATATTCCTCAAATACTTCTGAAGAGATGATTCCTATCAACTCAGAAGAAATTTATGCTGAAAAAGTACGCCGTTTCATTGAATATACTGGAGGAGGAACCAGACAAGATATTGCTAATGCAGCTTTAGAGTCAGATCAAGATATTCGTCAATTAATTTTAAAATGGACTCTTAATGAACCGCGAGTGTCATTAGACGTTGAATTCAACATTCTTGCGTACTGGAGGAAAAACCAGAAAACAAAATGGAATCGGCTTCATGAAATCTCGCAAGTAGTTTACGGTGCAGCGTTCTCCAGCGTAAAAGTTGAACGTGATTTCTCTGGATTCGCTTTGGTTTATAGCCATCTACGTACTCGCATTTCAAATGATTTCTTAGACTCCATCATGGTGGTAAAAAATAATCTAGATTTGATTGATAAAATAAAATTTGTTTAAAAAACTAAACGTTTCACATTTTCTATTAGTCAATTTTTTATGGCGCCCCAGTGCAAGAATCGAGTTCTGAAAACCTTTTTAGAGTCGAAACAAAAAAAAAATTTTTTTATAACGTAATAAAGTTCTTTTAGATTTTGTGTTAGCAAAGTACTTGACAAAATTCTAGCACAAAAAGTCAAAGTTAATTTTGAGAATAGATTAAACGGCCGTGATATAAAAATCTACAACTGAATTGCATTTGGGTCAAAAGACTCCAGCATCAAGAGTTTTTTTAATGCGGCTAGGAAATTCGTTTTAATGTCTCAAACGTGGAAGCGAGCATTCCAAGTCGTCATATTTTAGTCGTTTTAATTGACAATTAAATTCAGTGTTGCCAACATTTTTTACATGTGAAATTCCAAAATCGTGAATGTAAAATGCCATAATGCCCTTTTTCATATCGCGGCTGTTTCAAAACGATTCTGTCACTTTATTTTGAACAAATTTCATCAATGAAATCAACTAGTTAATCTTCGGATCGGAAGTCAAAAGTTGTTTTTTATTATCCTTAAAAATTCTTGAGGAGCAAAAATTGATTTCATCTTTTTTTCCAAAACAAATACTTTTTCAAGAACTTAAATTTTTCTGTGTCAAAATGCCAAAATAAAGGTAAAAGGCCACAAAATACAACTGGATAAAAAAAAAAAGCCAATTTTCCAAATATTAGCAACCTGTAATGCCATGTGGATTGTTGAGGAGAGCAGACAAATATTTGATTCTAAGGCATTTAATTGCCATTTTAATGGCTTGCGTTGTATCATTTACAATCTGAAAAGGGATGTTTTCTCTTTAGAAAAAGTGTAAGAGAAAAAAAAAAATTTTAACAACCAAACATTATCATTGATATTTGTTTTATTTGAAGTAAATTTTCGGTTAAGATCACTACTCTTCAAAAAACGATTCTGACGGTCCGATTAAATTAAAAGATAAACGTTGGCCAGATATTTTCTTACGGCTAAAATTGTATTCTAACCGCTGCACAGTGGGCCAGGTGGTAGACAAAACCTCAAAAAAAAATATTCGAAATACTTCCAACTACTCAGTATATTATGTATATAAGAGCATAATAAATGGTTTAAAACATTATTTGTAGTTTGGTAGTACATCATAAATGTACAATTATCAATTACAATTGAATATATTTAGAAATTCATTTATTAATTTTTTTAATAGATATATCACCTATAACTATGACAACGAATAACCTTTAAATTATTTAACATATGCGAAATTAATTGACACATTAATAAAATTTAATTTTATAGCTTTACGAAAAATGCCACAACAAATTCCAAGGTCTTGTATTAAACTCACAGTTTCATTTTGAAATATAAAGGTAAGATTCTTATTTATAATATTAAAATATTCTATTAAAAGTGACGCATATAGTTTAGAACCTGCTGGAACCGCTTATTAATGTTAAAATAAGTTAATACAATATATGTATAGCCTGTTGGTGGTGTTTAATTCTGCTCTTAGCTGCCCCTTTAAGTTTGGTAAACATTTAAAAAAAGATATTTTCGTAAAATGCTATTCGCGACAAACCTATTTTTTTGGTTTTAGGTAATAATAGGTGCTGTGCTTATTATACTGGCCTAATTAAATGTAGCTGAAATGAAAATAATGACCATATTTATGTTATATTTTTTTATAGTGGTTGCACTAATAACGTTAAAATCATTTTTTTGTAGTTGATATGAAGATTAGTGATGTCCATAAACGTATACGGCATGACCAACTAAAGCCTGGTGATAAATCATTTTCTATGTCTGTAGAAGCTATTCTAGTCTCTATGAATTTGGGTTCTACTGGATGTGCTGCGTTTTTAAAAGTATATCAAAAGAAATGGAAGGATGCAAACCGGGGAAATAAAAAGTTTGAAAGTAAAAATAAAAATTGGTTGGCTCAGGACTTTAAATCTACATACAGTAATAATATATCTGAGTCTGATAATTCTAGTCAATCACATAATATTGGTGGAAGACCAAGTTGCTCCTTTGAAGACGCATCTGACAAAACCAAAAGAAGAAGACTCAATGATGTTATAAATAATTTTACTACTGATGAGTTGCTCCACTCAGCAAGGCTTAAATTAAGGAATGAGTTTAATTATGAGGCTGCCAAGCAAGTTGCTGAGATATCAGAACCTTCTAGTCAATTTAAAAAGTATACACCTAATGAAGGTCTGGCATTAATTATAGATGGTGGCATGTCAAAATCAACCTACCAACTTATCAGAAATGGAGCTGAAGAACGTGATTGCCATATATATCCTTCATACAACAACATAAGATTGTCTAAAGCTAACTGCTATCCAGAGAACATCTTTGTTGATGATTATTCAGCACAAATACCACTACAAGAATTACTAAAACATACAGTAAAAAGACTCTGCGAGGTGCAAGCTCCTGTGATCAGCACAATGCTGGATTGTTTGACCCGGTTGACTTTGCGTTGCAAGGCCGGGTTTGATGGGGCTAATGGGCAAAGCGTGTACAAGCAAGTGAGTAGTGAGGAAGCTGGAGATCGTAACTTAAAAAAAGAAGAATCTCTGTTCATTACTTGCTTAGCACCACTAGAACTCAGTGGGTTCTGCAATGATAAAGAAGTACTATTATGGCGTAATGACAAGCCATCATCTACTGCTTATTGTCGTCCAATAAGATTTTCTTTTCAAAAAGAAAGCAAAGCTGTTGTCCTAGAAGAAGCAAAATATTTAGAATCTGAAATAGAAAAATGTAGTATTTTTAATGTTACTTTTAGTGGAAAAGAACTGGTTGTCAAAAGTATTATAGAACTGACCATGATTGATGGCAAAATTCAAACTATTCTGTCTGATGTGACTAATTCAACTCAATGTTGCTCTGTGTGTGGTGTGTCTCCAAAAATCATGAATAACTTAGAAATGGTGCTGAAATTGGACAATGCTAGTAACTTAGAACTGAAATATGGTCTTTCTAGCCTGCATTCCTGGATTAGGTTTTTTGAAATGGTATTACATATTGGATACAAGCTGGAAACTCAAAAGTGGCAGTCTAGAGCTATTGAAGATAAGGAAAATGTTAAGCAAGTGAAGAAACGTATCCAGACAGAATTTATGAATCAAATGGGACTGGTTGTGGATTTCCCAAAAAGTGGAGGATCTGGTAAGTGAAATTACATAAATACTTGTATATGAATCATCAGGTTAACTATCACATATATGCAATTTGTAGGTACCAGTAATGATGGAAACACCGCCCGACGAGCCTTTGCAGACTATCAATTAACTGCCAAAATTTTGAAAGTAGATGAAACTCTTTTATTTTATTTTTACATCATTCTAGTCACTTTATCATCTGGATTTGAAATTGATAATGTCAAGTTTAAAGAGTTTTGTATTACTGCTCTTAAACTTTACATATCTAAGTATTCCTGGTATTACATGTCACAATCAGTACACAAAATTTTAGTTCATGGTCATGCCATCATTGCTAGACAGTACTTGCCAATTGGACTGATGTCAGAGGAGGCACAAGAGGCCCGCAACAAGGATTTTAAAAAGTTTAGGAAAGATTTCAGTAGAAAGACTTCTAGAATAGACACAAACCGCGACCTGGTTAACAGACTACTTGTATCTAGTGATCCTGTCATAACATCATTAAGAAAAGGTCATAACAAAAATAGTAAGAGTTTTAAAAAAATCCCCAGTGAAGTTTTGGCTTTGCTGAGGGAATCAGCTCCACCTTCTTCTAGTTCTTTGTAGCTAAACACAATTTCTTGTTTGATTTTTTGAAAAGAAGGTTGATTTAAAAAAAAAATTTTTACTAAGCCTATTAATTGTAATTTTGTTATTAAAAACTAAAATATTCTTGATAAAAATAAATATTATTTCATGTATAATGATTATTTATATATCGAAATGGGTTTGGGGAGCAATTGGGTAATAATTAGGTTTTGTCCACCATATCCTATATATCTGGCCCACTGTGCGCTGCTTTAAATTGTCGTTCGTCCTGTGGTTAATCTATTTTAACCTGAAACGCCGCGCTGGTGAAAAACTATATTTTTAATAAGGTTTGCTTCGACCATAAATTATTCGACCTATCATGGAACGGATATAAATATTCTGACAAAGAATTATTTTCTATTTTTATTATGTTGCAGACGATTAGATCGTAGAATTTATGCTGTAAATGGTTCGACCCTTTAAAAGTTCTACTTTCCTTTCTACTTAACATAATTTCTAGTGCGGCACAGGACGCCATATAATAAAAACCACATTCAATAATAAAAACTAAGTTTGAGACTAAGTTTTTACATTCTAACAAGGGGAAATCGAAACTTTTGTTTTACTCGTCAAATTAATCTAAAATGAGCAATAAAGTTGTTCGATTTTTTCTTCTAAAATAAGAAACAGCAAATGTCTCAGACATAAAATTATGTTAAAATATGTGGATAGAAAATATTTCTGACATAATTTGTCGGGCGGAAAAGGTCTCAGGCCTAAAATTATGTCAAAGTAAGTGGACAGAAAAATGTTTCTGACATAATTTATGTCGGCAGAAAATGTCTCTGACATAAAATTATGTCAAAGTAAGTGGACAGAAAAATGTCTCTGACATATTTTATGTCGGCAGAAAATGTTTTAGACATAAAATTATGTCATAGTTGGTAGGCAGAAAAATATTTTGGACATATTTTATGTCGGCAGAAAATGTTTTAGACATAAAATTATGTCAAAATAAGTGGACAGAAAAATGTTTCTGACATATTTTATGTCGGCAGAAAATGTCTCAGACATAAAATTATGTCAAAGTAAGTGGACAGAAAAATGTCTCTGACATATTTTATGTCGGCAGAAAATGTTTTAGACATAAAATTATGTCATAGTTGGTAGGCAGAAAAATATTTCTGACATATTTTATGTCGGCAGAAAATGTTTCAGACATAAAGTTATGTCAAAGTAAGTGAACAGAAAAATATTTCGGACATATTTTATGTCGGCAGAAAATGTTTCAGACATAAAGTTATGTCAAAGTAAGAGGACAGAAAAATAATTCTGACATATTTTATGTCGGCAGAAAATGTTTCAGACATAAAGTTATGTCAAAGTAAGAGGACAGAAAAATAATTCTGACATATTTTATGTCTATGTAAAATATGTCTAAAAATATGTCGACAGATCTGCCAGACATATTATGCCGTAACAACTCTGCAGCATAACCTGTTGTATTCTTTAAATTTCTGAAATGCTGAAGACAAGATTAAAATTCATATGAACTTTACTTAGTTTTTTTTTCTTTTTTCTTTTAAAAAAAAAAGGAGCTTATCTCATAATCGGTTAGAAACGAATTCCGTCCGAAAGACCTGAATATTAAATAAAGCTCAGAAATCTTGAGATTAAATGAAGCTTAAAAACTTGCCAGCGACATCCTCTGGACAAGATAAACGAGACAAAATGTTTTAAATGACCATGAAAAAAGAAACTACAAAGATTTATAAAAAAGGCAATTTTTGTAAACTAAAAGCCAATAACTTAAATTTTTTTTTTCACAAACAAATCAACAATAGAATAAATGATAAATCGCTTAAACTGAAGTTTATATGGCTTTTTGTTAATTCAAACCAAACTCTTTGAATTAACAAAGAGTCATATACATTTAGTCTGAAAATCTGTTTCACTTGATTATTTAAAATAAGCATTTTGTCACATAATATGTAATAGTTAACACAAAAAGTAAAAATAAAAAAAAAAATAAAAAATTCAGTTTTAAAAGCTATAAACATTTAACTAATAGTTTTATATTGCGTTGAGTAAAACACAAGAATATTGGTTAAAACACGTGCACTGAATAATAGTTTCCTTTTTCTTTCTGATTCTTTTAACTAAAAATTGACGGTATTTTGTTTATTGTCTTACTATAAGAAACATGGCAGAAATAGTTTTTTTTTTTTTTTAAAAAAGGCGTTTCAGATGGGACAGGAACTTAGCGGTAGTTGCCGCTGAGTTTTTATAAAGTTTTTGAATAAAATATTTCCTTCAAAAATTCTTGTTTATTTTGTCTGAAACATAACAACCATTTTACTAAGCAAACATAGCATCGAGCAAAAATTCACTCATCACTCAAAAACATCAATGAAAGCAAAAAAATTATTTGTTTGGAATGTCAATAAATTTTCCCGCTAGAATTTAGTTAATGAGAAATCTATTCCGCTTTGGTGCATGACTTTAGTCATGTCAGAATTTTGCTTAAAATTTTAACCAACACTTAATATTAATTAATAATGACGTCTGACAATTGTCGTTATTAAGAAATACGAGCCTCTAAGCTTAAATTTACATTTTCAAAATCACAAAAAAACTTACCTTTTAATATACAAATTCAAGTTCTTTTAAAGAAGTAGATTTTAGTGATGATGTGTGTTAATTTGACTTTTATCTGAAAAATCGCAGTATAAACTTAATAATTAGCAGCGTTGGAAAGCTTTTAAATTTAATTTCAAATCATAACTTTTAGAGGATGACGCAATTAAATTTGATCATTTGTTTTCGCGTGACGCAGTATACGCAATTTATTTAAAAATATTTCCCCACAATTTAGTAAACATTTTAAGATAAAGTATTACAAGTTTTAACGTGAATGGAACAAGTATTATAAGTTTTAACATGAGCGTGTTAATATGAGTGGTTCTTGAGATGCAGCGCAAAAGAAATAAGATAAAACTCGTTCCAGACAAATAATTTGAAAACGCGAGTTTATCTTAGGGAAAAAAGCCGCAAAAAACTTGAAATAGATTTGATTTACAGTAAATTACGTCCTATCGCGTGCCAACGAAAAGAGATTTGGCCCTTTAGATCATAAGATTCATCAAATCAAACCCTCGGCTCTCATCAAAATAGAGCCGCTCAACTAAGGACCCTGTTAAAAACATGCATTAACATGGTGATGAGGAATCCTCAGTGAAAAAGTGAGATCATTAACTATATGACGACCAAGAACGGGGCTGTATATTAATGGATAATGAAACTTAAATGATTCTGATGACATCAATTTCAACGATCCAATTTTCAAAAATTGCACTCGAGGTAAAAATAAGCACATGCGAGTTCGAGTTTTTTAAGTTTAAAAGTTTTGTTCAAGCTTTTCGATACAAGTTTGTCTAATAGAAAAATTTTTCAAATAGTTCGAGTTCAAGTTTTTCAAGTTTAATTTTCACTGAAATATTTCCATGGAGTTACACAAATTTATCAACTTTCACAAGTTTATTTGACAAACACAACAATTGTTTGAGAATATCAATCAACCCTGAAAACTAAATCGTCACGTTATTAAAATGTTAACAACTCGTTAACATGCTAATAGCATGATGATTCAAACATGTTTCAAATCATGCTATTAGCATGTTTCGTTAACATGCTAATAGCATGATGATTCAAACAGTTAATTGTGTAATGTTAAATTAAAAATTAAAATCGGCTTTGTTCAAAAACAAATTAAAAAGATACTAATCGTTAATAATTACAATGAATGTTCACTGAAGCTGTTCTTTAAGTTAAATAACAGTGAACCGTCATTGTACTTTTTGTTTTTAACCATGATTGTTTGTATTCATTTTTTAAGTTACTTATTTTCTAAAAATATTGGACAAATTTGACAAAACTCAAAAATTTTATGATAAAGTTTATCAAATATTAAATTTTAACTTGAGCAGTTCTAAAACTGTGTTTGTATTTTTTGTCCATAGTTTCTCACTTTAAGGCCTTCTTGACACTAGCAAACTTTGGCAGCTAATTGTTTGGAAAAAAAAAATTAAAGCTGTGAATTTAATTTTCCTTGTAAGAGCAATTAAGAATTAAAAGTAGGAACTAAATTTTTTAACGAGAGAACAAAAAAAAAACTGTGAAAACTGAAAAACTCGATAAACTTGATTAAAACAAATATCCAAAAATGTCATAAATTTGAGATTCAATATAATCGAGTTTTTTTTTAAAAAATTTTTAAAGTCTCAATTAACTTGATTCAAAAGTTTAAAACCAATTAAATTTTTTTCTTCAAATTTTGCGAGTTCAAACAGTTCAAATATTTGATATTCAAAAATTTTAAGTCTACTCGAGTTTTTCAAACTTATCAAGTTTCAAACTCGAAATTGCGTATCCTTAGGTGAAACTACTCAATAATGGTCAAAAAAATCTGAAGGTGTAGCAGTTAAATATTGAAAATGAGGTCTTCATGCTGGAAAAGTGAGTCCAGACGCTGTCTAGAAGCTGGTGAGTGCTATCCAGAGAAAGGAAAACTTTTAGAAATCTTCAACAGTTAGTTAATTTGTTTTCTGCGTAAAATAAATCTCATTTTAATACCTTTCTAATGACAATTTTTTCCATAGATTGTAAAGAATGAAAGTTACAGCTTAAAACAAGAAGCCAAATTTTTCTTGCGTTATTCTTTCGTCGTTATTCTTCCTTTCGTTATTCCTTAATCGTTAAAACAGATTTTTAACGTTAACTTAAAACCTTTTTTTTAAATTGATTTGATTTTAAACTGCAAAATTATTGGATTTTACATTTATAGTTCAAGATAAATTCGTTGTTTCAAATCAATTTAAACGTGTTCATTAATGTTGTCAGTTATATCTGGCTCCAACCTACACTGTTCAAAAAGAATTTTATGAAAATTTTTTTTTATGAATTTCAGATGTTTGCCTAAAATTGGAAATAGTAGAGTGAAATTTAACAGAACTTGAGAGACCTCGCGTGACAAAAAAAGAGAAGATAATATTATAGATAACATAGAATATCTATGTCGAAGATTGACTGTGAGAACCCTTAAGTATTGCAGCTATTAAAAAAAAAGTTCTTAGGAATTACAAATCACAGATTCAAATATGCATTTGTCAAGGGGGAATGAGCATTAACTGAACGCTTCTTAGAGTATTCAACTTTAAATTTCACATAAAACCTATTTTTGTTTAAGTTTTTTTAACTTTAAGGAAAATGGGAGTTCAGAATATATTTTTTTTTTGTTACCAAAACAATCCTAAATCACGACCAATCAACTTTTATCTTTGATTTTGGAACAATCCAAACATCCGGTAAAAAATTTATATTCTAGGAAGATAGCGCATTTTCCCAAGCTGTAAATTGAAAATTTGTGCTGAAAAGAAAAAATAGATGCTAAATCAAACGGAACGGCCGCTTCAATCGCCGGATTTAAATTTAAAATAATCGAGTTACGGGATCATCCAGACCAAATCATCAATGCAAAGAGTCCAGAGACAAATTTGATATTTGGGAATGGTATGAGTTTGTTTGTAATCGATATCCTTAGAAAAAAAAGAAAAAAAAAAAAGTAAGGAATTAAAAAAAAAAAAGGGAAAGAATGCCAACTTTAAGAAAGGCGAAAAGAGGATTTTTTTTAAAAGTTTTAAATCAATATGCATTTTTTTGCAAACTATTTTAGATTAAACTGTTTTTACACAATAAAGTTTTTACTATTCGAAGAGATATATACATTTTTAAAGTTATTATTTTACTTTATTTATTTTTTTTGGTTGAGAAAATGCTTTTGATTGTTGATTTATCATTTTGCGCTTCAAGACCATTGATTAAATGAAAACCCAAAAAAAAAGAAAATCGAAAATTTTTTGAGTATTTTATTTAGCGATATACCGGATATGGGGTTTTAAAATAAAAAATAGAAATATCCATCTTTTGAATTATTTTTTGGCTAACTTCTTTACCCAAAGCAGTTGATTCAGAATCATGTTTTCAGTTATAAAAATGATCTTGTCAACAAGAGAGCTTAAAAGAAAGGAGAAATGGCAACTAGAATATCTTTTATTGCTGCAACTAGATTTTTATGACCCAAAAGTTCCTGAAGGTTTTTACTCAAGATGTCGAATTTCTATGAAAGTAGATTCTATCAAAATCAATCTTCATTTATCAATTGCACATTTAACTTAGGTCCCATTTATTTGCCAATTACTCGTATCTTTATGCCCCTGTCATGTAACTGCATTATTAGTAAAACAGCTGAACCATTTTTAAAGCAATTAATCGTTATCTCACCAAAAGAAATGATTAAAAAAGAGGAAGGTCGAAACAAAACCTCAACAAGCTGACAAAAACTGAGCACACTGCCTCTCTCACATAGCATGAGGAAAATCATGCAAATGGAATGTTACTGACCAAACTCAAAACTTAGACTCATTTAGTGAGCATTTTCTTTACTCAGCAGAAAAGTTAGCAAGCCTAATTATAAAGCGAAGGGAAACACCTCCTAGCAGAACCAAAAAGTTGAGCCAAATTTTAGTACCAAAATTGCCTGTTCAAACTTATTTTTAAACTTTTCAAAAATCTTATTCTTTAAAAAAAAATTCATTTTCTGAAATGCTTAACATTTATCAATCAAATAACCTCTCAAATAATAAAATGAGAATATTAGCAAAATGCTTTAACAAGTTTTCACCTAAAAGATGTTAGCCATTCTGTACCAGCTTTTGGAAGATTCAAATCTCTAACTAGATTGTCAATTTTATATTAGTTGGAAAAGAATTTAAAACCTGATCAGAATCATACTATTAAAGAACCCGAACTGAACCATAACAATAAAACTTGTTTTTTTTCCCATTTAATATTTAAAAAAAATGGCCGAATCAATCGTATCATTGTTGCATGCTATCTAATCAGTGGTTAATTTTGCATACTATCTGGTCAGTGATTGATATATATAATAGTGCTTAAAATGAATTCTTAAAGGAAAAGCAGGGCCAACATTTATTTTGAGAAAATGAATAGATACCAAATTATGAGTTGGGTAGAACTAAGGCCCATCTAGCATTGGTATCAGCCAATTTTGAGTTACTGCAGGCTGAAATTTGATAAAATGAACTCTACTTTATCCCTTATAGGTGAACCCGGGGTAAGACGGGATACTTAAGCAAAACAGTCAGATTGGGACACCTACATATTTCCCCCTATTTTACTGATCATGAAGCCATATGTATATCTTGTATGATTCCGTAGTAAACATAGTAATATATCATCCACCATGATGGCTAGCTTCAATATGGCAAAGGTCCTGAAAATCCCATCTTGCCCCAGGTATAGGGGTAAGATGGGATACCCATCCCATCTTACCCCAATCACCAGGGCACGATGGAGTGACACAGAAATCCCATGAATAAAAATGATACTAAATTACATTAAATTAATAAAAGTGAAAAAAATTGAAATGAGTGCCAAGTTTAATCTCTATTGGCATATAAATGTATGCTACGTATGGGCATATTGCTATAACCTATGGCCCAGAAAGCAGAAAGTATTTACTTATTTAGCATTTGCTAAAGAAAAAAGCACAGAAAGTGAATTTCAGAAAGTGGTAAACTATGTAAATATGTAGTGCATGGGGCAAGATGGGATACACTTATACCATCTTGCCCCAAAGACCTTATACCATCTTGCCCCAACTGGTGTGATGATAAGTTAGCAATGTTTTCAGTAACAAATGCCGTGTAAGCTCGATTAATTTGTCACAAATTCAGTCATATAAGTCAGCATTAAAGTAACGAGTTGCAGGTTCAGCGAAAACTTACTTCTTTATATTTTATATATTTTTATCAGTTTCATCGCATTTTACATCAAACATTTAAAAATTAAACTTTTTCTAATATTTTTTCAATGCGTTTAAAACTTTCATTCTCGTTGTAGTCAAAACATCACGTCATCAAAATGTCACAGTCTGGTACCTTGCCTTTTCCAAAACATGCAGCTGATGTAGCGCAAATTCATAATACCGTCTTGCCCCAGTATACCGTCTTACCCCGGGTTCCTCTAATTAGTTCTTTGATTTTCTTGAGTTCGCTAGAAATGATTGAATGCCTCCCCCTCCATATCATGAAAAGTGTTAGCAAAAGTGAAGTGCTAACTAATGTTTTTTAAATCTTTTTATAAATAGGTAAGCCACAAAATGAACCCCAGGTACACATCAATTTGGTCCAAAAAAGACCGAAATAACAAACAGTCCCATTCTCATTTCCCGTACACTTTCGCTAATTATTCAGATTTTTACCTTTTGCGGAACTAAACGAGCGAAGATGTTTAAAATGTTGTCTAATATAATCTTTAAACTGTTGTCTTTATAATCATTTAGAGTATGAAAACAGTTGGATGATTCATTTATCTAAATTCTGTTAAAAACATTGTGGTTGTTCAAAATCTTGTCTTTTATATTTGGATTGCCTTTTTTTATATATAGCAAAGTTCCTAACTTTGCTATATAAAAAAAAGCACTTTTTATGAGATCATTATATTCGTCTTTAGATAACCTATACATGCTAGATGTTTTGTAAGTTTGTGTTGTTTGCTTTTTCTGACTCACCTATCTTGTTAATGTTTTCATTTAACTTTTTCTGCTATTCAAAAATGTCACTTAAAATAATTACAACAAAAGGCAAGGCTAAGAGCAAAAGAAAGCAAAATAGGTTTCAACAGGTAAATAAAAACTAGATTTTATTCCAAGAAAACATTCTGCAATAGAATTTCAGAAACCTTTTAAGATTTTAAGAAACAATATATTGACTTATATAAACCATAGAAGCATGTATTTGCAAATATATTTAACATGCAATTACAATAACGACAACAAATTTGTTAATTAAAATATACTTAACAGATATGATTGCCTGTTTTGTATTTCTAATGTAGTTCTTTCATTTTAATGTAGTTAATGTAGTTAATTCATTTCTAATGTAGTTCTTTCACTTAATAATGTCTTTGGTTTGGTGGAACACTTTCCTTTGCTTTGTTAAAGTTTAAACAAATTTTTGTAAATTGTCAGCATAGTCCTAATATCTAGTGCATACTTGGCAAATTAAAATGCTCATTTAGCACAGTCATTTGGTACCCTAGTGACTTAAACAGTTTTCTTCTCTACATTCCAATTGGAACATTCATTTTATCTATTGCAACCATCAGAAATTCCAGTATCAAATGAAATGACAAAAAGATTAAGTGAGCAGCATGTTGCAAAAACAGTGCAGTAAAGACAGTTCAACATGGTCTTCACTAAGATATCACAAGTGGAGCAGCATTTCTTTTGCTGAATCTTCTGCAATTTTCTTGATAACCACTTTAAAGTCTGCAGTCATTTGCAGCATCAGCAGATTATTAGTAAGAGTAACAGTTATTAGAAAATTTGCAAACCTAAAGGTAGCATAGATTATGGAACAAATAAATAGTTTGATTGTAATTCTTATTCATGTCAAATGATAAAACAAAAATCTTTTTAAACAATAAGCTCAATATTCTGCTGTTGTGTCAGAACAAAGCTCCAATATTTATTCTTGCACAAATTCAACCACTTTCAGACTTTATTTCAATTGGCAATATTGGAATGCCAAGCAATTTTTTAATATCTAAAGCAAATATAACTAGGGATAGTCAAGTATGAGTCAATTTAGCTATGGAAACATTTACACCTTAAATTGTGCATCAAGTGTAATTCTGTTGGTAATTTTTTTAAGTAGCCATTGTAATTGCCTCATGAGTCATTAATAACATCCATCTAAAATAACTGCAACAAAGCTAACTGCATAACTTTGACTCTGCTGCTTTGAACTGCTGCAAGAGCCAGAGTAAATATCACCCTGACTTGGTGTTGTCTTAGCACTATCCAGTGTTGTATGGAACAGTGGATTGTCAAAAATTCAGTACTTAGAAACCAGCCTCTAAAACTGAGATAATTCTTTTAGAGTCATTAAATTTGCTTTATTAACAATTATGGTCCTGTTTCATCACTTGATAATTTTTCAAATAATCAATATTGTCATCCAAGTCTGAAGAAGCTTCAAACTTTCAGTTAGATCTGTTAGTGATTTACATTGTGATTGTTTCTCTTTTTTCCTATTCTTCAATTATTTAGGTGCTGAATACTGGTAATTCCTGACCCTTGTAGTCATTGACATTGTCTAGAACCAAGTTGATCAATTAGAAATTCTTTGTCTTCAAGAATTATTGTCCGATGTTCATAGTCTGCATGTACCATATCAAACAGTTTTCAGACTAAAGTCTGTATATTTCTGTTTGGTTCCTAAAGTCTGTCTATTTCTGATGAGGTTTCACATTTGTGAATATATTTGTTTTTATCCAAAATTCTATAATAGTGTTATGCCTTGACATAGTTACTCTGTTGGTCTTCATTTTACAGAATATAACTCAATAACACACCATTCATTTAATTATACATAGTTATGTTAAATAAAGATGAATAAGCATGTCTTTTCTTTGTAATTTTGCTGTAAATTATAAATTCTAAAATTTAGAATGTTATTTATTAGTTATTAACAATTGGAAAAAATGAAATGAGAAGCATATATTCTTTTATTTAAATGTGGTATTTTTATGGTAGTCTGCTTCACTTTCTTCAGCAACAACTTTGTAATTAGGTCTAGATTGAGGCTCACAAAAAAATATAATATTTGTAATTTACACTGTTAGTTACATGAGCAAAATCTATGGTGTTATAATGCTATGAGAACCTTTTCCTGTTGATTGATTGCCCTGTAATATATATATATATATATATATATATATATATATATATATATATATATATATATGTATGTATGTATGTATGTATGTATGTATGTATGTATGTATGTATGTATGTATGTATGTATGTATGTACAGTGGCGTACCTAGGGTAAATAGCGCCTGGGGCAAACACCGATCTCGCACCCCTCTTCCCCCACATAAAGTGCCTAATTACAATTTTTTAATAAATGATGACACAAACTTTATTTTATATAATATATTTATTTTATATGATATATTATTTTTTAATTTATTTTATATAATTCTCGCTTATTGTATCGCAACCAAGCCTCTTTTGCGCCCCTTTCAGGCTGGCGCCCATGGCACGTGCCCTGCCTGCTCTACCCTAGATACGCCACTGTGTATGTATGTATATATATGTATATATATCTGTGTGTGTTCAATGATTTTATTTAATAAGCACAATGATAAAGAGACCAGGAAGAAATGAAAGCAAAGAGGAGCTGCTTCAGTTTCAAGAAGAGTTTTTTAAAAAGTCAGAGAAACCATCTGCTACATTAAGTGCATTAAAGCATGAAAAAGAGCAAGAAAAAATCTTTAATATTGAAGGTATCTATATTCTTTGTGATGAAAATACATTCAGTATTACATTCTCAAATATTTTTCACTATCAAATTCTTGTTAATGTAAGGTTATATACTAGGTGATTATATACTAGGTTATATACTAGGTGATGCTTGTAAATTCAAAGTTTTAAATGTAAACAAGGTAAAAAAAAACACTTACTAAATTATAATATAACTTGAAATAAAAAAAAAAAGTAAAATTTTATATATTAATTGTTAATAATTATATTTTTTGGGTTATTATAATTATTTGTTTTCTAAAATACAGAAGATTAAAATAAAACTGCATTTCTTCTTACTTTTTTAAAAAACTTATTGCAGTATTTCATTTTTATCAACAAACAAAAAAACTGAAATTTCTTTATAAACTTTACCTCAGAAATTTTCCTTCCTCCCCCATCGAGGTCATGGTTTTTAGCTTTCAAAGTTTTAGTTGCTTTTATTTTTTCCCATGGAAACCTTGTTACTGTGGACACTGATTGAGGACTAATTGCATTTATGGTATGGCAATTTCACAGCACTCGTGCATGTTTCTTTTTATTTACATGAACCTGGGTAATAAGCAATAATGATAAAATAATGGGTATTGATATTCAAAGAAAGTTCATCTTTACCTAAAGACATTATACAAACTTAATCATAAATAAAATCAAGGTAATTATGCTAAGTTTAGCTAAGCCAAATTTTTTTTAATAAGGATTGTGGTAAAAAAATATTTTAGTTAACCAATATGACCTGAGAAATTTTTATTGTCTTTCAGAGGAAAAGTTCTACAAAGGAAAAGCACTAAACAAATTCAGCATTAAAGATGAAGATATTGATGCTGCCAACCGATTAGATGGTAAGGAATGTGTGTTATAATTTTCCTTTAGTCAAAAATGCAAAAGTTGCAAAATTTTTATCACATTTTTTTTGGTTATTTGATTTGAATAACAGTTATAGCTGGAATCAGTTTCTAAGTTTGAAAAATTATAATTTTTTTATATTTATCAAGTTCAAGAGTTTAGCTTCAAGGTATTTAAACTTCAAGTTTGACCTTTAAACTTTTAAAAGACAAACTTCAAATCTGAAGATCAGTTTTACTTTCTGGCATGTGGGCCTCAGAAAAAATGATACTAAAGTGCAGATCCTTATTTTTCACAATAATTTCAAAAGAATTTTACTCCTTGTGGCTTTAAAAAATCTTTTTCAAACAGCAAATCCTGTATATTCAAGAAGATATAAGATAAACTGTTGCTAAAAACCTTTCAAATCATGCTAAACAAAAATTTATCATTATAGCTAGAAAGGATCCCCCCTCAAGTTTTAGAAAACATTTTAAGTTGCATGCATAGTTTTTTCTAAAAATGTTGTTAGCAATCCTAATTTCTAAAGATTATGTTTAAGACGTTTACTTTATTTATTATTATTATTCATTATAAAGTCAACAAAATATTTCAGTCATTAACACCTCATTTTCATAACTGAATAACTGGAAAAAAGTTACATAATCTTAAATTACCCATTATGGAAAAAAATATAAACAATTACTCATTATGGAAAAGATGATGCAAACAATTTGAGAGTTAAGTTTTGTAATTCAAAAAATTATCTTTCAATGTTAATCCCTCAGAAGAGTTGCACAAAAATCTATACTAAAGACAGTAAAATATGAATGTAGGCAGTGTGATCAGAATTTTCAGAGAGCGTGTAGTATCTTGATATTATGGTAATATGCATCAAATTGATATTATGGCAGTATGCATTGATCCAATATTATGGTTTGGTCTTAAAGTAGTAAATAAAATAACTGCATTTTAGAGATGAAACGGTGCAATTTTAAGTTGTCAAAAACTTAACAATTTTCTTCAAAAAAACTGTTTAAATTACTAAGGAAAATGGCTGTGTAATTGTCTATTCACCTACTGTGTAGATAAATATTTTGTAACAAATAGTAATCTAAAACCTTTAGTTAGAACAGTTCATTAATAATGGTTGATCGTGGTTAGTTGTGGTAATAGTTTTTTTTTTTTTTAAATATAGCTAAAGATAAAGAACACATCTCAGAAATTCTCCGATCAGTACAAGTAATTTTTTTTTCTAATAATATTTACTGAGTATTTTCAAAATAGTCAATACCTTTAAAATTGCTGTTATTTGCTTTTTCTATTTATCCTATATTACACTTATTAAATATAATATCACATTATTTACAGTCAAAATTATTTACAGTCATTTTGAAACATGTTTAAAAAATACTATTTAGAACATCTATAAAAGAGAAACTTTTTTAAACTTCTAATAATATGTTAGGAAAACAAAAACCTTTTTATTTTAAAATGAATAAACAAGACTTAATGACATTTCTCAAAGTAGATGATGAAGAATGATTCTTATTTTTACTTCTTGAACTGGCATATTTTAGTTGTAAAAGAAGCTTCAAAATAAAAGAAGTTATTTCTAAATAGAATGGAAAAACTATGTGCTCATGTTATAAGAAATTTATCATGGGATAATTGCATTTTAAAATTCAGTGAATATTTTATGAAGCAACAATACTACAGATGATCAAAACATGTATCACAAAGTATTTTAACAAAGTCATAAATAATTAACTTTTTTCTAAATCATTGTATACACTACACTGTTCTAGCTAAGTAAATTTATTCAAGGATGTTATCTCTATGTATTCTTAGGAAAAGCCTAATCTATTATTTCCTGTCTTCCCTACACCATCCTATAAATTGGGATTCCCTAATGTACCACAGCTCAATAAAGCCATAATAAACTCAAATGGAGATGGTCAAAAGAAATCTCTCTTTGCTCAAAATTTTAAAAAATTCAACCCTCAAATAGATTTTGGAACTGTAGAAAATCAAGTCGTTCAAAATGATGAAAAAAATAAAGAAAATAGTAAGAAAAATAATACGAATATTGAACATCTGAAAACTAAAAAAACAGTTACTTCTATGTGTAATGCACCTTATCCAACATCACTAGAACCAATTAAAAATAGTATACACCAAGAAAATATGAACATCATTAGTACATTAAATGAGAAGGAGATATTGGAGGAACAGAAGAAGTTACTTTCAAACTTAGGTAAATAAAAATGTGTGTTAACATTTATCTAATGCTAGTTTAATGTTACGTTATTTATTTGATACAACATCTAAAGTTAAATTTTAGTTAAATTTTATAATTTTTTAACAGGATCGTCTATTTTACCTTAAGATCCGAAACTTGTGTCATTATTGAAATCAAAGAATTCATTACTTACAAATATTCAAAGTGCTGTGACAACAGATTCAGTTCAAGCAATTGAGAACAATAATGATGCTGGCTATCTGCTTGAGTCTAGTAAATTACTCAAGAGTAATGATTCTGGTGAAAAGTTTGAACCTCATAAAGAATTTAACATTTCTAAAGATTACATCCATATGAATGTTGTAGAGAATGAGAAGTTGAGTTGGATGAAGTCTGTACCTATTGTAAAATATGAAGAGGTTTCAAACTTATTTGGATTTGGATTCTTTTGTGGATTTGTTTTAATAAAAAAATAGTTTGTAAAAATGCTTGAAACAATCATCACTTATAATTATACTCTTCAAAAAGTTTTATTAAAATGCACGAATGATAATTATTTTGTACAAGTTTAATCATTTAAGTATTTGAAGCAAAAAAAAAAGAAGTAATAAAGAAGTTTACTGAAATTTTAACTTACGTTGACTAAATTGATGTCTTGTCTTTAATCAATTTATTCCATAGGATGCAAGTTCTTCTCCTCGGTTTGATTTTGAAGGATGTTTGGTGAAAGAAACTAATTATCCATCTCACTCAGGTTTATATCATCATGGAGATGATCCTAATTCCCCTGGGTACACATTGCAAGAGCTTTTCCATATGGTTAGATCAAGTTTTTTGCAACAAAGAGTTTTTGGATTAAACTGTTTGACCAAAGTTATTGAAAAGGTATTTAAAAAACTTACATTTTATGTGTGTGTGTTTCTATTTATAAAAAAAAGTTTAATAAAATTTTAAAAATTTAATAAATTCATGATATCAGTAAAAGTGAATAAAATTTTAGTTTAGTCAAAACTTTGATCTTTATTTCACAGTATAATATTAATAAGAATAATGATAATAATAATGATAATAATATTAATAAGAATAATGATGATGATGATGATGATGATGATGATGATGATGATGATGATGATGATGATGATGATGATGATGATGATGATGATGATGATGATGATGATGATGATGATGATGATGATGATGATGATGATGATGATGATGATGATGATGATGATGATGATGATGATGATGATGATGATGATGATGATGATGATGATGATGATGATGATGATGATGATGATGATGATGATGATGATGATGATGATGATGATGATGATGATGATGATGATGATGATGATGATGATGATGATGATGATGATGATGATGATGATGATGATGATGATGATGATGATGATGATGATGATGATAATAATAATAATGATAATAATAATGATAATAATAATAATAATAATAATAATAATAATAATAATAATAATAATAATAATAATAATAATAATAATAATAATAATAATAATAATAATAATAATAATAATAATAATAATAATAATAATAATAATAATAATAATAAAAATAACAATAATAATAAATCTTTATTTTACAGTAATAAAAATACAATACTTGATTAGGAACTCCTTTTGGTCTAAATGGAAAAGTGCATAGTTTCTTGGGTAACACCATCTGCTGCATTTTTAAAGATAAACTGGTGTCTGTAAATCTCTCATGATCAGTTTCTCCAGGAGAAATTTACAAACAATCACACTGGTGAAAATTGATTAAAACATTTTCATTCACTTAGGTTATTTTAAAATTATCACAAAGCTAGTAGATGTTCTCTTAAATAAAAAACATTCAATTTGAAAGAGAGGCATAAATTGTACCTTTAATCTAAACCAAATATTAAATCTTTAAAAGAAAATTCTTCTGAAAGCAATGTGCAGCCTGTTGATGTTTTAATTGAAGCTTTATTTTTGTAAATGGAAAGAGAAAACTTTCTGGTTTTAGTTTCTTTTATTTGCCGAAAGATAACCATGAAAATTCTGATAAAATCTGATAAAATTTGATAAAATGTAAAAGTATCTTAAATAATTATGTATATATTAAATATTATATATATTATATATATATTAAATATTACTAGCAAAACATTTTTCTGCACCTTGCACTTTAAACTGAAGGGTATTACAAAATCTCCTGGAGGGAGGGAGGTATTCTTTAAAAGTTACAGGACCTTTACTACATTGCTGGAATAACACATTTATCTGGCACAAAACAGTTCAAGAGTTTATTTCGTATAAATAGAAGAATACGAGTACTGCTCTTCTAGAAACTTTTCTAAAGAAATGTTTTTTAGTAGAATTTGATTAAATGCTACCATTTACATAATCAGCATATGTATGAATTTTTCATCTGAAAACAGTGTGAATCCATTCATGCACTTGTTCTATCCATCTTGTGATTTAAAATTTGGTATCTCACATTTTAAATGTATTAGCATAATAAAGAATGTCTTTAAGTTAGTGATTTTTAGTCATTAATTATCATAACTGTATTCTTATTGGCCATTTCATTTCTAGAGTTCAATAACAGAACTTGTTCCATGGTGCAGTTCTTAAATAGAGAATCTTTAAAAATTCTTAACTGGAAAAAAGTTACATATTCTTAAATTGCCCATTATGGAAAAAAATATACAATTGAGTACAAGAAGCCAACTTCAAATGACTTCTTGTATTCAATTGTATTTTTCCACTACAACAGTTGGGTTATTTATATCATTTTCTTGTTATACAATGGAGCATAGGTCCATTGTATAACGAAAAACAGATATGAAATAAACTTTATAATAGGATACGAAAAACAACTTTATAATAGAATATTAAATATTTGATGTAAGATCATTTATATTTCAGTATAATAAAATAATCATTTGTATTTTGTAATTCTAACCTTAACTTTTGAGTAAAAGTAAAGTTTTAAAAGGAGTTTTACATCTTAGAAAGAGATGAAATTTGAACTTAAAGCAAAAAACTACTGAATTATATCACAAACAGCAATTTCTTCACCAAAACTACTCTTGGGTTAGACTAAAACATTTTCTGGGTTCTGGATGTTCTAATTTGAATTAGAAATAGTAACTTCTAATTGTTTATGCATGTTGAGTGATTTGCATTTAATGTACAACTTAAGTTTCAATTTCATGTGTACATAATCACATTCATAATTCTCACAATTTTAATATTTTAATCAATTTGAATATTAACAAAAAAAAGTGTAACTAAACCAATCAAATATTTATCCAGAAAAAATATAGCTATGTAACCAAGTAAGTATCTTGTCTAACAAAGCAAAGAAACCAAATTGGAATAAATGAATCTACCTTCAAGTTCAAATACACTAGCTTGCTAAACTTTATAAATAAAGTAAATAATATCAAAAAGCATAAGGTAAGATAAGGTAGTAGTTTAAAATAATGCTAAAATACCTTAGGTCTAAATGTTTCATGAAAAATGAATTAGGTGTTGCAGTTCATACAAATCAGATGTTATAATTAAAAAGTAGTTACTCAATCAAAAACATGAAATAATGACAAGCAATCTGTGACTTAAAAACAAGTCTGAATTTATAGTGCAAGCAAAATCTCTTTTTCACCAATAAATTACAGGAGAAAAGATTTTAAGTTTATTAGAAAAAAAAGAACTCCTTTTAAGCTACATCAAAAGTTGGCCTTATTTAATTATGCTTGGTTATATTCTTCTATCTTTTATACAGGGTTTTGTTTTTTGTGTTAAATTGTTTCAGTCATCATTTTTCTCTCTAGTATTATCAACAAGATTTCTATGGAAAACTCTCCACTGATTTACTGAAGCAATGTTTAGATGCTGGGCTCCTTTTCTTGTTGAGATGGTCAATAGATGATCACTCTGAACAGATCTACAGTGCTGCTGTGGCAGCCCTTGCAAAAATTTTATATATTAAGAGTGAACAGGTGTTTTTTATATTTTGTTTGAGTGCGTGAGACCTTCTAATAAATCTCAATTGACTGAGTTTTTAAATTTATCATTTATAGATAGTTATTTTCTGGTTCCCTTTACTTTCTTTAGAACTCTGACATAATATTTTCATGCTAGGAATTTGTACAAAAATTCTTGTTCACTGAACATGGCTGTGACCTTCCTCGCTTATGTTCTTATTACAAAAAGGATGAACAGAAAATGACACAGGAAGAAAAAGAAGAAGATCGTGACCTTCTGGATGCTGAGCTTGTAAAAGTTGATGTTGTAAAGGTCAGTTTTTTAATGAGAAAACTAGTTTTATATCTATTTAAAATTGTTATTTTTTTTTGTTCATTATACAATTTGTAATATATATTTTTCATTCTTTCTAAAAAAAAAATTTTTTTAAACTCTTTTTAAAATATTTCCTTTTTTTCCAAATTTGCATTTTTTTTATTCCTTACATTTGATTCTATTTTGATTTTCCTGTTCTTTTCTTAGAATTTTTTAATTTTTGCTATTTTTTCATTCAACTGTCTTTAAGGTAGAAATGACTGGAGTAATTATTTATTTCTAAAGGGGCTATTACAGATGCAGATTTTACCTAGATTAAGATATGTAATTGAGATATGTCATCCGTCAGATGTTACCATTTCAAATTGTGTTTCTGTTCTGATCAGAATTGCACAGCATGATATTGAATCTTCTTGGAAGATTATGGAATGTCCACGATTAGCTGATGTACTTTATTCACTTCTCAAAACTGAGTTAAAAAATCTTCATGTAGCAGTAATGGTAGTTCGTCTTTTTAGATCATTGTGTCAAGCTGGTAAAGAGATTTCTAAAAAAATTGTGAGTAGTTTTAGTTCCCTTTAGAATATGAAAAAAATTTTTTTTTTGAATTTAAAAACATTTTAACAAAGAATTTGAAAAAATCTTATTTTGTTTAACTATTTTTTCAAGGTGTCTTTATATTCAGTTGATGAACTAATATTAAAGAATGTATCGCAAACACAAAATGATCCATCCTTAATGGTAGAAATTTATGAGCTTTGGAGAGTTTTACTACAATACGATCTAACAGCGAGTTTATTTCAGTATGTTATGTTTTTGCCTAATTTATTAAGTGAATTTGCATTTAAATTTTTAAATGATGATCTACAAAGCAATTCCCAAATAATTTTACAACAAGCTTTTATATCCAATTTTAAAAAAAATTTAAACAGCTTCCTTTATTAACTGCACACTGTAACCATAGCAATATTGCTGAATGGTGGCCTGAATTAGGGATTGTAGTAGTTATGTTTTCCACTTGCTTTAGGGATATGTATACTGTTATGATGTTGAAGATACAATGTTTGTGTGGCAATTACACACTTTATGATGATTTTCATGCTGCCTCAATCGTTCATGTAGTAGAAAGTGCCATGTTTTGTGCAGAGTCTGGTAAAATCAGTTGGATAGTTATTGAAGGATTTTATTCTCTGTTGGTGCAGTGCATTAAAGTGATAGAACCAGAAATATTTCAGAAAAAATATGTTAGAATATTTTTATTACTTTTTTGAAGAAATCTTTTAAGAAAAAGTTTATAAACAAAGAAAGTTTTACTTAAAAAATAAACAATTTTTTTTGAGAATTTTTGTTATATTAAAACATGAAAAATGACCAATAACTTAACACATGCGCTGTTAACCTTTTTAAATTTGAAAAACTACATATCTAATTAAACTTTTTAAAATCTCATGATCTAACTAAACAAAAATTTGTAAAATGAAATTTTCTACATTTAAAAGTTTACAATTCTGATTTATTTTGTCAATAATCTTCGTAACTTATTTATTTTTGTTATTTTATTTAATAAATCACTTTGTCAAAATAAATGTTCCTTTTTTTCTCAGCTCAGTTATCCAATGTATGTTAGCTCATTACTTCAGTGTCTTGCTTCATACTGTCAACTGAAGAACAAAAGGGTACCTTTTCTTATTGTTCAATGAAGATCTCTGAAAATTTTTTAGTTTCAAGTAATTTCATCAGAAGCTTTTAGTCATTGGATTTTGCTATTAAAGTGTTTTTTTTTTTAAGGTATTATTGGAAAATCCTGTAATTCTCTTGGAAACTGTTGATTATTTGTGGAAAGATGTGTGCGAAGCATTTATTAAATCATCTTTATTTTCTAAATTGCTCGATGAAGTTTGGTATAATTCAAATACTTTACAGATTTGAAGTTTTTTTTTTTGAGTTTCTCTTCTTTCATGATAAATGATTCGGATTATATAGTGTAATACTGACTTTTAGTTCTTAAAATATGTGAAGCTAGCAATATTTTTAGTTAAATAAATAAGAATAATTATTTCATTTACCATTTTTTTCCAGTTTATTCTCAGATTTTAACACAAAAGATTCTGCTTATTTAACCAATTGGCCACAAAGTTTGCCATCATATGGAACAATGACTCTTCCTGGTTCTTCTCCTTCTTCATTAGCAAAGGACTCGCCAGTCAGTTTAGTGCAAGGATTTCTTAAACTCATACTTCAACTAGTGAAAATCCACAAAGGTTTATCTTCAAGTGTAAGTAGTATGTTCTCTGAATCAATACAATTTGTTACATTATTTATGATATTATTATTATAGTTTAATTTGTTTGTTTTCTTTAAATCTTTGAATGTAGCGTACTGCTTCATAAGTTTCTTTCAAACTTTTTTTATGCCTTTACTGATGAAATCAAACATTTTTGACTTCAGTAAAATGAGCATTTCAACTAAAAGTTATAAAATTGTGCAAAATTTAGCTTAACTTAATGTTGACTGTAATTATAATTGATCCTTTTCATTATTTATACTAAAAATTCAGCTTAAATTAAAGTCTTTTTGCTTAGTTTTAATCATTTTATATATTTTTTTTAGGCAGTTGCAGTTGTAACAAATGCAGAATTGTTGGTTTATATTCAGTTTGTACTCCAATCAAATATAATGAAGGTAATATATTTAATTTTTACTCCAATGAAGGTGATTTGTTTTGATTTGTTTTTTATGAAGTATTATGAAGTGTTATACAAAGAAACTGCCTCTTGAGTAACTCAAATCATATACATAATACTAATAGCTTATTGACAAGTTGTGTATGCAAAATTGTTTGGACAATCAGGTTGCTCTATTGGTATTTGGTTTTTATTTTCAGCACATTAATCTTCTGGTTTCAACCCAAGTAGAATGTATTCTTCTTTTACATTCCTTAGAGCTGTTCATCTTGGTGGTATTAAATTTTATATATTTAAATATTATGCATTAGAAATATTGATATATACAATAGCACAGCTTTTAGTTATGAAAAAAAGAAATGATTTTTAATAGGGAAGAAACTGTGGTTTTCATACATTCCATCCAACCATCAATGACACCTATCTACACTTGTCTTTTTTGATACTAACGCTTCCATGTTATTTCGACAACAATGTTATACTCTCCGTAATTAAGAATGTTACATTCAATCCAAAGATGTTCAGGTTTGATAGTTGTGATTTTTTTGTAATGACTTTTGTAACTAATTTATGGTACTAATTGTTATACTTTATTTTTTAAGACAGCAGACGTATGTTTTGCATGGTTCAGAAGAAAGAACAACTTTGGTAAAGCAACATATTGATGTATCTTTGAAAGAGCTTTCTTGCACTGCAGACATTTACATGGAAACATTTAACTTGAAGTAGTTTCTTAATGATTTTAAAATTGAATCATTGCTTTCCTAAATATTTAATGAGTTTAAAATACAAAATATCTTTGAGAGTCAACATCTCAATAATGTTTTCTTTTAGACCTTTTACATAATATGTATTTATGATATAATCTGTATTGGATAACTGTTATAAACTTATTTGTTTTTTAATATATCTTTTTGAAAAACCTATTAGATCATCGCATAAAGAAAGGACTACCTTCTTATATCAAAGGCATGGTTTACTACCCACAGATTGGATGTTTTACCCCATTGTCAAACTTTACAATCGCTCATTAAGCATGTTTGTATTTGTCACTATGCTTTTTTTTTGCCTTTGCATTTCCAATTTTTAAAATTGTTTAGTTTGCAAAATATAAGTAGATATAAGTATTACATTATTTATCTAGGCATTTACAATTTTAATTTAGATGTTTATATTATAATTGTTAATTTTTAGTGAGCATGATGGAGGAGTGATTATAAATGCATGTTCTAAAACAATCGCAATGATTCGCTACTGTGTACAGTACATACTAATGTTAGAAGCAACTCGTCATTCTGTTTTATCAAATATTTGTGAAACCTTAAGGTTCACAAGATTTATGTGCTTGTTTCTATCAGGTAAGTTTTTTCTTTTTTTTTTTTTTATAACTTTATATGGATTGTTATTCTTCTGTTAACAAACCATTTTGCTTTTTATTTTTTTTATAAAATATTTTTGATCTTTAGAAGGATGTGTTTTTACAGACCAATCCCTGATGCCGGTTCTAAAATCTTTGATGATTGTTTATTCAGCACCTGGTTTCCAATCATATTTAGATTTTGAAATTCAACTCCCTGGAATAACTTCATTTTACGATTTGTAAGATTAACACATTATTTACACACTTAAGTTTACAATGAAATGTTTTTAGTTTGATTTTCTTTTAGTAAAATATTTTCCATTAAAGTAAATTTCAAAATTTTTTTTTTAAGGTACACTAACTTGTTGAGTCAGTACCTTTCATCATCGTTTGGGGATCCCACGTTTAGTAACTTACTGCTCGTTCCCATGCAACTGAAGCACAGTATAAAGTTCAGAAGAGCGGTGTGGACTGAGTTTTGTGATATTTTGAGGATGTTCCCGCTACCAATATTACAAGTAAAAAAAACAACGCCTTTCTATTGATTTCCTTTTTTTCTTCGTAAATCAAAATGCATAATTTATATCATATTTTAAAATTAAAAGTAATATCTTATCTTATAATATCAACTCTTCACTTAGGTTGGTGTGGATTTGAAAAACCTCTTGGCCTCTGATATGGAATACGAAGAAATGATTGAAATTTATTTTGTCGCTTTGCGAGAAAAGAGAGTTAGGTAACAGTCTTTTTAATTCTACGGACTTTTTAATTACTATATTATCCTTTTGTTATTCATTATGTGTAGCAGTTATGAATACGACCTACATCGGTTACTATTTTTAACTCAATGTTGTGGAAATATTTTTTTTTTCAGAATATCTTGGTGTCCTGTTTTCTATCTTATAGCTGTTCACCACATTAATCAGTACATTTTTTGCTCAGTAAGATTTGTCAATTTTTTTTTATTATAAAACTAATGATCATTGAGTTGTTAATTTTTAACACATTAAGGTTTTCTTCCAATGAGACTTGAGGTAGGAGCGATCAAACCTAATGCGCATGCTTTAAATTTGCTTTTTAAGAAAACTTGTTAAAGGGCGCTGCTATTGCAGTCCATTAACTTAAGGTTACGTAGAAAATACCAATGAGCTAAGCAGTCTCATTTAGAAAGAGGTTTTAATTTTGTAGTCTCGTTTTCTCGTCACTAGTAAAATTAAATATCAATATTGTTAAAAAATAATGTCAGTGTTTAATGATAAAATGAAAGTATTAAAGATTTAAAATACTTTAAATGTTTTATTTTAAAACGTTTTTAATGATGGATTTTTAGAGTAACGACGCTGCGGTTTCAAAACGTATTTTTATGCTAAAAGAGGTTCTCACTTTTGATGATAAGGTAACATTTAAACTACGATGAAATAGTTGCTGAAATATTTAAATAATCTAATGACAATAAATACATAAAAATGTAGTTGACGATAAAGGAATCTTTTCATTTTGCAGAACTTACGAGATGACATCATGCTTTACCAAGGCTTAGACGTCGATACAGCGAAAGGTTTTAAACTGTTCTCTCAATTACCGCCGTCGCGAGAGCTTTATATCAGAGAGTTACCACGTTGACATCAGTACAAAAGTAGTATGGAAGACAATCTGGTTAAAAACGTTTCAACAAAAATATCTCTACCGAAATCTGAAACGAAAAACTTTCTTTTGTCGAATCCAAATAATCTAAACTTGAAAAAAATTCCCAAATTCTTGTTTCTCTCCTTAAATTTGAACAATGTTGAAGTTAAAAGCCAACCATAAAAGAACTTAAAAAGTACTTAAAAAGCTGTAAAGCATACAGGATGAATTAACAGACATTCAGTATTTGTTTGATGTGTCAGAAATTTGATCAGATATCAGAAGATCATGAAACAATTTGTTAGATTATTTGAATTAATTCATTTTTGATGGAAAAGAAAAAAGATTTCCAATCTTCGATAATAAGTATTTTTATACTTTATGTTTTTAAAAAGTAAGAATGCGACATTTATAAACTGAATTTGCCTTCCTCTCCTGTTCCCATCCCCTTGCACTGTTTAATTTGGGCCCCAAAAATAAAATAATTAAACAAAACTTGACTGCTATGATCACGGAGTAAATATTTATTAAATTTAATAAATTAAATTGAACAGCTCAAACTAATATTAACCATTAAAATTGTTAACCATTGAATTTTTTTTTAACGGGCCATTTCTTTTTTTGCAAGCAACCAAGGCGGATGACCAAAAGTCTTTCCTGTTTTAAAGGTATAAAAAATTCTTTTTTTAAAAAAACTCTAAAAATCCGATATATTTAAAAATGAATATATTAATAGACTGATATAGTTTGTAGGTTTTTTTATTTTATTTTCGAAAATAATAATAATATGAAAAAGAAAATTAGGTAATTAATTAATCAATTTTCAGATTCCTCTGTGGTCTGTTTCCACCTCCACTAAAAACTTAGACTTAGGTACAAAATAAACTTGCTTCAATAAGTCATCCAAAAAATGTGAGTTTTTATTCAAAGCCCTTCCACTTATTAAATATTTATTAAAACTGTATTAAAAACTTTATTAAAAAAAGGTTTACTGTACTAAAAAGAAGTGCATACCTTTTATTTTTACCTCGTTTCTCACCAAACAAACGAAAACTAAAAAGTCATTTTTCACTACCAACTCACTAAAGACCTCGTTTGGTATTTGGAGACTTAAGTTTAAGTTCGAAGAAGAAAAACAAAAGATTAGCTATTTGAAACAAGTTGCCAAGCCCATTAAACAATCAAAAGAAAATGTTCTATTGCTGTTGCTCATATTCTCACACTTCGAAAATATTTTTTACCACCGGAATCTTTGGAATTCCGTTTTAGAAATCCCTACTAAAATTCATTAATCTCTTAAAGTTTTTCTTGGAAAAACAAATTAAAATGATTCAATTTTAAAAACGTTCAATTTAAGTGACGTTAAAAAACTAAAATGCAAAATATGTAAATAAATTCCCATTTGAAAGTCCAAGTTTTAATATCAAAAAATATTAAGAACGTTCAAGAGGACGTTCAAATAAATAAAAAGTAATACATAACGTTGAAACAAGGCATCTCCGTTATACAAACGCTATAAGTATAATTATCAATTAATTTTCTTACTTTATACAAAAATGAGTTACTTTCACAATTATCATGAGAAGTAGCAATTAAATGAAAAAAAATTTGAATTAAATGTGCAATGTGTTTATTAAATTTTTAATAGTTTAAAAATATCCACTTATTTTGAAACAAGTTCAAAACTCATGATGCAATCTTCGTGCCATTTGTTCGTCGTTTCAAATGGATTAATTTTGTTAAAATTTTATTAGTTTGTAAATTTTCTATAAAAAGTTAAACTTCCACAGCATTCATATTAAGGACGTACATGCTGTTATGGTTTATCTCTTTTGAATTTCTTCGGAAAGTAATGAAGATGTACGCTTGGTCTTGCTTATTTATACTATTTTTTTGCTGGTCGTATGATTCAGCGCCTCTGCCGCAGGGTATGTATTATCTTGGTAATTTGTTTTCCTCATTCGTTTTTCATCTCAACTCAGCTTAAAGCTAAGTCTTAGTTTTAAATCTTTTTTACTTTTTGTTGGTATTTTTCAATAGCAACTTCGTTTACAGACTCAATTACTAACGAATTAGTGTCTACAGCAAAAGAACAACTTGAAGCAGACCCCTTATCAGTAGTGACAACATTGGAGACAACCATTGACGCCAATTCATTGTTATCTGTAGAAACTGCAACAACTTCATCACTGGTTGCAGTTGAAAATGGTAGTTGCTAGTTTTTTGTTTTTAATAAAAATATAATCATTACTTTTACTTCGAGACTGTTATAAGACTATATTATTTATAATTTATTGTCATCGTCATCGTCGTCATCATCATCTTCATCTTCATCGTCGTCGTCGTAGTCATCGTCATCATCATCATTTATATTCTGACTATTGTTACTTCTATTGTTATTACTATTATTATTATTGTTATTATCATTATCATTATTATTAACATTATTATCATTATACCAATTTTTTTAACAGCAACTGGACCGTTCATAGACTCACTTACAAGCCAACTAGTCTCTACAACGGTAGAACAACTTGTGACAGACCCTTTGTTAATGGTGGTAACATCGGAGAATACAATTGATACTACTACATTGCAGTCACCTGTAGAAGCCGCAACAACTTCATCACTGGTTGCAGCTGAAAGTAGTAGTTTATTATTGTTATTATTACTATTATTACTATCATTGTTTTTGTTTTTGTTATTTATATTGTTATTATTATTGTTACTAATACTATTATTATTGTTATTATTATTTTAATAATCATTATCATTATCTTTATATCAATTTTTTTAACAGCAGCTGGACTGTTCACAGACTCACTTACAAGCCAACTAGTCTCTACAACGGTAGAACAACTCATAACAAACCCTTTATTAATGGTGGCAACAGCGGAGACAACAATTGATAATAATTCATTGCAATCACCTGTAGAAACTGCAACAACATCATCACTGGTTGCAGTTGAAAGTGGTAGGTTGACAATTTTTGGCTTTTTAATAAAAATAATGATTGATATCAATTCATTGTTTTCCTCAATAGTAACTTCTTTAACTGCGTCACTATTTGCAAATGAAAACGGTAATAGTTTATTATAATTTCTACTACAATAATTATTCCACTTTCTTAAATTGGTCAAATTATTTCTCTTTAGGAAATATTTCAAACGCAAATCAAGTAAGCAGAGGAAAATACGGTAATTATAATACGTAAATGGGTTCTTCTTTAATTAATCAAAACGAAAAAACTTCTTTTATATTGAGACAGTTCAATCTCAATGTAATGGACTCTATGTAATTTCGATGTAATAAAATAAACTTCAATTTCCCTCCTTTTTCTCTAACGGAACTGTATATTAAAAAAACTTTCGATATTTCGAAAAACGATCTTTCGTTTTTCTTCGTAGTGCATCGTATCAAAGTTCTATTGAAATCAAATTGCTTTTTTTGGATAAAAAGAATCTCGTTTATTTAGTAAAAGCCACCCAGTGTGACGAGATGAAATGCTTACTTCCAAAATGCCGTTGTGCTAGTGAAGAGATTCCAGGTGGTTTACGTAAAGAAGACGTTCCCCAAATGGTTTTATGGACAATGTTAATCTTTTAAACTACATGTTTTATTCGGAACGACGATGTTAATCTTTTAAACTACATGTTTTATTCGGAACTCTTTGATGGAATCAAAAACCCAAACGGTTGTCCAGTTAGAACTACCTATTACGTTTCTCAAGAAAATACAGACTTCAACCTAGTTCAACAGCTATACGAAAAAGGTACTTTAATTTTACTTGGCCGGTTGAAGATAATTGATAGATAATTTAACTTGACTGAGATAACAAGAGGTTTTTTTTAACTAAAAAGGTCACGAAATCGCAGATCATTCTTTGACACATCGAACGCCAAATTTATGGTGGAGAGACGTAAGCCTTTTATAAATACTTTTCACGTCTCAACATTTTTTACTTTCTCGTTAATCCAGAAATTTAAAAGGTTCTTCTCTTTCAAATAGAGTACGTATGATGAGCTTGAAAAAGAGATAGTGGGCCAAAAAAACGAAATTGAAAAAACAAATGCTAAAGTTTATGGTTGGAGGAACCCGTTTTTGAGACCTGGCGAAACAACTTATAGCGTACGAATTTTTTCTTTTTAAATAAACTTTAGATCCGCTGCCTAACTTTTACATTTTAGTCGTTCTTTATAGATTCATGCAGATTTACATTTAGTCGTTCTTTATAGATTCTTGCGGATAACAATTTTTTGTACGATACTTCACTTTCTACGCACTCTGGTTCAAAATGGTGGCCATATACCTTGGATTACTTGACACCGATATGTGTTGATGAACCGTGTCCTGAAAGTAAGTTATATTTTCTTCTTCTTCTATTTTATTGTTTTGAGGGTTTTACATTTTTTTGCCTTATTTTAGTGTCGTATCCTGGATTGTGGGAAGTTCCTCTGACATCACTATTGGATGGTGTAAACGGACCCGAATCTCAATGCTTGCTTGATAGCTGTGTCCGCAGCTTAAATGATACGGACAGTGTCTACAATTTCTTTAAACTAAACTTCATGAGGCATTACAGCGACAAAAAACAACCTTTTGCTTTGTTTGGCCACTCTTCTTTTTTTTTGCACGAAGCTTATTTATACAGACAAGAAGGTATGTTGTATTTATACAGACAGGTATATACAGCTGCGGACAAAACTACGTGAACGATTGCAAATAGTTTTTTTTAATGAAATTTTCAATGTCTTAAAATAAGTTTATAGTTTAATACTATTTATGGTTGGATAGAGCGTTTTTTGCTCTATAAGACTGTGTAAAGTGTATTCTCTAATAATTTGTTTAAAATTAAACATATCTAAATGTTCAAAAAGTATCAAATATTTTGCGCGACAAAACCACGTGAACAATTTATAAAAGCGTCATTTTTGATGCAAATTATATTATATTCACATCGAAATCAGTGCTTTTAAAAATCGTTCATGTGGTTTTGGTATTCTAAGAACTTACAATCATTTAAATTTCTCAAGATTATTCTGTTTAACATCAAAAAATTAAGAAAATTAAACTATAATGGTTCGTCAAACTGATTCAAAAATTGAAAGCTTGGTTTTGCGTTTGCGCAAAGAAGAAAAATGGTCCATTGGGCAAATTGCAGCTCATGTGAAGATGTCAAAAGGTGGAATACATAAAATTATACACCGAGAAAAGAGCAAAAAGATCGTTAAGAAAGGTGGTCGTCCACGTATTACGGATAAGCGGTAATATTCCTTTAATTTTATTTTTTTTAATATTTAATCTTAATAATATTAATGTTAATGTTAATTTTAATGTTTAACATTTTATTTTTTAGTACTGATCGAAATATTGTGCGAAAATCTCTTGAGAATCCACATTTGACAGCCCCTGAAATTCGTCTGCAAACAGGCATGGAAAACGTAAGCACACGAACGATTCAAAGGCGTTTAAACGAAGGAGGTCTTTATGGGCGCAGACCTGCAAAGAAACCATTCCTTAAGCCGAGGCACGTCAAAGATCGCCTACAGTTCGCTAAAGATCACTTAAACTGGACGGTTGAAAATTGGAAAACAGTTTTGTGGTCGGATGAAAGTAAATTTAACATGGTTTGCAGCGACGGTCGAGGTTATGTTAGGCGTCCAGTAGGTAAAAGATTTGCAAAAGAGTATACAATAGGAACTGTAAAATTTGGGGGTGGCAATATAATGATTTGGGGGTGTTTCTCCTGGGCTGGAATTGGTCCGTTTTACCGTGTAAACGGTATAATGGACCAACTACAGTACAGGGAAATATTATCTAATCAAATGTTGCCACACGCTTTAGAAAAAATGCCTCACAATTGGGTTTATCAACATGATAACGACCCTAAACATACAGCTTTGACTGTAAAAAATTGGCTCATAAATAATAGCATAACGGTTTTGAAGTGGCCTGCCCAATCTCCCGACTTAAATCCAATCGAAAATTTATGGATTGAAGTTGAGCGACGCTTGGGAGGTCGCAAATTTCAAAAACTGGATGAACTTTTTCGAGCCGTACAGTATGAATGGGAGGCATTACCAAAACAGTTACTAGAAACTCTTGTAGAATCTATGCCAAGACGGTGCAAGGCCGTTATCGATTCTAAAGGCTATGCAACTAAATATTAATATTTGTTTTTTTTTAGAATCTATTATTTGTTGATGTTAGTAAAATTATTCTTTTACGTTTATATAATCGTTCACGTGGTTTTGTCGCGCAAAATATTGATGCTTTTTGAACATTTAGATATGTTTAATTTTAAACAAATTATTAGAGAATACACTTTACACAGTCTTATAGAGCAAAAAACGCTCTATCCAACCATATATAGTATTAAACTATAAACTTATTTTAAGACATTGAAAATTTCATTAAAAAAAACTATTTGCAATCGTTCACGTAGTTTTGTCCGCAGCTGTATGTTGTTAAACGAGTTCTAAAAGTATCTATAATTCTTTTTGTAAAGCTGAATATCTTAGTTTTGAGTATTCTTTTTTGGTGCAGGTTTCAAAAAATTTTTGGTTGAGATTTTACAATTATCCGATGTCTATTTTGTAACGGTGGAACAAGCGATTCGATGGACTCAAACACCGACTCCATTAAGCAACTTAAACACATTCATGCCGTGGTCTTGTAAGAAAAACAGTCCCGACAGAGGTTAACATCTACGTAAAAAAAAAAAACTTTTAAAAAGTTTTTATATTGGTTTATTTGCTTATACTAATATTTTCAATAATATATAATACTTTAAGATAGACTACACCAGAAAATCGATTAGCACCGTGTGTTAGCCGTGTGTTTGATAGGCACTCATTTTAGGCGACCCAAAATTTAAATACCTTACGCATTTTAAAACGTAGATTTACATTTTCAAAACTCAGCTTTAAAAATGTAGTTCAAAACAGATTTTTTGGTGTAAAAAGTTGTACATGATGGTTTCGGTAAAAAAAAGAAAGAAAATTGATGGTATGTTGTAATAATTTCAGTATATATTATTACACTAAAATATGATTTTTACAGAAGCCCGCTTAGAGGCTGAAATCGTTTATAACATTAACCTTAAGATGATTCACGATTGACCCTTTTATTAAATTCATAAAAATTAAAATAAATTGTTTCATAGTAATTAACCGCCCATAGTGTTAAAATTTAAACGAGTTGTTTCAGGGTTAAAACAAAGTGAGTTAATGTCGAAACTATTTAAAAACAAAACACGCAGCGCAGTGACTCAAAACAACAAAAAAATGGCAATAAACCCAAAAAACAGTTTTTTTTAAAACTGTTTTTTGGGTTTATTGCCAATAAGATAGGAATTTCATTTTTTTTGGTTCAAATTAGAAGAATTTTCTAAGATAATACAGAACATATACACACTTTTTTGTTTAAAATTTCAGCTAAAAAATGTTCCACCGAGTTCCATGGAAATATATTTCCATTTCAGTTAAATAACATTTTTACTTTTAGAATATAAAGGGATTGGTGCGGTCACCTGTGGTATAGGGAGTTAAAATCGTAACTAATCAAATTCAAGAAATAAAAATGTCAATGAACCCATAAAAAGCTTGTTTTCCGTCATTTTTTAACAGCAGTTTGTTACATCAAAACAAATGAAAATGGGAGAAAACAAGGCTTTTATGGACTCATTACTATTTGTATTTCTTGAATTTGAGTTTTTTACTTGTGTAACTTGTTTTAATGTATCAAATATAGTTTCAAGAAACATAGTTTTGTCATCATATGCTTCATAGAAGTTTGTTAAAATATTTATTGTTGATTTTGAATAATAATTTATTATTCGATAAGAACTACATATTTGAAATAGCATTACTTTACAACTTCAGTATTTCCTGTAATATACATGTAACATTATTTACTTAAACATTATAGGAAACTTAATATGATAATTGTCAAAGAAATAATAACGTAAAATG
Organism: Hydra viridissima; assembly: GCF_058129835.1. NCBI lineage: Eukaryota > Metazoa > Cnidaria > Hydrozoa > Anthoathecata > Hydridae > Hydra > Hydra viridissima. The sequence goes on from NW_028324303.1 coordinate 5,033,920, forward strand.
TTAAACAGTGTAAAGTGAAAAATTATAAAGTACTCAAAAATGTTTCTCATATATATTAATGATTTTATTAATTTGGCGATTCTTAAAAACAATAAAAAGATTAAATCTTATCCCGAATATACATGAATTAGGAGTGGATAAGATATGATTATGGAAGGATTTACTTATAAAATGAAATAAAACTGAAGAAATTAATAATGAGAACATAAATAAAGTAAAGGTTACTTTAGCTACATTTATTTCGAAAGTGAAGTAAAAACTAAAACAATGTGGCAGAAATTATGATTTATTTATAGAAATGGGTGGTTCTTGGAGAACGAAGCAGTAGAGAAAAAAGTAAAAAAACTAGGTGTTGAAGTTATTTATATGATTGTAAGAAAATTAATGAAATATAACAGATTTGAAAAAAAGTTTTTTTTAATGTATTAACATCCTTAAAAAACCATTGTTATGCATCAAGTTGATCAATGTACCAAGATGTTGCGCTTGAAAATTTTAATCAAATTTTTTTCTAACACGTGTGAAAGCCTATACGCGCAATGTACGCGTCAAAGTTGCGCTTAAAGAGTATTTTTGTCAACAAACTTGAGTTCCTTGACCTAAAAAACTAATATTTTCATATAAAATGTTTATTTACAACTTTTATCAAATTTCATAGAGTTTTTGCCTATTTTTGATCATCCTGAGTCCACTGAGCACAGTTTTTGCTTTAACGCGTTTATATTATTGCGCGATTCCGCACAAAAATATTCAGTTTCAGTTTTGATGTTAGACTTAAATTTGTTCATTTAACTGCCCCATTGAAGTTAAACTCTTTGAGTATTTTACTAATTTTAATTATGTAGCAAAATTAATGTTTTGTACTTTTAAGAAGAAAATTTCTAAATAGATTTTAAAGAAAACGAACTTTGAGGGACATTTTCAACTATAAAGCAAAGATATATTAAAGATATTTTTTCCTTACTGCTCAGAAGGTATATTGGATATACGCTTACTTCCTGGTATAAATTATAAACATATGGAAAAATATTTGACTCATTTGCTCATGTTTTTACACTGATTGAGAGCCACTTTGTATGCACCGTTTTTCCTGAGCTTCCCTAAATGTGGACCAACAAACACTCTGTTAATGTTGGTTGGACAGCCTAGGAAACTTTTCCTACAAGTAGAGGAAGCAATAGAACTTTACGCATTCTTGTTGCATACTTGTGAATATCCCGATTATTTTCAGATCATCCTCAATTTTCCTCATAATTTTTTTTAGATCATCCTCAATTTTCCACTCAGATTGAAATATTATTAATATTCACAACCTCATAAGATTTCTTTAATTTCTTTTCATAATCTAAAGTCATTTTCAATACAGAGATGATCAACTTTGAATAAATAACCACCAGCCATTTTTAAAATTACTCATAAGACCTTACTTTGCTAATCACTACAATATAACAAAGAATTACCATTCTTGTTGTAGTAAACTTATCTATACCAAAATCCTCAACACTTTATTCTAAACACCAGTTCTCAACATTGATGCTGCCAAGAAAGAATTATCTTTAAACAATCCAAAGTTCTTTATAAATAAACTGATACTGACTGATTCCACTGACATGATCTTTCAGGATGATTCATCTTTCCCAATAGAATCACTGCGCTTAACATCTTCATTACTGTTGGAATCAGAAATTATTAAAGCACTAGAGTCTTTCATCCAAAAAAGTAAAATACAAAAATATTCATACATTTTCTGTTATCCATAACTTCAATTCTGAAATGTAACAAATCATTTAGAGATAAAATTTATGTACAGATTACAACATTACTGAAAGAAAATATTACCATTTTCAAATAATATGCTGGTTTCATTTGATTAAAACACAATTATTTAACAATTACTTCACAGCCTAGAAAAATCATAATAAATAGTAGCTTAATAATATCTCAATTATAACCCAATAAAAGTTACAAAAATTTTTTACGATAAACTGAAATAAATAATTTGTTGAACTCAGGGAATTTAAGCAGTAATCTAAACACTGATTGAATACCTGAAGCTTTGTACAAATTACAATTGATAACAATGCTTTTTAGGGCTTTTGATTTTTTAAGTTTTTCTTCTTGTCCTACAGAAGTTTTAAGCACTTCATTCTACTTGTATCTAGCTTTTAATGCTTAAACTAGATGAGCATTTTAATGCTCTGACTAACTATTTTATATAAAAAAAACTCATTAAAATCATACCAGGTTACTTTTAAATCATCATGTAATTAACAATAACTTGTAACAAACTCCAACAAAAATTTGCAATAAAAAAATTTTCATATCAAAAATTATACAAAATCATTTTAAGAAAAATTAAAAAATTAAAAGTATATATATATATATATATATATATATATATATATATATATATATATATATATATATATATATATATATATATATATATATATATATATATATATATATATATATATATACACACACACAAACACACACACACATACACACACACACTTAACTAATTAAAAACGAGTTGAAATTTGTATAAGCTGAGTAAATATCAAATGAAGATATAATTGTATAAGTTGTGTATAGCAAATAAGTAATAAGTATTAAATATTATTTTTGAACTATTTGTGTTATTGTATACTTGTATTATTAATACTTGTATTAGTAAAACTGTAGTTTTCCTGATCAAAAACTTCCCTAGGATATACTGCAGAATGACGACGACCACCTTTTTTTCTATACTTGTGTTGGATTAAATATATTACACATGCTACAGAAATAAAAAAAACTACAACAAAACACAAAACAATCACAGCAATGTTTGTGTAATTAGGATATGCTTTATTTCCTTCTGATTTATAAGTTGAGTAACGAGAACATTTTTTTTTATTAAAAATACTTAAACACTTGCAAGAATTGCATCCAAATATTTCAACTAATACATCCTCTTGTTTAACATCTTCATTGTCTATATTGACTGTGAAATTTAAATGATTTTTTATGCCATTTAACACCTGTGCTTGTTTAACAAAAATTGAATATTTGAAAAACAAGCTTTTATCAACTATACCCCCATAAAAACTCACAGATAGAAATTTTGATTCTATGGTACATTGAATCTGTGTAGAATCAAGGAACAGAACATCTTTTTCTATAAATAAATGCACCAGCTGATTCATTTTTAAAGTAGGAACACACTGGGTTGATGCTGTTTGCAAGTAAACTGTGTAGTTTCTGCACTCCTCCAAATCAGTTAACCTACACTCTTGATTTGCACAAACTATTTCATTTGAGAGTTCAGTTGAATTGAAGATGCTATACTGTATTGTTTGTTGAACATAATCAATATCTACATAATTTTGTGTAAACTTTGATTTGATTAACACAACATCTTTTTGATATATGACACTCACATCTGTTTCTAGTGAGATTTCTTTACATTCGCACTTATTATATCGATCAGAGCTGTATATTACAGTTGAAATAACAGTGAAGTTTCTTTTCAACACTAACAGCCATGTTTCGAACTCATCTGTGATAATGCATTGAGAAATCCCAATCTTATACTGACTACAAAAATTTATAGAAACTTCTTTCGAGCATACTCGTGGGAAGATTTCATCTTTGAAATTACACTGAGTTAACGTTAGTGAGTTAGAGCTATTACTTGGATAAAGTAGAAAAAATTTACCGGGCTGGATTAAACACGATGGTTCAGCTATCGAAAAAAAGAAGTTAAATGGAAGCCATGAAAATAAGAAGACAAAAGATAAGAGTGGCATAATCCATAACCTTTTATGAAACAGGAAAATAAAACCTGAAGACTAACATTAGTCAACTGATTTTGCGTTCACAGCATGCGCTGTTTGTGGAATATTTTAAAAATAACCGTTTACGTTTGTTTCGTTTTAACAAGCTTACGGAACCGATTATTTACGAGACCAATTTTGTGATCAAAATACCAATGATATATTATTTATATATAATATATCATTGCAAAATCCATGCCTGACAAATCCCGATAAAATAGTGTAATTTTAGGCGCAAAGCATTATGGGCTTTCTTGCAGGACCAAATAATTTTTATAAAACGTAACTTAACAAAATTTATCAACTTTTGCATTAATCATACTTTAATATACTTTGTAATGATATAAAAAGATAAATTTGTAACACAGCTTTTGCATAAATTTTTTAAATCATATATTATCACTTTATTCGTTTCTTATTAGTTGAAATATATATTTCCTATTTAGATACTAAATAAGTAGCTGATGATTGTGAGAAAAAAAAAACAACTTTTTTTAAGAAATATGTTTTTTTGAAAAATGACTTAAAAATAAAATTAAGCATGTTTAATACAAGCCATCTTTTTTTTACATGTCTTGTTTCGTAGTGCCATATCTCGATTATAAAACCTTACAAAATAAGGTATTCTCATATAAACGAAGTTTCTAATAAGACTTTCTTTCAAGTGAAGGGCATGATCAACATGTTTATTATAAAGATATCTAAAATCACTTTTTATCATTTCAATAATTTGTTGTATAATATTTCTTTTAGTTAACAAAATTTTCATTTGTGTTAGAAAAACAGTTTCCATTTTGTAAAACAAGTTTTGTAAAAAAGAATCAGTATTAAATAAATTACTTTCACTTGGTGTCAAACTTGAAAGAGCTTAAAATTTTTTTGACATATTTGAACTTTCTTTATCAAATAATCAGCAATTGATTTCAAAACTTCTTAAACTGAGTGTGAGAAAATTAAATCATTTGAAACATTTGGTAATACTCAACAGGAGCGGATACAGGAATTTATAACTGTGTGGTCAAGTTTTATTTTCACGGTTGAAATTTCGATAAAAGATCGATATTTTAATGTTTTTTCGCAGCATTTATTGACTGAATAAAACGTCGGTAACATATAATAAGAACCGTTGTGGCCGTGGTGGAATCTCTATAACCAAAATCCGTAAATTACGGAAGACAAATTTAAATTTTTAGGGATATTCCTTAAACGAAAAAACCCAAAACAAATGTGGTTGCCGTTAAATTTACTTTATGTGGCCATTACCACAATTGCCACCCCTTAGATCCGCGCCTGCATAAGGTTCTAATTTTTTTTTTTAATAATGCAGATAGCTGTTTTAAAATCACTTATTCATTTGTAAACATTTGGTTCTCAAACACTATGTTGGTAATTGAGTCAATTGTAACTGCAACAGAGAAATCTGATTCTAGGAGATAATTACTGTTAGAAGTAGATTGTTCTATGGAAAGGAGTACTAACACATTTTGATAAGCTGATTTGAATTGCATTGCTGTTGGTCAACCATTCCAACTTCCTTTACTTCGAATTAATGCAAAATAATTCTCTACACAGTCCGGATTAAACTGAGCTGTGAAAATATAAAAGAAATCCTTGTAAAGCTATTCACTCATGAGACAAATAATATTAGAGATAGTGATATCTAAACCCCAATGGGTGGATATAACTTTTTGACTGTGAGTACCACAAAAATGCCACCCCTTGATACAAAGTCTCAAATCTTAAAGCTGTTGTATAAACTTGTTGTATAGAGTTAAAGCAGAACGTGTTGGTTTATCTGTTTTTGATTTACGAGAATTCAATATATCAAACAAAATATCCATGATTTTAATAAAAATGGCTATCAAGAAAAAATTTACAGGCAATAGTTTGACAGAAGCATATATATTCAAAATAGTAGGAACTTGACTACTAAATATTTTTACTATCCTTGATAAATTGGTTAAACACATGGAATTGTTACTATAAAAATAAGCAATTGGTTTTTTTCTATTTTGTTAATAACCCATAGACCATCAATACAAGAATTTTGTTCACTTGTTTGCCATTAGATTGAATTCCAATGACTTTGTCACTGTTTTTTGTCAAAATCAAGATACTGCTTTAAAGATATTTCATCAAAACAAGGCTACAGTTCCGTTTCAATTTTGTCTTAGTGTCTACTCTCATTTTTAGTAAAGCCATAACCTTATTGGAAAATCCAGGTTCTAGGCTCCCAAAAGATTTTTCAAAAAACAATAAAATCTGCTTTTATTTAAATAGATATCAATGGTACGCTGAGTCTTTTTTAAAATGATTAGGGCCCAGTTTAAAAACTAATTTTTTATGTAGATAAAAAATTTCATTGAAAAGTATTACGTAACAGAAACCAAATTTTTGCAGCGGAATAGATACCTAAGTTTAACATTTTCCGCAATATTATGAGGAGGGGGGGGGGGATGGAGTTTGCCCACAACGATGTTCTAATAAAACGAAATAGATCATCATCATCATATCCAATCTCCTTAAAAACAAGAATGAATATTATCATGATAACTTACTAACCTGAAAAAAAATATCCATATAATGCACCTCTGATTTGCTCATAAAAATTCCTTTTCATATGATTATTATATTGTTATAATTATCACAACTATAATAAACTATATTTTGTTACTTATTACTATTGTTTAATATCAGTAAACAATACTATATCATTTTAATGATGATATGCTATCATTTAATAGTTTAATTTTAAATTTTAGTATATTGATTATTTATTATGATAAAAATTATCTACTTGGTGGTTATCCTGAGTGAATGAGTATCAGATGGTGCGCATTATATGCATGCACCCTATGGTCATTTTTTAAAAAAAAAAGTTTGGCATTTAAATAGCATTTATGCATGACAAATTTGCTCATAATTATTATCAAATAATAATTATTTGCACTTTTGTCATCTTATCAAGCAATTCATGTATTTTTGTTTAAAAAAGAAATAAGTGATTTCTGTTTTTTTTTTAGAGATTTCAAATGTCTTGTTGACTTTTGCAATGAGCTTGTGCCAAATAACAGCAATGTCAATCATTGAAGACTATTGCTGGCATTATCTATAATTATAAGGCAGTTGGTGGCATTATCTATAGTTAGATAATTATTATGATTATTATAATTACTATAACTATTATAATTATTATGATTATTATATCTATTATAATCATTATAATTACAGCAACACAATTATTTAAGTCAACTCCCGATATTCAAGTAACACTGTTTTATCTTTGTCAGCTCAACTCTTAAACAATAAGCCTGGTTCCTATTAACAGATCTTTGTCCTTTTAAACTGCTAACTGTTGTTTTTACTCAAAAAATTGATCTAATATCAGCGTTATTTTACGTATTCATCTTCTTTCCTTCTTGCACTATCTTTCTGTTTGGTGTAGAGTTTTTCTAGCTTAAGATGAATTTTCTGGTATTGATTGAGATTCATCCAAAAAAAGTCGGAAACCAACAGAACTTTTTTCTCAGGGTATTGTAATGAAGGTCAACTATGGTCTTCACAAATGTCTACTATTTATTTTACTGTCTTTACAAATGTCTACTATTTATTGATTCTTTACTACTGGTGCCATTAGTATTTTAACCAAGCATAGAATATCTTCTCAATATTTGAAGATGAAATTGAAGGTGAATTTTAACAGTATAATTCATAATTCAGGCTCTACTTTCATTTTCTTTCTTTTTAAAAATTTATGTATTTGTTTACAAACATGGAACAAATTGTAGAAGAAACTAAGTATAACTAAATATAAAACTTTTTTTTTCTTTCTTTTAAAATAAAAATACTGTATTTAATTAAGTAGTTACAATCTTGCCATGAATATTGGGCCCGGCAGTCTCTAAAATAGTCCTTGCCTTCTCTCCACACCATAGGTACACCATAAGACAGACAGTTTATTTCACCCTCACTGCAGCGGTTTATGTTTACGCAGGGTTTGCAGTACATATGTGGGGGAAGGTTTTTGTCTTGATCACGCAGCCTTATTCCAAAATATGCATGGTTAAGGGACTTTACTAACGGAGATATATTGTGCATTGCTGGTCACTAAAAGTTACCGTCCCATACAAATATCAGAATCTATTAATACTGTTTTTGCACTATTTATTTTTATGAAATATAAAATATTTAACAGATATCATTGCTAGTAAAAAAGTGACAGTGATGAACAAAGCTTAAGAAATATAATTGAAATAATGTTTATGGATATAGCAATAGACAACCACTACTGCTGACCGTCACAAGGACACGAGCAAGCACTACACAGCTACTCATGCTAGCAGTTAAATAACCATTAAGCTATTTAGCACCATCCTGATAATTCAATCCATATCTCAAAAAATAGACCTAATTGAGCAATATAAATGCTTAATTCGGATTTAGAAGGAAAATGTTCTTAAGAAAGTTTTCCTTAAGAAACCAAGGAAACATTTTGATGCAGACCAGCGTAGTTAGTTGCAAATGCAGCAACAGCTTTTACTTTTTGGTTCAATAATAATAGCTTTTGCTGCCAACCATACCCGCATAAGGAAGCAAAGTTTAATATACCATAGTAACTTAATGTAAGAAATTTTAGTCTAAACTAAACTATATATCCTTTGTTTTTATTTTTAGTATATAGCAAGTGCTATTCTTATGCCTTTTTTTCAAATACTAAATAGCTGATTAAACTTGATTAAATTTAGTGAAAAAAATAACTGAGTTATCAAGTCAATTGATTAATTGAATTATTCTCCTATCTTAAACTTTTGTCCATTATACATAGAAATTCTGCCATTAAAATGCTTTTCAATAATTTTGTGATTCAATCAAAAATATGCCGGATTTTATACGTGAATAAACTAGCTTTCATAACAGATTTTTCAAATAGTTGATTTTCCGGAAAAAATTTCGGAATTTCATTCGACGTTGTAAGAGGATTATGTAGATTTGATCGTAAGGATTTAAAATTATAGTTAAATATCGATTTACATAATTTATTCGAAATCGATTGAAAAAAAAAATTCTGCTGATAGTGCGATTACAGAATTTTTTAAACAGCTCTGTTCGATTAATCGATTTTACCAGAAATGTTTACAGGACATCATTTGTTTGTTTCCAGTCGAAATTTCGGCTCCGTTCAGGTTGTAACGAAACAAGAGTCAACGATTAGTCTCCCAGTTTTTCTTACATAGTATGATTATCTAATTGCTTCTAAACTGATTTCAGTCAAAAAGTACCTAAGACTAGACATCAATTGATTGTATAGGCACGCCTTGATCGTATGGTAACCACTTAATAGTAAGGACACCTTAATGTCATGAAGTCTAAATTATTTAATGCAGCTGTGATTAATTTTATTTAAAACTCTCGACGCCAATATTTTAACTTTAAAAAGACTTAGCGAACTTATAGATATTTTCACATTTTAAACTTCAGGTAAGGGGCGGGTTTTGGGTTAGGCTTGTTAGGCGCGTCGACTACCATCTTCTTTGGTAACACTTTTTAATTAAAAAGCTTTCTAATTTTAAAAAAATACATTCTTCAATTTTTTTGTGTGATTTTTTGGGCGTAAATTAGCGATATCTAAGGAGTTTTTATAAGTATAAAGTCCCCATCTTGCTCGTTTTTTAAAGGCTTCCGAATTTAAGAAATATTTGTAAAGTGGATTCTAATTTTTGTGTCGGTAGAGTTATTTTGGACCATATTAGGCGCGCCGAACCTGGCCCGTTTATTTGGCTGACGAGATTTCGAAATCGTAAAAGTTCTTATTAAATTGTTTCCTTTTTATCCTCCGGTAACGTAACTTCAGGTCAAGTTAGGCAAAACATTTTTGCACCTAACTTTGCCCGTGTATTCGGCAAACGATAGTCCAAAAAATTATAAAATTCATTTAACTAGAGGTTTTTTTCATCTTTCAGTAGCGTAACTTTAGGACAAGTTAGGCTCCCTCCCCCGCCCCTCTCTATACCTAGAAGCGTTAACATTTCTTGACTAACTTCTTTAAAAAGTCTGTTTTAAACGCAAATTCTTGATCTTTTTTACCACAAAAACTTATTATTGTCTGTTTTAAACGCAAATTCTTGATCTTTTTTACCACAAAAACTTATTATTGTCTGTTTTAAACGCAATTTCTTGATCTTTTTTACCACAAAAACATGCCTAGTTAAAACGATAGACAAGTAATGCGATGTTCTAAATTTAGCAAAATTTGATGTTTGATAGACCGTTTAATAATTGTTTCAAAATTTCTTCAAAGTTTTGGGATTTGTAGTTCTCTTTTATTTTTGCTTCTACTTTCGTGGTTCGATGGAAAATGGGTGTGAAGCTTCCTTGGAGTTTTTTTTTTGAGATAAATCTTCTATTTTGTAGATCACACAAATTGCAAGTAAAGTAGGACTTAGAAATGGAAGCAAGACAATAAAATCAAACAAAATAGTCAAACAAAATACAGCTCTAGTTTATAGTTGTGAAGCCACAAAAAATTGAGTGCGCCCACTCTTGTTTATAGATATATGTCCAATGGAAAAAATCTTTTGTTAACCTAAATGAGCTTAATAATAATTTAGTCCGCGGAATTAAGTCAGATCTGAATCCAAACAATTTCAAAGTAAGAAATTTTATTACATCAAAATGTATAAGCAATGGTAAATAAAATTGTGATATTTAGTATGTTCAAATGGCGTCACCGAATAGTATTTAAAATTTACAGTTTTATAAAGTTTCAGTTCGTGACTCTGGGATATTTTCACCTTTATTATTGTTTGTATTTGAATCTCGTTTATTTGAAGATGTATTTTTTCTGTCTCTAAATGGATTCGTTGGCCTCTTTTGGAAAAACGAATTCCCATGGCGATGGCGTCCTTGTCCGACATATATTTTCGGCAGTATCAGACAAGCCGTGTAAATCAAAGAGAAGATACTCAGTGTAAATGTCATGACTATGGATTTCAATTCGTCTTTAACGAAATAAAATGTAAGCAGATATGCAGCCATGACAACACATAAAGCAATACAAGTAAAGCTAAAAAATTTTGGCTCGTAAAAGATATGTTCTAGATTACGCTCACGAAATGCACAGCAAGTTGCTACAATTAGTAAGATCAACGGAAGAAAATTAGAGACAAGACTAGGCGCAGTAAAAGCTAGAGAGCAACTTTTTATGATTGAAGATCCGTGGTCAACCGATTTACTTGGGTCATAGGTAAGAATCAAAATGATGACTGGAATCATCTCTACAAGAAGCAGCAGTATGAATACCACAATTTGTGCGGTCAACAGATTGCATTTATAGGTACCTGCCTTTACTTCTAGGTATTCGCCTACTATTTTTGTTTTAATTAATAAGGAGGCCGAGAAAGACATCAGAATCAAAAAGAAAACTATGTAGCGTAAGCGGCACAACCAATCGGTTGGATAAAAAACATTTAAAAACCCAAAGGAAAAGCTGAGAAAAGGTAAAATGCTAGAAAGTAATAAAGTACGTGAAAATGATCCATCTTCTTCCAGGAAGCGTCGAAATTTAAAGAGAAGACTGCTAGTGAGGATGTTGAAAACTAGACCGATGCTGGTGACAATAATAATTGCGATCCCAGATTCATTTTTGTAACTTAACCAAATTACTTTGGTTTTATTACAATTGATATTGTCAACAGTGTAATAATCTTTTTCGCATTCGCTACAATTTGCTGCATTAGGAACATTAGTATAATTTCTGAATCCTGTGCAGTCGCCACACTCCCAGCAACATCCGTTTGGCAACAATCGAACAAATTGACCTTTTTTACAATCTGCTGAACAGCGTGAAATTGGCCACGAACCGTTTTTGAACCAAGTGGGCCACACAATATTACTTTTCTCAATAGTAAAATCAATAACTCCGTTTTTGTTTGACCAGCTTCCTACGGTAACATACTTCCAATCTCCATTGATATACTGCAAGTTGTCAATAGTGTAGGACCCATAGACAGGATCATTTGAGTTGTTAAAGCTAATGAGATCACCGACGTCGTTTCGTATAGAGATATTTTTAATAATTCCTGTCAAGATTGCGTGATTAATGGTCGGAATAGAACAGTTTTCAGGTTTGCAGTAAGTTCCTAGATACGTTTGAATTCCTGCTGTCAGCACAGTTACAGCATCTACCAAACTACTAAAGTTCTGACCTTCGTCATACAGCTGCTGAGTTATATAGCCTACTTCAATACTGCAGTCATTTGGTCCCAACAATGTCATATTATCGCTAGAAATGTTTGTTGGCTCACAATTAAAGTTATTTTTTAAATAGTTCTGCAGCCACATGTTACATCTAAAGTCTGTAATGATCTCAGTATTTATATAACTATATAGCTCAGGACGGGGGTAAAATTTCATTGAGATTGATAAGAGACCGTGCATTTGATTCACTGGAACGTTATTTGTGTAGCTGTTATTTAGTGCTTCTGGATTCCATGCGTCGCTCGTTAACCACATGGGCGTCATGCCTGCATTTTGGGCTTCTGTTAAAATAGCATCGCCTAAGCCTGAAAAATAACAAAACAAGACAACGACTTTGGCCTTTTTATCGTTTTCTATCGCACGAAGGGCCTTTTTTATATCAGCGGACATATTACTTCCTCTATATGTAATATAGAAAGTATTAATAATACAAATGTTTAATTTTTTTGCTTCACTTTGAAGCTCAGCAATTGCTAGTTTACCGTAATCGTCGTTTGAACCGATGGCATAAATGTAATTCCATGTAAAATTTTCCATAACCTTCAACATTGCTTGGATTTGCAAATTATCTGATGGAATTGTGCGAACAAATGAGCGATACATTTCACTACTACTTAGTAAACGACTAGATGACGAGTGGCTTATCAATGGAATTTGATAAAGAGACATTAGGGTTGCTAGAGGAATTGTTGTAGAGCTCTTTTCTGTGCCAACAATCGCTGTTGGAATTTTAACATTTGGGGAACTTTGAAAATTGGCATTACACTGCAAGAATCCATCATGACAAACAGAAGCTTTTTTAGCCAAAGTTGTAACTTCAATTCCTCGGGCCATTGTCACAGGTAACTTATCGCAGTTATCATCTAATTGCATACCAATCTTTGGCCGTTGCGTTAGATTATTATTCCTATTAGCTCTATCGATAGCATACTTAACCGAATAGTAATTAAACAGACCAGAAAGACTCACTTCATTACAATACCCGTCAGGTTTAGTGAACGTAAGAAGCGCTTGTATGGTGTAATTTCCATCGATGATGCTAGTTAGTCGAGTATAGTTGGTGGATAAATCATTTTCTATGATACTCGTTACTTGAGGACATTCTTTCGTATACACTGCATTTCTCACAATGAAAACACTCAAGCATAGAAAGTAAATCATTGTATCACTAATGAATGCTTATTAAAAAAAAACTGTTGGCGTGGGTAAATTTTTATAACTAAACTAATCGTGAGAAAAGATTAGTTATAAAAAAGAAGTCTCTTTTTCAGCCTCTTTTTAGAAATCTTATTTTTAATTAATTACATTTTTATCGTTTTATGTGTTGATATTTTAAAATTCTACGTGCCATTATTGTTTGTTATATAAATCTTGATAACATTTTATTTTTTTTAGTTCAGTAGAATAAAACTAAAAAATTATAAAAAAAATGATAACCTTCAATAAACTCAATTCACCTCAAACGTCTCGTGTAATGAAACCAAAATATAAATTTCTTAACTCCTCAAAGCTAAAGAGACTTTATTGAAGTGTTCGCACTGTTTACCATTCATACGTAGATTAAGAAATCGCTGATTTAGTTCTATTATAAAATATAATGTCAAAGAATTCTGCAGATTAACTTTTACAAACGCTATATACCTGGAGAGCTCAAGAGGTTTGGAAACGAAAACCATTATTCTAAAGTCTTTCTAGAATAAGGATTTACTTCAGAAAGAGAAAGATTTTTTATTTAATAAAATTTAAATTGTTCGGTGGATTGTTGGTTAAAAAACTATTTTAAAAACTTGTAATCTATAAAAATTTTATAATTCTTTTTTTCAAATGATGTATTTATTTACATAAGAAATGTTTTTTTTGAATGATGATTTGTTTCGGTCTATTAAATGTTTTAAATACTTGAAGTTTCTTTTAAAATGATTTAAAATCCCTTTTAATAAAATGCACAAAAAAAAACAACTTCTTTTAGCACTGGAGGACACAATTTTTGTTGAGGTCAACAGTTTTTTGCTAATTTTATATATATATATATATATATATATATATATATATATATATATATATATATATATATATATATATATATATTTATGTATATATTTTTTTATATATATATTGATTGGTTATGTTGATTGGTTATGTATTATATCAAAATAATAAAAAGCTCTTGTGCGTAAAAGATTGCTTAATATCATAACAATAGAGCAATATATATATCTGTTATTTAAATGGAGAAAAACAACATTTTAATAGTACTTAAAGTTTCTTGCCTTACGGCAATCATCAGTTATTAATTTCAAATTAAAAACGTAAAAAACCGTTTGGCGGCATATCTCTTCCCGGAAAAAGGAGTTGTGAAAAAAAATGTCAATCTGCCAGACAACAAAATATAAAACCGAAAATAGGTGAGAGAAAGACATTGTTATGCAATTGACAAAAAAAGCAGATGATTTTTAAACATCCTTTTGTTACCTTTATTTGTCTGTTTCATGTTTTGGCTTAAAATACATATGGTTAAAATTTACACCCTTGTATATCCACTCTGCCAAGTACATGATTGTGGTGCCAATGTTGCAAACAGTTGCTGTTTCTATTAGCAGCAATAAATAGTTTCTCAATATAGAAAAAAAAAAAGTTAAGCTTTGACAATATCTATATGGCGAAAAGGAGATTTATGGGCCAAAAACTTTGAATGTGAATATCTTGCTCGGACGGCCATTTCTTGTGGTGAACCTTGTACCCATATACTATATACTTCTAAAGGGGTTTCCAGGGCACATGAAGTTGGTAATAACTGTCATTTTTACATGGTGTGGATAGCTTGATAAACGATATTACTTAACAAACATTGATTGTTTGATGGACAAGCGATTTTGTTGATACAGTTGCAGGTGTTTGTTGATATTTGGTTTTGTAAAATCTTGTGATTATGCGAATTAATGATGGATTTTACGTTTCGCATACAGCTATAACATATCTTGATTGAATTTCTATTGAAAATTTTGTGAAATCTATGATTTACCGGAAAGTGAAGGTCAACTAATGCAAGTAAACGGTTTCCTATTTTTGTTTTCACGTTCTGACTGAATGGAGGGTTAAACCATATAATGTTTCGCTTGCGTTTTGTGTTTTTAGTCATGGCAACTTGATGTTGATAATTAAGTTATCATTTATAGCCTGCTTTTTTTAAAGCCTCTTCGTAAGGTGGAGTAGCATTTTTAAAAACAAGTTCGTTTGACGAAGATGAAAATAATCTTAATTCAGCAGTGCGAGGTAGTCTTCTAATAACACTAGGTGGATGGTTGGAAGCACAGTTGACGTAACTCAGTTCATTATCACATTTCAAGTTCGGTTGAAAAGAATTATTATTAAGATCAAGTGTCACATCAAGATAATTTACGATTTTCATATTGCATTTAATCGAAATAAGAAAATCATTACTTTTAAATATTTTCAGGCCCCTATTGCAACATCGAACTGGCCGCCATTTTTCTTAATCCACGTTTCATTGTTGTTAAAAAGTAAAGATTTTCTTGCATGTTTTACATATATATATATATATATATATATACATACACACAGAAGCGTGCTAAAGTGACCGGCAAGCGCCTAACTTGAGAAACCTTTTGAATGAAAAGTCCAGTTTCTTTCAAACTTTCACTAGAACGTCAAAAAATTGATTACAATTCTAAAAATAAATGAATTTTTACTAAATCTAAGCATTCTAATCTTAAAAGTTCATTTTATTGAAGTATGCGAGTACAAAAGTATCCGGGTATTAGTTTAAACTTTTATAGCATTTGTTTATAAGACTGTTCAGGATAAAGTAACTACTTCACGTGTTGACAAATTACTAAACAAATTACAACAAGGTAAAAGAAATTAGTTGTCGGCACGAAAAGATTTTATCATTTTTTCAAGATGAACATTTGTAAATTTTGGTACTTTTTCTTGTAAAAAAAGTCTGTCAATGATAAAATAGACCTGTACGGATAATTTTAAAATGGCTAACGAAAGTATTGCGAAATAAAAAAAAACTTAGATAAAGTTTTTTGTTAGGATCTGGTTTCATTCAATTCCTTGGTCCCTTCATTCACCAGCCTTAATTTTGTGTATAACTTAAGCATTTTTCCGATATGTCGCCATTTTTTGCCTCGACTACTCAATAATCTCCATAATATATACTCCACTAGGCATTATTTTTTTAGTAGGTAAATTTTCGAATGGGCTTTTTTATAATTCAATTGATAAAGCAAAACCTTTTAAAAATTTTATTCAAATTTATAATTATCTTGCAAAATGCGGCCAGATATTTCATGTTTTTGTTTTTCATATTTCATATATTTCATTTGTCATAAAAAGCACATAATAACCCATTTGATTTTTATCAAATAAAAATTAGTTTTTATATAACTGGTAATTCATATTATGTTAACATTAAATAGTTAGTCTTGCGGTTTGCCATAAATTGGCTTTGCTAAATTCTTTAAAACTGTGACAAATTAGTTTTTCCTTTATTGTAATTACATTCATTTTATGTATCAGTGCCAGAACCAGATGTTAGAAATGATCGTTAAATAAACTTTTTCATAAACAAAAAATTTTATTGTCAAAGATTTTACAGTTTCGCAAATGCCTTACAAAGTTTTTAAGTATATAAATCCTTTTTACATCAATTTTTAAAAAGTAATTGTTAAGAAAACATAACAAAATGTTATTAACTATGTGTTCAATTAGAATCTAATTGAACACATAGTTAATAACATTTTGTTATGTTTTCTTAACAATTACTTTTTAAAAATTGATTTAAAAAATTCTAATTATTAGATGGCAATGCAATGTGCTGCTCGTGGGAGACCAAGTGCTCCAACAAGAATCGTTGAAGATATTCTTCCAATCGACGTTGTGTTGAAAGAGAATTGGTGTTTGATGGATCTGGGGTTTAGCATTCAACAGCCAATGTCTGCTTTACAGAGGTTAGCATAACGCAGACTGATTAAAAACAGTGCGTATTGTGAAAGTTGTAACACACAGTTTGGATTGCATAGTTATCAAGATGCAATGGATAGGTACCGGTGGAAATGTAATGGATGCAATAAACGCCAAAGTGTAAGAGATGGCTCATTTTTCAGCAAGAGTTCCTTTTTCAAAAATTAATTTGTTATATGTATTGTTGGAGTCGAAATATGCCACAGAGTGAAATCCAGCATGAAGCAGGTATGAATGACGCTCTTAATACACAGTGTAATAGAATATCGTATCCGCCTAGAATATCGTATCCCCCATTAGAAAATTGAAAACGCAGATCCGATTTTGAATTATAGTGTTTAGAAGTGCACTTAAGCCGTCCGAAATGAAAAACAAATGAGTTATTTGGAAGGTTTTATATTAGTGGAAGATTTATATTAGTGGAAAAAATTAATTTTTGAATTAGAAAGAGTTAAATAATGTTAAAATAGTAAATATCATATCATATGTCATATCATATGAAATAATTGACCATATGACATATGGTCAATGATGTTCAAATAAAACTTCCCTTGAGGGGATACGATATTCTAAGCAACAAATTCTGCACTGGTCATATAAAAACATTTAAATTAAAGTATTCTTTTAGTCAATTTGTAACAAAATTATTTTATGTATAGTATCAAATTTTGCTTAGAATGTTATATCCCCCTTGTATAATAATCGTATTTGACATAAAACTTAAAAAATATAGGATATATGATTATTTTTCACTTAGAATGTTATATCCCTCTTGTATAAAAATTTTGTTTGACATAAAACTTAGTAAAATCAATGATAATGGATGTAATATCAATTTTTTACTTTAAATTACGTTTTATGCATAAATTCGATCATACTTTAACCATCATTGTTTATGTTCGAATATTATTTCGGACGGCCAAGGTGCACTTCTAAATGCTATAACTTTAAATCGTGTCTGCGTTTTCAATGTTCTTAAGGAGGATACGATATTCTAGGCGGATACGATATTCTATTACAACACACACCCAATCATTGAAAATCTATGGATGCGGGTTAAGCGTAAATTGCGGCTTCAGTTCGGTACATACGAAGGCTTGTTCACTTCCCATCTTCATGAATTTATTTGGCGTCAACATTTAAAGAAGTCCCTATATTCTCAGCATTTCTTTCTTACCTGTCCCGTCAGTATCCTCTGTAATTGTTAAACTAAACGGCTATTTTCACAGCCACAAATTTGTTCAAAACATTTTTTCAAAGAACTTATGTTAAGGAGGGTGTAGTTGGACAGTTTTTAATACTTAGCACTCGTATTACCAGCTGGCAGTTTCTAAGTTAATAAAAAAAAACACTTAAAGTCAATTTCTAAGTCAGGCATTTAGCCTAAAAATCATCGTTGTTAATAAGTACTATATATAACATAAATCATAATTAAATTTTGATTGCAATAACCGCTGGTTTAAATACCGCAGGTTTAACTTGCGTAAATTGCGCAAGATAAACGTACTTTAACGACTTTTCAACGTAAAAACCGTGATGTCCACGTCCGGTTAAAACGTTATTAACTTTTTACTCTCAAAATGACGAATATTAGGGTTTTTAGTAGGGTTTTTTACAACTTTGACTTTGAATTAGAGCACTTTCCGTTGTTTTTAGGTTTATGTTTTTAAATTTTTCTGAATCAGCATAAAATTCTCTATTAAAATCAATCATAAAAAAAAGGGGAGGGGAGGGGAGAAACTGCAGTAGTGCCATATATAAATATACATACATACCACTGATCTCAAAATATAACTGGATAGCGTATTCAATTGCCTTTTTCAAAAAAAATTGAAGCCAAAATTGGCCTCCCAAGATGGCGGCGATCGGAGCTCCTAGCGGTGATCGATGTACATTTTATAAGGCTTTTTACAGAAATATTAAAGAAAATAAATAGAGTTTTGAAAGAAAAACTAGACTATGAAACAAAGTTTTAATGACTTTAAAGAAATGAAATGATTTCTAAAAAAATCAGACAATTAAAGTAATTATTTTGATACTAAGGTACAAAATATTCGATACTTTACGATTAAATAATATTTATGCATAATCTATGTACCTTTTAGTTCTTAGTTACCCAATGCAGTGTGCTAGAAGGTTGATAACATGACTGTATGGTAAGCGGCAGTGGTGTCTACTTACAATTTTGACAAATTTTATATTTTCAATTTTTGTAGCAAGATACCAGATATGTACATGCTGCATGAACTATTAGCTGAGTGCTGTGAGTACACACAACTCAGGGGTTCCTTCTAGGATTATTTAATACATATATGTAATTAATAGATATAGTATTTAATAAAAATATTAAGTACAAAATATCATTTTTTAATATGTTATTTTACTTATATATTATTCTTTGTAATATTTCAGCTCTCAATAATTGAGTCAATTGTTTTTAACTTGTTATTCAAAACAAATCATTAAGGGAATGTTTTCATAACATATATTTTGTATGTTATCAAACATTATCAACATTATGTATCTTATCAAAAAATTTATGATACGTAAATTTACAATAAACTATCTGCATTAAATGTTGGAATGGATTAGTACTTTCTTATCATTTCGAATAAACCAGTTTTTTAAAATTCAAAGACAGAGGAGGGTTAATTAAACCAAGTGTTACTATCATATGCGAAGAAACTGAAAGATGTTTCCAAAGGTTGCTTGCCTCAATAAATGGCAACCTTCCAAATGAAATAGGAATTCAAAGTGCCATTTCTGGTGCTGTTTTGAGATCAGTTGATTACTCAAAAATATTTAATGAACAAACATCTCATATGTTTGACTCAGCTATAACTGATAACCATTTATTTGCACTGATTAAGCTTATTTCAGAAAACTATGCAAATATATATCTTTATCACCTGGGTAAAAAACAAACTGCCAAAATAACTGGAAAAAAGCTTAGAAAGCAATTAACAAAACTTATCCTATTCAAAAACCAATCAAAAATATTTTTATGATATATATATATATATATATATATATATATATATATATATATATATATATATATATATATATATAATAACTCTAGAAGGAACCTCTGAGTTGTGTGTAATCACAGCGCTCAGCTAATAGTTCATGCAGCATTTATAATTTTTTAGTGCCTATCTGATGAACTAATGCCTAAAAAACATTTTATCTTAAAAATAAAATCAGCTGCCTGCCATGCTGTTGTGTTATTAACCTTCTAGCACACAGCATTGGGTAGTTCAGAACTAAAAGGTACATAAATTATATAACAAATGCTAACTATTTGAAACTTGAGATTTCTGCACAAGCAAACAAATACTTTTTCTTTACTTTTATTAAACAAACTAAATTTAAGCAAATTAAAATTAAAATTTGTACTTAGTTTTACTGAGAATTTTTATTTTATCATATCTATTCTAAAAAACGAAAATCTGAAAGTTAATATAGAGCAACTTATTGTAAGAATATGTTTTGTTAAATAAAAAAATATTTATATTTGAAATTTTTGTAAATATGTAATATTCCGTTATTTTTATGAATAAAATCTTATGTTAAACAAAAAAACTAGATTTTTTTTAGAAAATTATATATTTATCAATATTTGAGCTTAAGATATAAAACTTGATTATCATCAGTTTCTTAATTTTCATATCACCATTCCTTAATTCCGCCGCCATCTTGGGAGGCCAAAACTGGCTTCAAAAAGTTTTTTCGTATACGCTATCCAGTTATATTTTGAGATCAGTGGTATGTATGTATCACTGATCTCAAAATATAACTTGATAGCTATACGAAAAAAATTTTTGAAGCCAGTTTTGGCTTCCCAAGATGGCGGCGGAATTATGGAATGTTGATATGAAAATTAAGAAACAGATGATAATCAAGTTATATTTTGAGATCAGTGGTATGTATGTATCACTGATCAGCAATTCGCAAAATTTTTTCTTTTTATCATCTTTTTTAGCCATTTCCTCATATTGCATGATTAATAAATGTAAACTTGGTACCAAGTCACCAATATGTACGGAATTTCTTTGATTCAAAAGCGTAAATCTATATGCTGGGAGCATCAATGATAAATAGAATTCAATCTCTGCTTGAGTAACTGGACATTTAATAGTTTCAAAGCAATGTTCTTTATATGCTTTGTAAAAACAAATCAACATTAAAAAACTTGATGACCAACGAGTTAAATTTTCGTTTCTTAATCTATTTTTTTTTGTTGAAAGATTCGGGCAATTTGAATTGTCTGATGAGTTTTTTTAGCAAATGAACAAAGCAATGACAAAATAGTTTTCAATCGTTTGCATGACCTCACAGTATTACGTATTGAAATATTAAATTTGTGGTTTGTGCATGCAAAACGAGGTACTTTTCTGCTGCCGAGTTCAAACTCTAATTGATCTACTATACTATGATCCCCAAATTCATAATTATCAGCATCATCAATTCCAGTAGCATCAATCTCAGCATCAATCTCATAAGATAGTTTGCTAAATTTAATATCATTTTGGATTGGATTTATTTCTTCAGTAAGCAATTCGTTAATTTCAGGTTCAATTTTGTTTTCAGGTGAATCTTTTAGTTCCTGATCATTCTCATCACTGTCGTCATTCTCAAACAATTCTTCCCAAAAGTCTTCTTCAATCCAATTGCCGTTTTCCAATTCATAGTTGAGCATTTGTGGAAAAGCTCTAAGAAAAGCTTTACCACCATCACTCACATAACCGTCAACTTTAGATTTATCGAAATCATATTGATTTAATATTTCTTCTGAAACCAATATAATATTTTCAGCATTATGTTAGCCACTCATTCGTTGAAGACCAAGAACTATTAGCTTTTTACTGAAATCAGCAAAGGTAACCTGGCAACATAAGGCAAAAAAATCAGCCAGTTGGCGGCTATCCCAGATATCACCTATTAATGTAATAGTTTTGGCTTTTCTAAGGCAGTTAGTGATTGTTTTTTTAACCTTTTCAACTACCATAGGAACTATATTATAGACAAAAGACTTCTCGCATGGTAAATGAATTTTATGACGCTCTAAAAGTCTTTTTAGATGAATGTTACCTAGCTCTTGTATTGCCATATTGGATGACATTACATATTTAGTTAGATCCATAATATTGTCATCTAACAACGAGTCATCATCATTATCAAGACTTATATCATCATAAGCCTTTTTCCAAGCCATAAAATCGTCTTTGCCCTTACATTGTGTGGAATTAAAATGCTTAAAAAAATTACCACTTTTACCTAGTGGTTCATGTAATACTTTATAGCAATAAATGCAGGTAAAATGTAATTTTTCTTTCTTTCCGGGCTTAAAATCGATTTCGGTTTGGCAATGAAAAAAGTTTAAAACCGAACTGTAAGTTTTTTCAGTGTCACCAAATTTGAAAATTTTACGCGGAAATTTATTGTTTTTCAAGTTATGTTTAATTTCATTAATCTATTTAACATATCGTTTAATACTTATATTTGTTAATAAAGCATTGTTTATGCTTTCGCTGCACGATGGTTGACTATTTTCAATCGACAATACGGCTAAGGCACGATTACTTCTGTCAGAATTTATTTGTTTATTTACAGACTGATTTTCTTTATCTTCTTTATTTATACTTTTTTCTTTTTTTTTTCTCAAACTCTTTACATTAGAGTCTGAACCTAATTTTCGTTTGGCGGATCTTCCATACATGTTAAAGCAAAAAATCTAAAATAAAACTTTTGTTAAGCAAATAAGCAATATTATAAAACTAGCTTAAATTACATTACATATATAAATTACTTTAGTTTATATAAGATAAAAGATTAAAATGATTTATTTTATTTATCTAACTTATTTACTATAGATAAAAAGATAAATACTCGTATCTTATATACATCTATAGCCTCATAAAAGTAACAAAAAATTATAAAAAAAGTCATTATTTCAAATACAAACGCTAGAAGTTTATCAACTTACAAAACAAAGCAACTCAAAATTTATCAACTTGTAAAACAGCGAATTGTAAATTGTTATTTGAAGCAAGCTCATAAAGTCATTAAAAGCAATGCTACTTACTCCCTAGAGGCTTTAAGACGTGATTTTCGACACGCAAACCTTAATAATTTATCTTAAAAAACAAATTATAATGGTTAAATTATAATTTAGTGTTTTTGTTTGTTATTTATAAAAAAATATATACTTTAACAACTAATTTATATTTTACACTCAAAAAAATTGCGTATTTTTACGCAAAATACTCAAAAAAATATGCGTATTATGAGTTGCGTATTGAGTATTCTACTCAATAAAAATGCGTACTATGAGTTACATACTGAGTATTATACTCAAAGAAATTGCGTACGTTGAGTTGCGTATTGAGTATGATATGAGTAATATACTCAATACGCAATACGCAAAAAAAAGTGTGTTCTGATGTATGTGACTTACCATCATTTGTATCACTACCTTATCAAGACTCCGTGTAAGTTGGTCTTAATATTTATTCAAGTTTAATCAATTCTTAAGGTTTCATGATTTTATTTAGTTTTTATTTTTTAAATTATAGGTGTTTATTCTCCAGAGGCGATGGAAAATTTTAAATCACTGGATGCCTGGAAATTTTTTATATCAGGCTGGGTTCAAACAACTGTTCATTTCAAATTAGAAAGTGGTGTATATATTAAGCGTGCTGATGTGAGACCATCTTATCGGACTACTGATGAATGTCACAAGCCATGGGTAGCTCTTAAATCAGATGGGACTGTCCTGGCAGGTCATTGCAATTGAATGGCTGGGTAAGTAGTTCATATTTTAAACATGGGGGGGATCTAGGGGGTATCCTATGATGCCCAGAATTCACCCATAATATTGTAACAAATTCTGAATAAATCCGTTTTGTAATATGAAAAACTCTAAATTTAAATTTATAGTATAATACTTATATATAAGTTGGATGACCTTAGGCCACATGACATTTTACAGATGGAGTGCAAAGTCCTATGGCTTACCTTTTTGTTGGTGCACTTTGTTAAATAAATTAGACAAGTAATATTTGTCTGGTTTATGAACAGAATAGCCAAGGCAACATTTTATTCATTTTATTTTAGATGAATATTTTGGAGTAATGTAAAGTAAGTAATAATAAGGCAGTGATGCCGCTTTGATGATGAATTGCCATTTATTGTTGACAACAGTCCGCCTCTCCCTTTATCCTCTTCCCCCTCCCCGCAGGCTAGAGGATTTTGCAAATAAATAAATAATCATGCATTAATGCATGCATGTTTGAGTATCTTTTGAAGGATATAGATAATTCTATTAAAGTTTTAACACAGGAGGGATGTGATAACATGTTATTTGCAAAGTGAGAGGTGATGTTCAGAGTGACCAATCTGAGTTTCAGAATGCAGAAATTATGAAGAGAGGTATGGATGGTTCCACTGTGTATAGTTACACTGTGTATAGTATAGTATTTGTACTGTTGGAGATTTGAAGTGGAAAAAAGATAATTTGGAAAAATTGTTATCCAAATAGTCCAGATACACCCCGTCATCTTATGTTTTGTTTAGCCAAAGAGACTGCTAGTTTTATTCAAGAGAAGTTTGAACATTTACAAAATAAAATTTTGTCTTTAGAGAATATTAAGTTTACACTTCATGATAGTACTTTTGTTATAAATTCAAGTTCGTCAACTATTTATACCAAATTAAATGATGGTAAAACACTTAATGCTGTGGTTTCAAAAACGCTTAAAAAAATATAGCATCTCAGTGCTGTCATGTATGTCCTAAGGAGTTTCCGTTGGAAACCATTTGGAATAAAGATAAAAACCTAGACAAGAATATATTGAAACTTGGAATTCGCAGTCTTTATTTGTGGATATGTAGCATGGAGTGAGTCTTCAATACTGCTTGCAAACTTCCAGCAGTGAAACAAGGAAGAAAAATTCCAGCAAAAAACAGCCAAGAATTTATTGAAAACAAAAAAAAAATTCCAGCACTTATTCAAAATGCAATTAAAAATAAGGGTACATTTTGTCAGGAAGGAAAGTGGCACATCGAACACTGGCAATGTTGCACACAAATTTTCAAGCAGAAATCTGAATGTCTGTTTGATCTTATTTCTAACTATTATTTTTAAAAAGCCATTCCAATGTCACAGTCTGTGCAAAGAATGCTAGTTTATGATGTTTCTTTTATTAAATATTTAGGTATCCAGTAGGTTCTTTGTCTGAGAGTGCCATTGAAGCAAGTAACAAAACCAATAAAACTGCAACAGTAGGTCAGGCACGTTTAACTTCTTTTGCTGAAAATACTAGGGATACAGTTATTTATTTATGACACCAGACATGTATCTATACTGCAAGACGAACAAAATGCAAGAGGTATAAAAACTATACTGCAAGAAGATTCAGCTGATAACTGTTCTAAAGGTAAATATTGGAGAAAGCTATGTGTATCTTTAAATTTAGATATTTAATGGTATTGTTTAATTTAATTAATGATACATTTAGGTGCTGGTGATAGCCAATCTGATTATTCTGAGGTCTTTTCACATAATCAACACAGTATGTTTTTTTTATGCTTGTAAAAAAAAAAATAATAGTAATAATTGTCAGAAAAGTTGAAGCAAGAATCCCAAACTTTTATTTTCCAGGAAAAATTGCGTCAATTGACCTCAAATTGACTCATTTTGCCATATGTTTTTGTTTTCCTCAAAAATGTGTCTAAAGTCCTATTTCTACTTAGAGATGCATAGTGCAATTCTTGAAGGCTTGTTGTGAATATTAAATGTTTCTCCACATAAGGATTGCTGAGACATGTTTAGAAGGAAAATTTTAATTGTACTTCAATTATATCTATTTATTACAGTGAATACAGTTTTTTCTCGAATGTATAATTATTAGAAGTAGAATTTGATAATAGATAATTTCTTATTATAAATAGTTTTTATCTTAAACTATACTTTTTATCATAATAATGAAACTTTTTTAAATTTTAATGTTTGTTGTTAAATAATTTTAGGAAGTCAAAGTTTAATAGTTCCTTATTAAGAAAAGAAATCAAGGAAGTATCATTGAACCATGCAGCTGTAATTGATAAGCAACTTTTAAAAAACGGTTTCTTTCAAAGCCACATATTGTTAAAAACCTATTTTAGCATCAGAAACTTTATTCTGCAATCAATGGGAATGGGAACTTCTGGAGTATTTGTTTTACTTTTATTTATAATAAAATACTTGTTATTTCCTTTTTTACAGTATCGGACAAAACATGGTGGACAAACTCAAATTTAGAACAAAAGTTGATCAAAAACTAAAAAAAACTAGTAAAACAATTGAACATATTTTTTTTTATGTAGTTTATTATGTTGTTAACAAAACTTAAAACTTTTGAATTATACTAAAAATCACTAAAAAAATTTTAAAACACATTTTCCCTGACAAACTACATTTTTCTTTGGACAAAACAAGGTGGACATTCCAAAAGTCGACTGAAAATTTAAAAAAATTCAAAAATTAACTTATTATTTTTCAAAAAACTTTAAAAGTTAACTTAATATTTGGTAGGACCTCCTTTACTTTTAATTACTTCTTTCATTCTTCGGGGCATAGACGCAATTAATGAGTCAACAATTCTCATATCAATCTCTCGCCAGGCCTTCTCGATTTGTTCAAATAATGCCTCACTGGTCTTCACATTTGCTCGCTCAATCTTATTGTCAATTATTTCCTACATATTTTCTATGGGATTCAAGTCAGGGATTTGTGCAGGCCACACCATTTTGGTGATATCCTTGTCCTTGAACCATTGTTTTACAATTTTTTAGGTATGTTTGGGATCATTGTCCTGTTGAAAAATCACTTTAGGGGCACCTCCCATTCAGCATGTGGTAACATAACATCTTCTATTATATCTTTGTAAATAAAGTGGTCCATAATTCCATTAATTTTGTGTATAGGACCAGTTCCTAGTGCTGAGAAACATCCCCAAACCATAGCAGACGTTCCATGCTTAACACTCTTCTTGGTATATTTAGTATTGAATCTGGTGTTCTTTAGTCTCCAGACTCGCTTCTTGCCGTCGCTTCCAAAAAGGTTATATTTTGATTCATCACTAAAAAGAAGAGTTTTTCCACTGGTCTACAGTCCAATTTTGGTGTGCTTTGGCAAACACAAGTCTTAGCTTTCTATTTTTAAAGGAAGTTAGCGGTTTCTTGGCAGGCATTCGAGAAAATAATTTTGCTTCGTTAGCTCTTCGTCGCACAGTGCGATTACAGAGATTTGTAGTTCAAGTTTTTTGGTTAATTTTGTGGATGACAAAAATGGATCTTTTTTAAGCTCTTTAACAATTATTCGATCTAGTCTTTGTGATGTTTTTCTTGGACGTCCGCCCCGATGGTTTGTTTTATAGCAGTCACGAGATCCAAATGATTTGACAGTTTTGCTTACAGTCGATTTAGCTATATTATATTTTCTACAAATTTGAGCTTGACGTTTTTCGCTTTTAAAATCTTTAACAGTATTTTCACGTAAAACACCTAATTTGTAATAAGCCATTTTAAGTTGCAATTTACCCCATATATTA
Organism: Hydra viridissima; assembly: GCF_058129835.1. Lineage (NCBI taxonomy): Eukaryota > Metazoa > Cnidaria > Hydrozoa > Anthoathecata > Hydridae > Hydra > Hydra viridissima. The sequence goes on from NW_028324303.1 coordinate 5,061,581, forward strand.
CGAGTTAAATCTATTTTTAGTTTAATTGAAAAAATAATTGGGCAGACGTTCCAAAACTTAATTTATTATTTTAGAGTAATGTTATGATAAAAGTGAAAACAAAAGAATGCGGTAAATTGAATAAAGACAATGAAATCTTATAAAAAAAAAGCTTTGTTTTGATTTGTCCACCTTGTTTTGTCCAAGGAAAAATGTAGTTTATTGAGAAAAATGTGTTATAAATTTTTTTTGTGATTCTTAGTATGATTCAAACGTTTTAAATTTTGTTAAGAACATAATAAACTATTTAAAAACTAGTATGTACAATTATTTTACTAGTTCTTTTTAGTTTTTGATCAACTTTTGTTCTAAATTTGAGTTTGTCCACCATGTTTTGTCCGATACTGTAATTATCATGAAAATGTAAGAAGGAGACAAATAATGCCTGTAACCCCTAAAAAAGATAAACTGATATATCAGACTTAGAGTTTTAAATATAAAAAACTATCGGTTTTATATCTTTTTAATCTAAATTTGAATTAGTCCGGATAAACCGACTAAAAAACCGGAATGAAACCGGTTTTAAAAAAGACCGGACATTTTTTTATAAATATATTTATGAACAAACAATATCTTATAATTGATACTTTGTTAAAAAAGATTACTTTAAAATGTTAAACAGTTCTCTAGCTATAAGGCTATTTCCTTTTTTTCTATCAGCGCGACGCATAGTGCGACGTACCGTCGGAATCGTAATCTGATTTTACAACTTTTTTTATGGCTGAACAAAATCGATATTTCTTTAGGTTTATTCTCAATGTTTACTTTCCAAGAGAATAAACATTGAGATTATTCATTGAGATATTCAGTGATTAAACATTCAGAATATTCAAAATGTTTACTCTCAAAGAGAATAAACATTGAGAATAAACAACTAAATGTTGATTTTGTTCATAATCATGTTTTTTATTGGTTCTGTAAACATTGGTGCTGTTCATAATGATGTTTATTTTTAATGTCCATTCCTTTTAAGAATAAACATAAAGAAATATTGATTCCGTTTGTAACCTTGTTTATTAATGGTTCTGTAAACATTGACTCTGTCCATAATCATTTTTATTTTCAAAGAGAGTAAACATTGAGAATAAGCATAAAGAAACATTGATTTTGTTCATAATCACGTTTACTAATGATTCTGTAAACATTGATTCTGTTTATAATCATGCTTACTCTCAATGTCTGTTCTCAAAGAGAATAAATTCTGAAAACAAACATAAAGAAACATCAGTGAGTTAGCACGACTAAGGAAGTTCTGTTAACCCAGACCGACTTTCACAGCAAACTTTTCGCTTAATGAGGCGCAAAATTTATTAAAGGTAAGTCGGTTTTTTCAATGAAAAGGCTCTTTTTAACAGCCTCCTTAACTAGCCCAGCGAATGAATAGCTTTTTGAGTGTAAATTTCAGCGAGTATTAAAATAAGAACCAGCAACATTTGCAAATACTGCCCAAATAAGCTGCGTGGCATAATATCAAGAGTTTAAGAAAAATGAAGTTAAATTTTTCATAAAAAATGTTACTTTAAAAAATACCTTTAAAATGTCATGAAAAAAATCACCTGTACCTTTTTTTACCACACACATAAAATGTTCACAAAAAAAAAAAAGCTAATTTTTCGTTAGTAATTATTTGTCGATTGATGTTACATATAAAGACCGCCTAGTTTCATTTTAATTACTTATCAATTAATTACCTCTCAGTGTTAAGTAAGGTGTTATTTACACCTTGGTAATATTGAAATATAGAAAAGACTGAATAAAGTCATTGATACAGGCGGACTTTCCTGTAGCAATACTAGCCGCACAAGCTAACATAAGGAAAAAGGACAAACCTCTGCTTTTATTTTGCTTTTACGTTTGCAATTTCTTTTTTAATTTTCAAAGTAATGACTCATTTCACAGGTTGAATGAAGTTTTTGTACAAAATTAAAAAAGTAAAACTTTATTTTATGAGTAACTTTAAAAAGTGCATCCCAGTTTATTTCAAATTTCGAATTGGTCCTGAAAACCTCGTTTTAGCGATTCATCGAAGCACCTCTTTAATCCTGTTTAGGCGAGTTTTCCAATGTTGGAAGAGTTTTGTTTTCGTAAATTAAAAACTTTTGCGTTTTCTTAAAGTTTAGGCATTGTTGGGTTCCGGAACTAACAATTACAACGTAACAATGCTTCTATTTGTTTGTTTAATGTGTTTAATTCCTTCATCATCTGCACAAGGTGGTGCAATCGAAGCAGCGAAAGCTGTTTTGGAGGTTGGTTTGGACGCTGCTTTGAAGCAAATTGATAACGTGTGGAAGGGAGACGTTGTGAGATATTGGAAATGTGCCGTTGAAAACAAGTCCGATAAACCACTAGCTGCTTCAGGAAGCACTGAAGAATCTGGAAGTCTTGGCACAGTTCTCCCTGATATTCCTCCCGGAAAAACGGGAGGATTTTTATGGGAAAAATCTAGAGGCGCTGCAACTGGTGCGATTGGTGTTGTTCATTACAAATATGGTGACAAATATATAAACATAATGGCGTCCATTCCTTATGATTGGAACTTGTATTCTGCTTGGTCCAATGTTTGTATATCTAGCAAAAAGGAAAGTTTTGACACCCTGTACAATGGAAAAGGTTCATGTAAGTCTCCTGTTAAAGCAGGAAATTGGGGTGAGGTTGATGGAGTCAAGTTCTTCCTAACTAATAAGAGCCACGCCGAATTCAAAGTTGTTTTTAGCGGCTAAACTGAAGCTGCCGGATGCCGAAGTAAATCAAACAGGACTGTTTAAACTTTATAGCATACGTTATGAAGAGATTTATTATCGGTAAATTTCTCGTTTTTGTCATCTTCTGTCGTTCCATTATTCTAACAAATAGAGTTATTCCGAGTTTTTTCATGCTTCTTAAACGAGCACAAGTTTACTATAGAGACTAAAAACTTTCGTTTAATCAATCTTTACTTGGGTCTTTTAATTTCGTTTAATCAATCTTTACTTGGGAACGCTGATATTTTTGACAATTCGATTGAGAAATAGAGAGGTTGAAGAAAAATCAAAATCTAATGAAAATGTAAATGTTTTTATGAAAACGTTTTTCAGTACGTCGAATTAACGAACGTGGTTAAAATCGTTAAACAAAGAATAAAATAAATATTAGAAATTTATTTGCTTCTTTCAACATAATCTAAGAGTTTTGTAGACAGCCATTACCTTTTTTTAGGTAATCAGTGCATTTTAAAACATTTTGAACTTACTTTTTAATCTTATTTCTTCAATTTTTTTACAAGCCAATTTCGGGGATATAGTTATTATAGAACAAATCAAAAAATGTAAAGTGTCTACTAGAGCTGTACGAGATATGGTTTCTTATCTTCGATCGAGTTCGAGCGAGATTGCAAAAATTTCGAGATTTATAAAATGACTTTATCCATCGGCTTTTACGTAACTGACAACTTTAAAAGTTAAATTTATTATGCACATGTATATATCTTTAGACAAATTAATACAAATGTGGATTTAATTCCTTGATCATTATGACAAAAATGAGAAAATCAGTACTAAGTTGTCACCGTCACAGTTGAACGAGTTTAATAAATAAGAACATTCAAATGATTTCAAATGATTCATTAAGCATATAACCTGTAAAAATACAAGTCAACTTGAAATGCTCCTAACAAAGAAAAAAATTATTCAAACATTAACTGCGCCTCAGTAAGCGTAAAACAAAATGACATCTATCACCATAGTCACAATAACAGATAGTCTGGCCAATTAAGCCGTTTTCGCAAGATTCTATTGTTTTCAAACAATAGAAGTTAAAATTTTGAATTTATGTTGAAAATAGTTAATATATCGTGCCCAGTCTACTAACTAGTGCACAAAAATCTAAAAAATGGCAAACTTTGGAGAGGAACAGTCCATTGATTCTCTTATATTAGATCTAGAATCAGACGTTTTTTTTGAAAAAAGTAAGTTCCTTAATGATGTCGATGCTTTTCTTACAGAAATTGAGAATAGAAGCGTTTCAAACAACTTTAACTGCCAGCAGTGTGTGAAAAAATGCAAATCAGAGAAAGGACTCAAACACCACATAACAACACATCACTTTAAGATTGACTCTTCAACACTGCGAAGAAATGCAGCAACTGATACTAAGCGTGCGTGTACTGCAAAAGAGTTCACAACTTTCATTAAAAAAAGCATTAAATTTGTGGAAACGATCTTTGCTACCCTCTATATCAGAGATGAGCTTTCAAGGTACAGTTTCTCTGAAGATGATGCAAAGCATTCATTCGATCTGATAAAGGAAGTTATTGAAAATTTTAATGGTGATGCAGAAGTTTTTTATCCACAATTTTACAAAGTTGCTGGTCAGAAAGGTTTTATGAAAAATCTCACAGATAAAACCTCAACTCTTGTAGGATATGACCTTGCAAATCACATTTTGGCTCACTTGACTTAGTCTAAAACTACCACCTCAGTTTTAGTTATTGATGATGAAATTAAGTCAAAAGATAAAGAAAAAAATTTAATTGAATATTTGGGTGGGTATGTATTTAGTACTTTTTATTGAAGGATATGTTATTCAAAAAGTTGACAAACCAGATTTGACAAAAAACACTCTCAATTTTGTTGGCTGGAAAAATTGTAGAAAATGGTTCGAATTATTTTGACAAGTATAATCATGATACTAATAAAAAATTTACTATTTTAAAAAATCGAGGTGCTCTTTGGTTTATATCATCTGATGCTTTGCCACTATTTAAAATAGCAGGAATAGCATTTAGAAAATCAACAAAAATTTGAAGTAAAAATGTTGACTGCAGAGTTGCTTCAAGATGTTGGAGTTTTATCTCACTTCTCAAAAATTTGCAATGTTTCTTTTACCAAAGTATCTGAAGAATTGTCTCTCAATCTTCTAGAACATCTTTTAACTCTTTATATTTGTGTTTGCTCATTTTCCTATTCAAAGGACCTTGTAAATTTGCATAAAACCAAATCTAAGAACAAAAGAACAAATTCGTTAAGAAAAGAAATCAAGAAAGGAACTTTGAATTCCACTGAACTCCACTGAATAATTTAAATAAAAAATAGACATTACAAAAGGTTATTTTCATAGCCATAAATGTCATTAAAAACATATTCTTGCATAGGAACTATATTGCAGCATAATGGAGAGATGCAATGATTAACAAAGTGAAAACCAAATGAAGTTAAGTAAGTTCTTATTTTAAGTATCAAATGCTATATAATTAAAAGTAGTTTAATAGTTATTTATTTTTATTATTTTATCAAAATAAGTTTATTAAAATAATTTTGAAATAAATGTTAAGAATTTTCTTTTAGCCTCTCCTTTCTCCTTTGAAGTTGTGTTACATTGTAACACAACTTCAACTTAAGAGATCACTTTTCAGTCTCCTAGAAAATCTTAAAGGTTAACAATGTACCTTTTGGTGCCCCAATTACCACTTACATTTAGTTTCCACAAGCAAATTACTCTTATTGTCACATTATGCACAGTGTAAGACATGGTAAAAACAAAAAATTAAGTCAAAAAATCATTTCATCTCACTATAATACTTCTTAGTGAAAATAGTATTCAAGACTTGGGAACCCTTCTTGCAAATACTAAGATAAATGTGTGTGTGTGTGTATACACACACACACACACACACACACACACACACACACACACACACACACACACACACACACACACACACACACACACACATATATATATACATATATTATATATACACATTTGTCCTCTCTCTCTCTCTCTCTCTCTCTCTCTCTCTCTCTCTCTCTCTCTCTATATATATATATATATATATATATATATATATATATATATATATATATATGTATATATATCGTATTGTAGAAATTATGTTAATATTTCTGTAAGATCCAAGCTAATTATTTAGTGTATATAATAACAAATATATATATATATATATATATATATATATATATATATATATATATATATATATATATATATATATATATATATATATATATATATATATATATATATATATAGGCGCTACTGCAGTTTCTCCCCCCCCCCCCCTTTTTTATTTTTGATTATGATAGAGAATTTTATGCTGATTCAGAAAAATATAAAAACATGGACCTGAAAATCAACGGAAAGTACTCTAATTCGAAGTCAAAGTTGAAAAAAATCCCACTAATTATTCGCCATTTTTTTTCAAAACGCTTTCATTTTTAACGAAAATTAGTTACCGTTACATTGCGCAATAAAAAGACCTGGTTTCCATCAGCCTTTGCACTATTATTTTAAAGTATTATAACGAAAGTGTAATAAACGAAATGAAATTAATGGAAGATTTCAAATAAAAGTTGAACGTAGAATGTGGAAATGTAGACAAATTGATGAATAATTATTATTGTATTGTACGCTGGTTTTTTTTTATTAAAAAAACGGTTTAAAGGTGACATTTTCTAAATATTACATGTGATAAAACAATTATGAACTTAGTTTCAAAAGTTCTTCTTTTAGGAAACAAAACTGTCGAATTCTTTTTTAAAATTCATTACAAAAGTACATTACTTGCAATATAGTTTATTCCCTAATAAATCAAAAAACGGTTATTTTCATTGCCACAAAAAATTGCGCAAGATAAACATACTTTAACGACTTTTTTTAACGTAAAAACCATGCTATAAATTTATTGCTTTTGTCAGCTAAAAAATCATTAACTTAATATTCTCAAAATGGCGAATATTAGGGTTTTTAGTGGGATTTTTTTCAACTTTGACTTCGAATTAGAGTACTTTCCGTTGATTTTCAGGTCCATGTTTTTATATTTTTCTGAATCAGCATAAAATTCTCTATCATAATCAAAAATAAAAAAAGGGGGGGGGGGGGGGAGAAACTGCAGTAGCGCCATATATAGATATATATATATATATATATATATATATATATATATATATATATATATATATATATATATATATATATATATATATATATATATAGAGAGAGAGAGAGAGAGACACACACACACACAATTATTTAATTCAAATATTGCCTTTATAAGGTTTGTGGCTAAGAATATAGCCGTTTTTGATTTCCTTCTTTTGACGAGTTCATTTTTTGTTACAATTTCGGAGTGGTAATTTCTCTTTGGTTTTGGATTATTATATAAAATAATTAAGATGTGTGATTCCACAAAATGTGATAATCAGTATTCCACATATATCGCGTCTTTGTTTACAAACAGTGTGCACCAGTTAATAGACTGGGTTCTAAAAAAACTCTAACAATAAGATAAACAAAAGCGCTCTTCAACTGGCCAGACTATGTATTTTATGACTATGCTATCACTCGGCTAATGTCGGGTTAATACTAGGCTAAACTTAACTAATTTTGCATTCATTATTCAAGACTGGTGTCATCATCAACAATGCTAGTTATTTTAATGCCAAAATTTTACAAAGTTGTATGAAGAAATGTAAGTTTTTCCACATGCTCTTAAAGAAGACTGCAACGTTTAATCCTTCCCAAATGTTGAGTTGAGATGCTCTGAATTGACACTGGTCGCTAGGATTGCCAGAATTGATTGAGCAAACTTACCAAGACAAGAAAATCAATTTTTATTTTGCCTCCAACACGACCACATGAAACCTTGCAATTTCTTTTGTAATCCATGCACAGCTGGTATTTTCATGAACAACTTTGAATAGCTTTCACCACATAGTTTTCTGCTAGCCTGTTCAAAAGGTGCTAAAATTGTTACCATAAACTTCGGCTAGTTTCCATTTATTTGTTGTGAGATTCTCCACCTTGCCAGGTAATTCGTTATTGGCTGATAAGGGCGCTTTCTCTTCCATAAAACGTTGAATAATCAAAAAGTCGGAATTCCAACACGGTGATACACTTATCATGATCCCACTTTAATCTCTTGGCTTCAATTTGTTATACTGCATCATTAATTGATAATTGAAGCGTATGAGCGAAGCAACGTAAGTTCATAATGTTTTGACACATTTTCATGGCTGCTCTCATGTTACTACCCTTTTCTCGATGATTGTATATTGGTACTGTTCTTGGTAACAACCAGTTTTCAATTGACTTATCAAAAGATTCTAATATTGCTTCTCCCGCATGTGACACAGCCACAAACGATTCATTCTCCAGTGAATATGATGGCATTTGAAAATCAAATAAATATATCAAACAAATTGATATGTAGGAATCCAGTTCACCAGATGACCATACGTCTGTGGAAGAACAATATGATGGTATGTTAACAAACTCATTAGTAATGCGATCAATCATTTCTCGTTTCAAATTTTTATACATAGTTGGCACAACAGTGAGAGAAAAAGTGGTCCTACTCGGAATATGATACTGAGCAACAACCAATATCATATGTGCCTGAAAACCTAATCCTTTTTCGAAATCGTACACCAGTTAATCGGAAGCTAACATGCATCAAATAGCTCATCTTTTTGTGATAAATTTTTTGGTGAGCAAATAAACCAGTTGTAGATGACGTGGGACAAGAAATATTTTCAGTCTTCCAAAATATTTTTTAATGACGCTCCTTTCTCTCTCGCCCTCCATTTCGAAGTGTTTTGAAAATATTTTACCAATATTTTACAGCGATTTTCTAAATATCGAACCACGGTTCGAAAATTGAAATATAGTTAATTAACTAAATACATTCAGTTCGAGTTTGTTTATCAAATTATAACTCGAACTTGATAAGTGTTTCGCACACCTCTTGTATCTACTGAGCGGAAAAACTCCAAACTTAAAATGTGTTAACTACTAAAGAAATAAATAAAAAAGATAATGCGATAATTAATCTTAAGGAAACTAGTTACTTATTTGTACCATTTTAATACAACATTGGTACTGATTCGCGCTTTTAAATACTTTAAAACTTCGCTTTAACTTGAAGGAATTAAAAGAACTGATTAAAACGAGTGGTTTTTGTAAAGAACATTGGAAATATTCTAATGTAGCATAGAATGGCACCTAACTGCCCATAATTAAACAAAGTTTTTTATCTAACAAGTTTTTATTGTTTGTTATAGAAATCTTGATAACATTTTATTTTTTTCATTTCAGTAGAATAAAACTAAAAAGTTATGAAAAAAAAAAAGAAAAAAAGAAATGATAACCCTCAATAAACTCAATTCACCTCAAACATCTCGTGTAATTAAACCAAAATATAAATTTCTTAACTCCTCAAAGCTAAAGAGACTTTATTGAAGTGTTTGCACTGTTTACCATTCAAACGCAGATTTAGAAATTGCTGATTTATTTCTATTATAAAATTTAATGTCAAAGAATCATCCAAACTAATTTTTACAAAAATTTTATACCTGGAGAGGTCAAGGGGTTTGGAAACGAAAACTATTCCTCTAAAGTCTTTCAAAAATAAGGATTTAATGCTTTAGAAAGAGAAAGGTGTTTGCATAATAAAATGTAAACTTTTCGGTGGTTTGTTGGTAAAAAAAACTATTTTACAAACTTTTAATCTATGGAACTTTTATAATCCTTTATTTTTTTTTGCTAATTTTACCCTATGAACAAAAAACCGATCCCATTTTGTATGAATGAAAACGGTTTGTTGTAAGAGTTTTGTCGGTGTTAGCATCAACATTCTTGACTGTTGCTGCATTGATAGTCAGGTCTACATAGACTGTGGGGTTGTACGAAAAATTACGTGGTTAACTTCGGTTTGGGAATTTGTGTATTCGTATCGAATAAAAAATAAAGAACTTCAATTGATTTAAAACAGAGTGAATTTCAAATAGCTTATTTAGTCAAACAAAGTTATAGATTCTGTTAAAAATTTCTACCATTTCGTTTCTACGCTTCAAAATGCGCATATGCAATACTTAGGAGTTTTATTTTTTTACTAAACAATCATAAAATAAAATTTTAAAGAACTTTTTGAAAGAACTCAAAATATTATTGCTTTACTAGACGCCTTATGCAAAATTTATCTTAGATAAAAATTTCATAAAAAAAAAATTAAAAAAATGTGTCAATATATTTTGCTTTTTCTTTTATAGTCCTTTAAACAAGCTTTTACAAAAAAAAAAAAAAAAAAAAAAAAAAAAAATCACTTTTTTTTTTGAAACCACTGTGTATGTAAAGCATATCTAAAAAGTGTAAAAAGTCTACCAGTTAAAATTTATTAATTCCAAAATGTTTTTAAAACGAAAACTAAGTTATATAATCAGTGAAGTGAAACAGTTGTTAAAAATGATCAATATATAAATTATTTCATTCCTCCTTCGCAACTGCAGAAATAAATTTCGGGAGCCGCCACTGGAGGAACAGTTTGTTTGCAAGCTAACATATACCATTAATTAAATATTCAGGGCGTATCGGAAAGTGCTAAACCTAAACATGATTGAGCAGTTTCCTGTACTCTACATGCACTTAACCCCGCCTCGGTATTGTATTGGTAGAAAGTTGATTTTTTTTGTTCTTGAAAAGACCCTTAAAGATTTGCTCCTGCTAAAGTAAAGGGCTTTAGTACCAACATGATTTATCTACAAAACAAGCTATCTACTGATTTATTTCGTAAACCTGTAGAAAAAATTCCTAAAGGAGAAGGAGTTTGATTTTGCAATGATGCAAAAGGTTTATTTGAAGCAATCGGAGTCTTATGCATTTCTTTTGACTGGTGTACAAGAAAGTTTTCACTACAACACTGAAGCAGATGTTGATGGAAAAATCTGGACGTTTATTTGATTAACTACATAAATTTGCATCTTAAACATCATCAATAGGTTCCCGACATATTCTAGGTACTGCAGACCTCATTGATTTTGTTTTCTCCCGGATGTATGGAACTCGGGAATGCACATGAAATTTAATGTCTTTTGCGAATTGATTAAGATACAAAATTTGTATATAGATACAAAGATATCGTAGTTTGTGCATAGATGCCAACTACAGCAAATTTTTAGTTGATCTCTGTACACAAACCAAAAGATCTTTTCTCTTAACATTTTAGAGAACTTTCTCCTTCATATCAAAGGCAGGAGAAAGCATAACATAGCCAAAGAGTAAAGATTTGGGGCATTATAATCATACTGAGACAACAAATAGATTGTCACAACTGCTTAAACAAGAAAGATTTGAAAAAAATGTGTAATAAAAAAAAGAAATCATAGCATTAATCAATTGGTACATCAAAACCTGGTTTCCATCATCAAAATCTTATAATGATCATTCATTATTTAAAAGCAACCGTAATCGTAATCGTGACCGTAAAAATACCGTCGGAATCTTAATCTAATTTTACAGTTGTTTTTCATGATTATGAACAGAATGAATATTTCTTTATGTTTATCCTCTATGTTTATTCTCAAAAAGAATAAACATTGAGAATAAAGATAAAGAAATATTCATTCTGCTCATAATCACGTTTATTCTGAATGTTTTTCCTCAAAGAAAATAAACATTCAGAATAAACATGATTATGAACAGAATCAATATTTTTTTATCTTTATTCTCGATATTTTTTCTCTTCGAGAATAAACAGAGAGGATAAACATAAAGAAATATTGTTTTTGTTCATGTTTATTAATCGTTCTGTAAACATTGACTCTGCTCATAATCATGTTTATTCTCAAAGAGAATAAACATTGAGAATAAACATAAAGAAACATTGATTCTGTTCGTAATCACGTTAACTAATGATTCGGTAAACATTGATTCTGTTCATAATCATGTTTATTCTCAAAGTTTATTCTCAAAGAGAATAAACATTGAGAATAAACATAAAGAAACATTGATTCTGTTCGTAATCATGTTTATTCTCAAAGAGTATAAATATTGAGAATAAATATTGAGAATAAATATAAAGAAACATCAGCGAGTTAGCACGACTTAGGAAGTTCTGTTAACCCAAACCGACGTTCTTAAACACTGCGAACCTTTCGTGTAAAGAGGCACAAATTTTATAAAAGGTGAGTGCAGTTATTTGAATGAAAAGGCTCTTTTAACCAGCCTTCTTTACTAGCCCAGCGAATGAAAAGCTTTTTTAGTTTACATTCCAGCGAAGATTTTTCAGTAGTAATTATTTGTCAATTAATGTTATATATTAAGACCACATAGTTTCATTTTAATTACTTATCAATTATTAATTACTTATTAGTAATTGACTTAAAGTGTTATTAACACCTTTGTAAAATTGAAATATAGAAAAGACTGAATAAAGTCATTGATATTAGCGAACTCTCCTGTAGTAACACTAGCTAACATTAGGAAAAAGGAAAAACCTCTGTTTTTATTTTGTTTTTACGTTTGCGATTTCTTTTTTAGTTTTCAAAGTATCGACTCATTTCACAGGTTGAATGAAGTTTTTGTACAACATTAAAGTAGTCAAACTTTATTTCATATGTAGCTTTTAAAAGTGCAAAGCCTTGTCTCAGTTTATTTTAAATTTCAAAATGATGGTAAAAACAGCGTTTTAGCGATTCATCAAAGCACTTCTTTTAATCCTGTTTAAGCGAGTTTTCTAATTTTGAAACAATGTTGTTTTCGTGAATTAAAAATTTTTACGTTTTCTTAAAGTTTAGGCTTTGTTGGGTTCCGGAACTAACAATTGCAACGTAACAATGCTTCTATTTGTTTGTTTTATGTGCTTACTTCCATCATCATTAGCAGGAAAAAGTGCAGGAGGAGCTGCAGGAGGAGCTGGTGGAGGAGCTGGTGGAGGAGCTGCAGGCGAATTACTTAAAGCTGTTTTGGAGGTTGGTGTGGACGCTGCTTTAAAAGAAATTGATAACGTGTGGAAGGGAGACGTTGTGAGATATTGGAAAGGCGCCCTTGAAAACAAGTCCGATAAAACGCTAACTGCTTCAGGAAGCACTGAAGAATCTGGAAGTCTTGGCACAGTTCTTCCTGATATTCCTCCCGGAAAAACGGGAGGATTTTTATGGGAAAAATCTAGAGGCGCTGCAACTGGTGCAATCGGTGTTATTCATTACAAATATGGTGACAAATATATAAACTTAATGGCGTCCATTCCTTATGATTGGAACTTGTATTCTGCTTGGTCCAATGTTTGTATATCTAGCAAAAAGGAAAGTTTTGACACCCTGTACAATGGAAAAGGTTCATGTAAGTCTCCTGTTAAAGCAGGAAATTGGGGTGAAGTTGATGGAGTAAAGTTCTTCCTAACTAATAAGAGCCACGCCGAATTCAAAGTTATTTTTAGCGGCTAAACTGAAAATACCGGGTGATGATAAATCAAACAGAACTGTTTAAATTTCATAGCGTGCCACAGTAACTCAGGGTGATCAAAAAACGGCAAAAACTCTATAAAATTTGATAAAAATTGTAAATAAACCTATTTTATGTAAAAATAATGTCTTTTTGGATCAAAAAATTCAAACTTGTTAATAAAATTATTTTATGCGCACCTTTTACGCGTACATTGCGTGCATACGCAATACGCACGCGTAGGGTTTGACTGCATGCCTAAGAAAAAAATTTAATTAAAATTTCCGAGCAACATCTTAGTACATTACTCTACTTGATATTTGCAAAACAATGGTTTTTAAGGAATGTTGATACATAAAATTTTTTTTTTTTCAGATTTGTTATATTTATTTCATTAATTTTCTTACATCCATATTAATAACTTTATCTGGTAATATTTTTTATAGATAACTCTTATGCTTTCTAAATTTTTTTAATTCATTTTTTCAAACTCTCAAACCCATCCTCAGAACATTCCACAACTGGCAAAATTAGTTTATGTAATATGGAAGAACTATGCAGTAGCAGTTTGTGTACAGTAGGAGGCCATACCAGCCGTACAAACTCACTATAAGTTTTGCTAATTCAGTGACAGTATAAATCTAAATCATCGTTATTAACGGTATACCCACAAGATATCGATACAAGAATGTTATGCGATCCTATGATCACAATCAACATAGTTTCATAAAAAAATTCATGATTTTTAAATGCTTCCTACAGAATTCCCATCATTTATTTCAGCTGCTACTACTGATAACGTTGTACCATCTATAGAAACACAGCTTTATCAATGGAAGCAGCTGAAATCAGAGAAAAAAAAGTATTTTTAGGATACTATTTCACTGTTTCCACTAAAATATCGTGCAAGAAGGGGATAAATATGTGTCCAAGGGCTAAGTTTCTGATCATTTAATATTGCTTATAGCTAAGGTCAGCATTCACTTCTAAGCTTGCTGTACTCTCATATTTTTAGGAAAGGTTTTATTCAAAGTGTCTGTAACTTTTTTGAACATTAAAACTTTAAAAAATGTACTTCTTGCAGAGACCAAAATAGAGCATGATGTTCAACACCTAGTTCTTTTATTTTTTCTCTTTTGCTTTGCTCTCCAAGAGAGATTTTTAATCGACAGTTAAAAGAATTTAAAGAAAAGATTTTTCTTCGTTTACTTATTTCTATAATTTCTACCAGATTGTTTTAGTTTTTACTTCACTTTCAAAATAAATGTAGCTAAAGTAACCTTTACTTTATTTATGTTCTCATTATTAATTTCTTCAGTTTTATTTCATTTTGTAAGTAAATCCTTCTATAATCAGTTCTTATCCACTCCTAATTCACGTATATTCGGGATAAGATCTAATCTTTTTATTGTTTTTAAGAATCGCCTAATTAATAAAATCATTAACATATATCAGAAACCTTTTTGAGTACTTTATAATTTTTCACTTTACACTGTTTAACATTTTATGTTATTATTTCTTTGACAATTATCATATTAAGTTTCCAATAATGTTTAAGTAAATAATGTTACATGTACACTGCAGGCCAAAAGTTTCCGGAGTCTTGATATTTTTATATAAAAAGCTAAAATCAATCCTGTATCATTAAATCAATCAATAATATTAATTTGTAATACTTAAACTTACTAATTTTAAGTGTTTATGTAAGTTTGAGGTCAGTAATTGGGTATTACTAATTTTTTCATTAGTAGGTACAGAATATGTAAAAAAAAAAAAAATTTTCGAACTCATAATATATTGATGATTACATTGAGGCCTATAATAGTCAAAATAACTCCTAAAAATAGAGTTTACTAGAAACAGAATTACTCATGAGTAAAAGCTCATTTTACTTTCAAACTTGGTATACTTGTTCGTGCTACCTGTATCTAGTGCGTGAGTTTTTTTTATTAAAAGATCATGTTTCTACTAAACGTTATGCTTCAAAGCAACTTTATTTTCAAAAAATCTGCTACTAGACCTCTGATCTTAGTTCCTTAACGACGACTTACAAGTATTAAATTTTTTGAAAAAAACTCAGGCACTAGCAGTACACTGGATGAATAAGTCCTGAAAATTTCAATTAGTTATCACTATTAATTCAAAAGTTATGAAGTTTTTCGTGAGACAATTTTCTTCAAAAACGTTACGGTAGAAAATCAAAAAACAAAAAAAAAAAAATTTTAGTTTTAAAAACAAAAAAAATTGTTTTTAAAACTAAAATCCTCCTTTTAAACAAGTTTCTCCTCCCTCTTTATGTTAGTCTTTATCCAAAAAACCCTACTTGATGGCTTTTAGTTTTTTGCTTTTTGATTTTGTCTTATCTAATATTTTAATAAGTAAATTTTGGATTAGTTAGTTCATTTTAGTCATCAGATAACACCTGATGACTAAAAAATGAGACAAAACATAAATCAATTTATGTATTCTATTTATAATCATGCAATTGAAATAAATTAGTATATTTATAGGGAAATCATCAATCATAGTATAAAGAAATACATGCTTTATTTGTAAATTACCACCAATAGCGTTCATTATTTCACTTTTTCTCAAGCCTTTTATTTGGTTTTCTACGCATTCGATTTCATCATTCGTTACGTCTTTGCTCTCCCGAATAAAACATATTTTTATTGGTTGGCATTACCTTGTAGATGATGGTGCTGGGTTTTGCCAAAGCACCTTCTTTTGGTTACCAATATGGCATATGAGCCGTAGGGGCACAAAAGAACTTTGAAGTATGTTAGTGTCGCTATCGTCGCTGTTTTGAAATTTTTGTTTAAACGTTTGTTGTTGCGAGCCATCACAACCCCATTTCGAAATCAATTCTAAATTATTTCTTTCTTTTTCATTTAAAGTTTCAATAACTTCGTTCAAGTAACAGCATAATTGCCTAGACGTGTGATGCAGAAGATCTTGTAATTTAATTTCTGAGCAAAATTCTGTAACTGTTATCGTT
This sequence comes from Hydra viridissima, assembly GCF_058129835.1. NCBI lineage: Eukaryota > Metazoa > Cnidaria > Hydrozoa > Anthoathecata > Hydridae > Hydra > Hydra viridissima. Next base: position 5,077,827 of record NW_028324303.1, read on the forward strand.
TCTTCTAGTGGATAACATTCCACTTAACATTCCATTTCACAGATATTCTTGTTGACTGCATGAATAATTTCATATTGTTTTTTAGTCATATCAGCTTCCACAAAAATTGACAACGCTTCTAATGGTGTATGCTTTTTCATATCTTCAGTAGATGTGTCATTTTTTCTATATTATTTGGCTTTTGTTGGTGTAAATAAAATTTCCTTTATAACGTAAGACGAGTCACTGTTCCCTGCAGCACGTTGACTCATTTGAGCAGAATACATCAACTGCTAACAAGGTGTATTTTCCCTTAAAACCCTTGTTTTTCGCCTTCTCGTTGGTGAACTCAATTCACAAATCACAAAAATGGTTTTTAGAGCACTTTCTTCATTTGCGGGGCATTTAGTTATTTTTTTAAGGTGTTCTAATAAAAAAACGAATTTGTCGTCAATTTTTTTCTCTTAACTTTGCCCCAAGACTTCATAAAGTGATCGTCTAGTCATCTCTATTGTGATAGCTTGAGATTCTACAATAAATGTATAAATAAAATTAAATAAAAGTTATAATCACAAAAAAAAAATGTTTTTGCGTTATTGACTAAAAAAAATAAAAAAATCTTAGGGCGCGTACATGCGCAACTTTTTTTTTCTTAAATGGTAAATAGAATATCTGAGCTTTATGTGAAGCACAAGCTCGTAGCTTAATAAGGCTTAATTGATATTCAAAAACACTTTTTAATATCGTGTATATAAAAAAAAAAAAAACGTTAAATATTTTACATCAAATATAATTGATAAGAAATGTGACAGCAACATATAAAATAGAGAAAATAAATATACCAAAAGTATGAGCTTACCTTCTTTTTCAATATCCATTATGATTTTTAAATTTGTCACTAACCACAAACTCAAAAAAACGATTTGTAATAATGCTCGTCAACAGGAACGTTGAAAAACAATTGAATTCATTACCACAATTTCTCGATTTTTAAAGGATGTAAACTTTATTACGCTTTAAAAATGCACCAATAAAAACAGATTTTGACAAAATTTTGAAAATCGACTTTTGATCAACTTTTTCGTATAAATACTCCACTGTGCAGCGTTAATAATCCCTTCCGCACCCTAGTTGACTATCTTACAGAAAACTTATAAGTCTTGTAGGATGGCAATATTCTTATATTATCCTATAGGATATCCTAAAGGATTCGTAAGATTGTAAGTAAAAACAGAAAAATTGTTTTGTTAATGTTAATTCTGTAAAATATACTTTTTTTCACAAATGAAAAAAAAGCGCGTTTCTTAACTTCACTCTGATGTTTAAAGGAGAAATTAAGAAACGCGCTTTTTTAACAATTTCGTTATAAAAATTTTAATTTCATTCGTTATAACAAGGTATATCCTGTTTAATCTATAAAAACGTTTACATTTTGTTTGTTTTAGCTTTTCCGTTTGATAGTCGTTTTGTTTTAAAAAGCTTATGGTCGTCTTTATTAGGCTTATATTTTCGTTTTATTTTTATGAGGCTTATATTTCATTGTTTAAAATAAGGCAATTCATTATCTATCAAGTATCTTACAGAGGATGGCATCTGCACGCAGATCAATAAAGCGCTCTTATAGACATATTGATGAATATAACGAGACTGATAATGAAAGTGATAAAGAATGCAAAATTTTGGATGATGAAGTAGACCAACTTATCCCAGAATCTTTGGAAACCAGTGTTTGAGATGGCGATGACAATGCAGAAAAAGATGTCAGTGATGATTTAAGTAATATTTCTCAAAAGTTAGAAATAACAAGTATGACAAGAGCTCTTTTTATTGCCTCAATTGCACTTCATGCAGTTCAGTCCGGCATTAGCAACAGTTCGATTGAAGGAGTGATTAAATTGTTTCAGGTATACAAACCCTGTTTATTATTTAAATAGTATGTTTTATATTTTTGTAAATTGTAGTGCTGGTAGTCTACCAGCACAACAATTACCAGGTAGACCAGTTGGTGGTTGTTTTTCAAGTTCCAATATATAATAATAAAATATATACAAAAATGTATAGGTAACAATGTAAGGATTTGTAAAAATATGTAAACATAATTATATTCTTACAATTCTCTTCTGCTTTGTAGACTCAAGAATTCAGTGGAAAAATAACACCTGTTTGTTTACATGTTATGATAACATGTAAATAAATAAATGTTATTTTTCACTGATTTCTTGAGTCTACAAAGCAGAAGAGAACTATTATGGCTATCAGACTCAAAACCACAGCATGTGTTGATGGTTTTAATGCAAACCATAGAAACAATGACCTTATTTGTACCCTTTAAATTTAGATGTAATGCAATCAATCAATAACACATGTCAGTTGATTCCATAAATAATTCAAATTGTTAAATGTTTACATTTAACATAAATACTTTGGTGTATGAATTTTTCAAAGTGTACTATAAGAGAAGGTGTAGCTATATGGTAGGGAGGAATACTTAATTATTTATCTAGCAAGAAATATATAGCATGTCTGCCATAATCTAAACATGCTGACAATTTCTTATAGGTGTTATAAAAAATGCTACAAAGTGCACATTTATGAACTATTGAAATATATGATGGTATTTATAATTACAAAATTAAAGAAGACTCTAATATAAAATATATTTGAAATTAACTTCTATGCTATTTTCAATTGATAAAAATATTTTACATTCTTTGAAGAATCTGATCTTGATCAACTTGTAGTATGCATTTAAATATTTGATCAACATAAAGCATATATTTTATATTCATTTTTTTAGCTTGCATTCTTTATTGAGAATATTCCTACATCATGGAAGTCTATTACAAGTTTTCTTAAAAAAAATGTGTATGATTATTCTTCAATGTTTGACCTACCAATACCTACAGAACCTAACAGTACAGATGAGTTTGTGGTGTTTAATCTACATATGCAGTTAGATCTAATTTTAAGTGTTTATAAGCCTATGATTATTCAATACCGACAAGAACTAGTTAGTGCTGGAGATGTTATAAGTTTGGCTCCAACATTAACATCTGATATTTTAAATTTACATTTACTTATATCTGCAGATGGAGCGAACCCTTATTTTAAAAAGAAATCGTCATTTTGGCCATTGCAGGCAACTCTACTAGACTTGCCAAACAATGTTAGGTCTCGTCTAGAAAATTCTTTGTTTTTAGTCATTTGCAGATGCACTGGTAAACCTAATTGGGATTCTTTGATGCCCTCTATTTTTGAAAAGTTCAGATTTAGACAAGAAGTTAATCTTCCATCTGGGTTGACTGTGATCATCCATCCCTATGCTGCTGTATTTGATTTACCTGCTCAAGCTCATTTTTTGAATGTTGTGCAGTTCAATGGAGAGTTTGGATGCCTGTTTTGTAAACATCCTGGAAGGCGCGTCAAATCTGGTAGAGGCAAAGCACAAGTGTACCCATATGAGCCTGCAGTTATTATTACATCAATTGAATTTAGTAATATCGCATTATTAGCAAGTAAATCAAATTCTATTAGACAGGTTAAGAAACCTATTTTTGGAATTAAAGGTCAGTGCTCACTGAAAGATTATATTTCAGTGCCAGATAATATTTTAATAGATGGTATGCATTTGTTGTATGAAAATATAACTTCAACTTTACTCAGCTCATTTTTTGACCCTAAATACCGTACTAAACCATTTTTTTTAGGTAGCAGAGTTAATTCACACATTTTTAAAACATGCTTGCAAACTATATCATTACCACATGATTTTTCAAGGTCTCCACCTTTAACTGATTTGAAAATGTGGAAAGCACATGACTTCAAAAATATGCTTGCTTATTATTCTGTTCCCTTACTTTTATTTCATTTGCCTCAAGGTCATTGCATTCATTTTATGTCTCTAATTATGTCATGTCATTTTGCTAACAACGTAAATTCACGGAATTTGATTGATAAGTTGGAAACCTGTGTTCAGTATTTTTATTCACATATGAGTTTTTTTTATCCTTCTAATTTTGCGACAATAAATGTACACTTATTATCGCATATTCCTAGGCAAGTTTCAAAGTTTGGTGCTCTTTCTTATTCTTCCATGTTTAGTTTTGAGTCAAAAAATCATTTAATGAAAACTTATATGAAAGGTACTAAAGGTCACTTATTACAAATTTGTTCAAAGATTGCATTAGTAAAATCAATATCATCCTACATAAATAATGCAAATCTTTCTCCATCTCTTTTAACTAAGTTAAAGAATGTAATAAACCTGACTTCTTTGTCATACAATGAAACTCAGATTTTAGATGCACATAGAGTTATAATCAATAATCAATGCTATCATTCATTACAGTATAACAAAAGATGCTCTTCAGTTAGCTATATTGTGCAGTATCGTGAACATAATTATTTTAAGTACGGCAAAATTTTGTCATTTTTACATGGTGAAGTTAGTATTGCAAATGTTTCTGTTTTAAAACCTGTAAATACTATAATTGATCTTTTCAATTTTGTTGATCTATCTCCTGCAGAAATAATAATTTGTTCTTATATTTCTGAGTCTTTTATTAGTGTAATGGAAACAGAGGAGGTTCATTCAATTCCTATTGCATCATTTATCACTAGATGCCTGTTATTTCCTGTACCTAATAAGGTTAATTTACATATTGTTGTTCCTATTATATCTTTATTTGAACATGATTAATTTGTACCTTATTTGAATATATAAATTTTAATATGGAAATTGTAACACCTATTTGTACACGATTAATTTAGTATTTGAACACGATTAATTTGTACTTTAATTAATTATGTACATTTTAACATTTTTGTTTTATAGTTTGAGTTTGTTTGTCATCCTAATGAATGCTTGTTGAAATGTTTACTAATGACAATTTAGACTGTTTTTTTTTTGTAAGGTTGTAACATGCATATATGTTCATGTAAGTGTCGTCGTTTGTTAAACAATTTTTTTTATTGTAATCTTTAGCAAAAAAACAATTATTATGAATATGTACCTGGGTCAAGAAGGGTCAAGCGACTTCTTCCTTTTTTGGTTCTTAGGGCTGAAAGAGTTCCTAGAGCCTGTTTACTTCAGCTCTACAGTTATGAAATCAATATCTCTTCATAAGAGAATGTGGCTGAAGAAAGTATGCATGTTTTTCTACTTTTTCTTATTGTTTGTTGCACAAAAGCAATCATAATATCTTTGTTCTATTTCTTCATTTAAGGGCGATGTTGTAACTTTAAAAATCAATAACATCGACTATGAAGTCAAGCTTTATGCTAGGGGAACTGAAAAGGATTTAAAAACCAAAATGAAAGATCTGGAGAAGTATACTAGTGATGGTGTTTCTACTGGCACCATATTTAAAGATGACAGTGCTAAGGTATTTTTTCATGACATATTTTAGTCTTATGGGTATTGTCTATTTGAGTTCTTTCCAAAAGTTTTGGTTTTTATATTTTCAGTTAGAACTACTTTTTATAGATAAACTTACATTATGAACTACCAATTTTTAGTATTGATATTTGTTTTCTATAATATTCCTATTAAATGAACAATAATTTCATAGGAGACATTTAATTTTAGCTTGTTACTGAGCAATCATCTGCTGATTCTGATGAATATCAAGATTGGGGCTTATCTGCAGACTCCTGTATATTACTTTAAATTATCTATTTTCCTATTTTTTTTTAAATATATCTATGGTTACATTAATAGCTTATTTCATTTTAGTAGCTAGAGTCAATAAAGAAAATTCACTTCTTGCAGATTTAGAAATGCAATTTGGTTTAGCCACAGGTATGTTATTAATTGCTAGAGTATATTTTATATAACTTTTACCAATCTATCTTCTATTATCTTATCAAATGTTTTTTTTTTGTAGAATCAACACCTGCCAAGAAAAGGAATCTTGATGCTGAAGATGTCATTCCAAAAAGTTAGTTTATGCTTATAAGTATATATTATGCAAATATGCATTAGTAGATTAAAATCACTATTCAATTTTGGAACAGCATAATTTAACTGAAGACATTTTTTGATAGTTTTCATTGTATTTTCTTTGATAGTTATTGTTAATAATTTATTGTGTTAATTTATTTAAATTAAAAGATATGCTAGATATATAGGTCAAATCATTATGTTTCAACCAATTTAAAGAAAACTTTGTGGGTCACCATCTCTGATAAACTATTTTAAAATTGTAAAAATAGACTATTTTTACAATTCTTAAATCAAGGGGGCCATTATGTAGTGTTTAAAAGGCTATATTTTCGAAACCATTGCAATTGGATGTCTGAAATTTCAAATTTAACCTATCTACATGATGTAGATAATGATATGTAAATGTCAGGAAAATCAGAGATGGTGACCCACAGATCATTGGTTGAACTATAATGATTTGACCCGTATACAAAGTTTTTGTTTCTATTTCAGCAAAGCTTAAACATACTGGTGCTCCACTTCAATCACCTCATTGCTTATGCAAAAAAACAGGTTAGTGTTTATAAAAACTAACCCATAGGTATATATATATATATTGAAGCCACAAGTAATAAAATAGATGTATATATACATCTATTTTATTACTTGTGGCTTGTGCTAGTACATCGTTTAACTTCTCACCCATTGCATACAAAAGATATGTTGTAACATATCCTTTGTATGTGCTGGGTGAGAAGTTAAATGATGTACTTGCACAATCTATAGACAGCTGGTATAGTAATCAGGTTAATTTTTGCTATTTTAGTGGAAACCACCAAACTAGCTGGTCCTCAAATTAACACAATGTCGTTTTTAAATACCGCAAATTTAAATAGTAAATTTTAAATACATTGATAATCCAAAAATCTGGAATACCTTTAATGGGATGCCAAATTTCGAACTACCATACAAATAAATTAACTTTTAAAAGGAGTTCCTGTGTGTGGATGCACAAATGATTTGGATATATTATTATATGGTTTAATTTGTACATTATTTTGATATTTCATGGTGCTGTTAGTTATATAAAGCTTTTAAATAATAATGTGCAAGCTTAATCTTACTTATGTATGTGCTTTTAACAAATAATACCTTACAATAAAATTAGATAGCATTATTATCAATGTATGTTTTTTTATTATTACAGAACATGATGTTGTGCCTCTATCAGCTTCATCATCTTCAGATATAAGTACATTATTAGCTTTAATAATTAGCATTGTTGTTTCTGTTTACATTTACTTTATGGTTTAAATAAAGTTACAATAAACCATGTTAACACCATGTTACTATTGTTAATCAATCTTAAAGTTGATTAGCAATAGTTATTTTACCCATGAATGAGCAGGCATTAATTTACCTTGTCTTAAAATCATGTGCTACACACCCTAAGATTAATGCTATGTTATGCTCTAGCTTCATAGGTAATATCATATATTCTTACAATTGATCAATTGCAACTTTTTTGTTTTTGTTGTCTATTTAATTCATAAGTATTTGCATACGTTTTTCTGCATTTGTTTCAGTTGCAGCTATCAATAACCAAACAAAGGTGTTGCAGGAGTCTAACAGTATGTAAATTTTATGATTTTATTAAATAATTGTGATGATAATGCTGGTAGTTTTTACCAGCATGATCATCACATTTTCTTAAACTGTAAATTATATTGTATAGGTGTGCTCATTAGTACTCAAAAAGAGACCAATCGCCTTCTACGGTCGATTCAACAGCTACATCGAGAGACTGTCAATTTGCTCAGTAATGAGGGCTCAGCCAATCAAGCGACTGAGAGTGATGTAAGTAGATCAGCAATTGTGCCAATCATTTTTGTCACAAATTAAATTTTGTTGTCTTCTTTTTGCAATTTTGGCAAAATGGTTTTCTAATTATTTTTAAATATTGATAGGCTACATTTGTTGATGGAGATGGGCGAAGCAGACGTTTAGACACTTTAAACAGGTCGAATGCAAATTCATTTGCAATTGATTACGTCAAATGCAAATTTGGGCCAGACTATATGTCAAGTCATATCTTTGAGCCCCATGGAAAAGCTGATAGGTAAGTTTAATTAGGGCATGCTTATGTAGGCAGTGTTATTTGGCACTTCGCTAATTTAGTGCCTATATGAGTTAGCTATTTACACAATCTATAAAGTAGAGGAGAAAATTGACATTCTGATATATATCTTTATTTCTTACTATAGAACCGCAGTTCCTGATGCAGCAATTCGAGATCTTAAGGAGCAACTTGCAGGAGTTTTCGCCAATTACTCGTGGGCGTGTGTAAGACGAAGTCTGAATCAGAGTGGCCTAGATTTGAAGAAAAAACGAAAGTCGTCAGTCATGCCATTGTAATTGTATGCAATGTAATTGCACTAAAAAAAAACAATATCTGCTATACTATCTATTTAGTTTTTAATATGTGCAAAATTTATTTTACACAGAATGAAATTTTATTTCAATAAGAAAATATTACTTCCAACTTAAGCTTACGTATTACCTATACGAATCTAAAATTAGCCTACAGCATCCTATAAGAATCCTATTTTGATCCTTCAAGATCTTCTAAAATATTCTTTTAGATCTTACCTTATCCTGTAAGAATTCCTTTAAATCCTACAAGATCCTTCAAAAGGATGCTTATAGGTCTTGCAGGGACTTGTGCAACTCAACCCATAGGATTCTTGTAGGATCTGTAAGATCAGTCAACTAGGGCACGGTCATTTCCTAATGGACATTTATAGTGCGCAAGCGCATTACGTATAAGTTAAAATGCGCAGCTAAAGCTGTTATTTTACTTACCTCGAAAACGGAGCATTTGGAGGTATTTTTAATCTTTGATATACACGATACGAATATAATAAAACTTGTTATTAAACATTATTTTTATTAACTTACAGTTTAGTAAGTACAAACAATAAGAAATAAAAACCAAAAAAATCACACATGAATTTTTAACTCACCTGCCAAGTTAACCGAGATTTTATCGTGGATTTTACTATCAGTCTTACTCTTTCATAAAACTTCCGAAGATCAATTTTTTTAAGAAAGTGTTATATATCATTCGAAAGAACTAAAGTTGAGCTATATTATATAGCGTAGTATTTTTATCAGCCATTTTTTTTACAAAAAGATTTGAAGCTACAAAGTTGAGTAATATTTCGCTACTTTTCTACGATTGGTAGAATAATAAGTACAATAGGGCCGACACATTTCGATATATTTAAATACCTCAAAAGTATACAAATAATTTAAACTATATAATTTTGTGATACATAATTATTTTATTATATATGACTCTAATATATATATATATATACACACACACACACACACACACACACACACACACACACACACACACACACACACACACACACACACACACACACACACACACACACACACACACACACACACACACACACACACACATATATATATATATATATATATATATATATAAAATAAATAGTACATATAACTCTAAACTTTATCATATAGTTTTTTTTTCTTCGAGGGATGATCGTGGTTTTAATGAAGTTGCAGTTAAGTTATTTCTTATAAAATGATCTCTCATTATACATTCTAGTTTTTGCGTACCAGACATACTTGAGTAAATTCTCCCAATTTTATTGAATTCTGCATGTATACTCTCGCCACCTTGCTTCCGATACAATCCAAGGCCCACTCCCCATGTGCTCAAAAAAACTCCCATGTGATTTTCTAACATGTGCATATTTGGACTTATTGTCTCATTAGGCTAAGTGCTTCTAAAAAACTTCTTTAGTTTGCTTACAGTTGTTTCTACAAAACAAACAAGTATTAAAAAAACCTAACAATTATAATACTTTATATTTTATATATATGGTAAAATATTTTCATCAATATTTATTAAAAAATATCATTGTTTTATGAAAAATGTATTTTTATTAAAAGAATATTTTATACCTTATCACTTTTTTCATCTTTTCCCAAGGTAAACCACAGTCTGCTTTAAGTGCCACAACATCTTTTGGTCCTATCTCAACTTGAGAGAAATCTGACTTTTTTAAAATATCAACTTTATCATTTTTATTAAAAGAATTGAGCATAAGTGCTACTTGTTGTATTTTTGCCTTTTTTGTTGGTCCTGCATTTTCTATTAGCGATTGGTGGAGTTGCTTTTGACATCTTAGAATGGTTTTCTGACTCATCTCAGCTGATGTTTTGAAGGTCTTTGGAGTCACTGAAAACTGTATAGCCTAATTAGTGGAAAAAAAAATCTCTTTATGAAAATAATTTATGAGCATTTTATGAAATTGAACATTTTTGTTAAAAAAAAAACTATATATTTTTTACCCTTGGACCACCAGAAGGAATTTCAAACTAATGTTATTTATTTTTTGCCACTTTTAGTTTTGCAAAGTGAGCAAATGCATAGTTCTTTAGGAATATCATTATTTTCTTTAACTTTGTAAATATCTGTAACTGTCAATGAAGAGGAAGGCAATGCTGAACAATTGTATTATATATTTTTACTTTTGCATACTTGTTCATGTTTCTTCTTATTGTTTGTACTTCCAGCATTAAATTTTTCATTACATGAGTTCTTGGAACACTTTAGAACTATATTCTCAAGGATATTTTGCATAGTTGTTGCTTTTGAAATGCTACCTAGAGGTATGTTAGAGCAGCATACTTTGCATTTTGTTACTGTTTCTTGTTTTCCAAATAAATTTGGAAAAATACATGAAGCACAAAATGTATGTTGGCAGTTATTAAGTAAAATAGGTTGATGTAATATTGTTTTGGAAATCTTGCAGACGCATAAATCTATGTGGGGGTTATCAGCTAAGCTGATAGACTCATAGCATAAGCAAGAAATTCCAGAAAAACTGTCTATTATTTTATTAATTGACTTCCTTGTCCATATATCTTTGTTAACTGATGGTGGTCTTCCAAATGGTTTCTTTTTTTTCGGCCAGATTTCTTTACAAAACATATACAGCTTTCAAGTGAGAATGTTTGTGGCCAGTTAGTTAAAATGAAATTAAAAGAGGTTGTTCCTTGTTGTTCAATGTCTCATTAATGTATAACATTTCATACAAATTTTTGGTGGGTGGATCTCTGTTCTGTCTTCTCCTATTTCAGTGAAAAATGGTTGGTCAACTCTCGCTATATATTTATCACGTTAAACGAGTTAGACTAAGGTTAGCAGAAGTAGCAGTCGCCATATTAGAAAGTTAGGTGCACTTTTTTACTTTAAAATTTCTAAAAATTAAAAAAATGGCTGGTAAACAAGTTTAGTATTTTCTAAAAATGTCAAAATTTTAGTTTTAAAAATAATTTAGTTCTTGAAACAAACAATTGATTTAAAAAAGTTACACAAGTTTGAAGAACATCTTTTGTTTTTAAAATATAGATTTTTATAGCCAGTCAAAGTTTACTAAAAAGCAATGGATGCAGAGTTTCTTTTATATTACTTCAATCTTTGGTCCTATAAAAGTCTATAAAATTTTTGAATGAGATAAAACAATATTAATAAGTAGAAAATATAATAGTTTTAAAACAGTTGCCTATCTTTGTCGTCTTCAAAAAACATGGAATTTCAACAGTAAATAAAAAAATCCATGTGAACGTATGCGCACTATAAATGTCTACCGGGGATCAATATCAAACGATCGTGTCCGGCGGCAAAGCAAGATTATGCCGAAACACGATGTCTTTTTGGATCTGCAAAAAATTGCCATCCGCCTCCCAAAATATTTTTGCGGGCAGAATGCTTTTGCCTCTACCTACAATAGCTTCCGCCTTCCAATTGGCGGCTGCTGCAGGAAATTTTTTTTGGAGGCTGGCGCCAATCAAAAGGTTAAAGCCACTGACGGTTGCCGTCAAAAGTTATTTTGTATGCAAGAAGATTTAATGGTTGCCTTCAGTGGTTTCCACTTCTCAATTGGCGTTGGCCGCAAAAGCGGGTTGGGGTGGGGGCGCAAATTTTTACTTTCTATCGCCAGAAAAAATGGAAGAAACCTTTGTTTTTACATTATTAAGCAATTTAAAGAATAATTAGTGAAAAAAACATTTTTCAAAGAAGAAGTATATTTTTTATGCGGAGAGTGAAAATCTCATAATGACAGTAAAGCAATTCCGTCTCAAAGATTAAATTCTTTTTAGGAGAAAAAAATTCCACTTTTTGTAAAAGCTTTAACTATTGGAAAAAAATTCAATTAAAGCCGTTAATCAACTCTAACTTCCCTAAACATATTTCGTAATTCGTTTAACACATCATCAAATATGTTTAGGCTGGGACATGGACCTTTCAAAAAGTTTTGCAAAAGTTATAAATCAAGTTTTTCAAGAAAACTATTTGATTAAAAACGATTTCCTTCATGAGCATGGAACGCCGGTAGACTTACTAGTGAAAGTTTATGCACCCAAACAATTTTCATTTTGGTCGTCGTGCTTGTTGCTAACAACCACGCTGAATAACAACAACCATTTTATCGCTGTTAACAAGAACCACGCTAGTCGTTAATTCGAAATTTAGAAAATCATTGTAAAATGCAGAGCAATTTATTCTAACTGAATGAAAAGTCTGAAACAAAAATAAAAAGCTTGTTAGTGTTTTAAAACAAATTACAACAAAAGTTTTTACACTTTTAAAGCAAGTTAAAAGCCAAATAAGATTTGATTGCTTTTGTTGAAGAATATAATAAAATATATAATTACGTAAACAAATTCAATCGCTGGAGCAAGAAAAAGGCCATATTACTGAGTCCCATTTGAAAAGTATTTTACAAACCCGTAGTATTATGGCCAAATAAATCTTCAAAAATATTTCTTATTAAGTACAACTTAAAAAAAAAGCTCCTTATATTTAAAAAACAGCCAGGGTGTGGGGGAGCCCACGGTCCTGTTTGCAAATGCTAAATTGTTTAGGATCTACATAAACAAGAATTAAAAAAAGAACAAAAGCTAATAGTTAAAACAAACGCTATACTGTATTATAAGTAATACATATAATTATAAAATTTTATAATTATATGTATAAAATTTCTTCCACATCATCATAATATAAAATTATAAACTACAAATTACATAAATGAAATATAAAAAATGTAAAAAATATAAAATACAACCTATATAAGCGAATTACTTCCATTCTGAGTTATATCAAATATCAAGTTTTATCAAGTTTTAAAATTAAATAATATCTTCTCTTTACCCTAGTTGACTTATCTTACAGATCCTACTAGAATCTTATGGGTTGAGTTGCACAAGTCCCTGCAAGACCTATAAGCATCCTTTTGAAGGATCTTGTAGGATTTAAAGGAATTCTTACAGGATAAGGTAAGATCTAAAAGAATATTTTAAGAGATCTTGAAGGATCAAAATAGGATTCTCATAGGATGCTGTAGGCTATTTAATTTTAGATTCGTAATAGCTAAGTTTAAGTTGGAATTAATATTTTCTTATTGAAATAAAATTTCATTCTGTGTAAAATAAATTTTGCACATTAAAAACTAAATAAATAGTATAGCAGATATTGTTTTTTTTTAGTACATGTACTAAACATGTACATGTACCAAACAAAATGTAAACGTTTTTATAGATTAAACAGGATATACCTTGTTATAACAAATGAAAATGAAATTTTTATAACGAAATTGTTAAAAAAGCGCGTTTCTTAATTTCTCCTTTAATTATCTGAGTGAAGTTAAGAAACGCGCTTTTTTTTCATTTGTGAAAAAAAGTATATTTTACAGAACTAACATTAACAAAACAACTTTTCTGTTTTTACTTACGATCTTACGAATCCTTTAGGATATCCTAAAGGATAATATAAGAATATTGCCATCCTACAAGACTTATAAGTTTTCTGTAAGATAGCCCTAGTTGACTGATCTTACAGATCCTACAAGAATCCTATGGGTTGAGTTGCACAAGTCCCTGCAAGACTTATAAGCATCCTTTTGAAGGATCTTGTAGGATTTAAAGGAATTCTTACAGGATAAGGTAAGATCTAAAAGAATATTTTAAAAGATCTTGAAGGATCAAAATAGGATTCTCATAGGATGCTGTAGGCTATTTAATTTTAGATTCGTAATAGGTAAGTTTAAGTTGGAATTAATATTTTCTTATTGAAATAAAATTTCATTCTGTGTAAAATAAATTTTGCACATTAACAAATAAATAAATAGTATAGCAGATATTGTTTTTTTTTAGTACATGTACCAAACAAAATGTAAACGTTTTTATAGATTAAACAGGATATACCTTGTTATAACAAATGAAAATGAAATTTTTATAGCGAAATTGTTAAAAAAGCGCGTTTCTTAGTTTCTCCTTTAATTATCTGAGTGAAGTTAAGAAACGCGCTTTTTTTTCATTTGTGAAAAAAAGTATATTTTACAGAATTAATATTAACAAAACAACTTTTCTGTTTTACTTACGATCTTACGAATCCTTTAGGATATCCTAAAGGATAATATAAGAATATTGCCATCCTACAAGACTTATAAGTTTTCTGTAAGATAGTCAACTAGGGAGTCAACTAGGGTTCTGTTTTTACTTACGATCTTACGAATCCTTTAGGATATCCTAAAGGATAATATAAGAATATTGCCATCCTACAAGACTTATATTATCCTTTAGGATATCCTAAAGGATTCGTAAGATCGTAAGTAAACCCCCCTAGTTGACTTATCTTACAGATCCTACAAGAATCTTATGGGTTGAGTTGCACAAGTCCCTGCAAGACCTATAAGCATCCTTTTGAAGGATCTTGTAGGATTTAAAGGAATTCTTACAGGATAAGGTAAGATCTAAAAGAATATTTTAAGAGATCTTGAAGGATCAAAATAGGATTCTCATAGGATGCTGTAGGCTATTTAATTTTAGATTCGTAATAGCTAAGTTTAAGTTGGAATTAATATTTTCTTATTGAAATAAAATTTCATTCTGTGTAAAATAAATTTTGCACATATTAAAAACTAAATAAATAGTATAGCAGATATTGTTTTTTTTTTAGTACATGTACTAAACAAAATGTAAACGTTTTTATTAGGCACCGCCGATTCGATTCGTAAAATCCGCAAAAAGCCAATTCGACTTATTTTGCGGATAAAAACAGTCAGTTCGTAAAAATTTTTCGGATTAATAATCCGAAAACTAATTTACGAACCACTAACAAATTTTTTTTTTGCGGATTCACTTTGTTGTTCGGATTAATAATCCGAAAAATTTTTACGAACCAATTTAACTTTAATTCGCTTAGCGAATTATACGAATCACAATCCGTTCGCGTCACCATTAAATGGTGTGGTCCAAACAAATTTCATTTTTATTATGTGCGCGTCCTATAAATAGTGGATTTCTTTTTTATTTTCAATCAGTCCTATTTGGAAATCTTAACCTACAACAATTCGTTCAACAGATCAAGTCTACTATTCTTCACTTACATTTATTACGGAAAGCCATTATTATATTATTTTTATTTAAAAGTTAAAAATATTTCAAACTGAATTTTTGCGGTTTTTTTGTTTTTTTTTGTGGATCGAATTCCTTTGCGAATTATTTCGCTTTGCGGATTGCTTCAATTAGTGGATTGGCCCGATAAAATTTAAATTGTTATATTTCTTCTACTTAAATATTAACAGAAATAAAAATAGAAATAGAGATAAAAACTAGTTTGAAAAATTGTTACGTTCATTTCAACAATTAAGGCAAACAACCTTTAAATAATTATTTCTTTTATTGAAAGCTTTTTGCATGCCTCAAAATTATCACTTTTTGTTAAGACAAATATAAAGGAAAAACTCAAATAATCTGATTTATTCCATTTTTATGTTATTTCATTTTTTTTCTTCTTTTCAGGTGCCTAAGCTATCTAATATTTGAGAATTCTTCAACAAGGTGAAGGAAAACAAGGAAAATGTAAGGCCTGTGTCAAGCCAAAAATCGAGGTGTCATTAGAGCTTGCTCACTAATTCAATGAAGATCTTAACAAAAGATTCAAAGGGGAGCTAATGAATATTGAATTTTCTATAGCTCTTTTTTTTAAATCCTAACAGGAAGGGCATGTGCTTTGTGGGTGAGGGGAGAAAATTTGAAGTAGTCAAAACTGCAGTAAAGAAAGCGATGGATAAAACGGTCAAAAAAAGAAATTTTGGCTAGCCAAAGCCCTTCAATGTTGGATGATGAATACTTTGATTTCACTGAACAACTGAGGAAAAAAGTGTTTGGTGCAGGTTAAGCAACTCAGTAAAATTCAAGACATTGTGTGGCCAGGAAATGAATTTGGAAAATGATTAACTTTCAGTGTGATTTTGCCTTTTTTTATTTCTTAACAAGGAAATCATTTCGTTTCATTGTATATTTGAATATTATAAACAAATAAAAATGAATCTTATTTCAACAGCATTTTTTATTCTGAATCCGTATAAATCCGTAAAAATAATATCGATTCGATACTTTCGGATCGGATTGCAATTCGAATAATATTTTTCGAATTGCAATCCGATCCGAAAGTATCGAATCGGATTGCAATCCGAAAAAATAATCCGAAAAAATTTTAACGAATTTTTTTCCGATACATTTTTTTCGGATCAAACCAATCCGTAAGTAATTTGAACCGTTTAGCAAAGATAATTCGGTGCACAATCCGCAAACCGATAAACAGTAACGGATCGGCGGTCTCTAGTTTTTATACAGGGTGACCACAAAGTATCCGCACACGAGACGGTTTCATCTTGTGAAAATATAAGCATAAAAGCACTTATGTATTTTCTTATTTATTTGTTGTTTTTGGTTAATATTATGTCATAAACTTTATTTACTTTACTTTATATACTTTGTAAACTATGTTCAATTGGTTTTTTTAGAATGGTGCGCGTTTCTCCTTATCGTCAATCTATCATCGAGTTTCACAAAAAAGGCTACTCAGCGAGCTACATTCAGAACCGTTTACATGCGCCAAGACGGACAATTTACGACACAATTAAACGCTTTGACGAGTTGGGAACAAGTTCTAATCATCCAAAATCCGGAAGACCTCGAACAGTGATCACTGCGAGCAATGTGAAAAAGGTACGCGATCGCCTGCGTTTGAACCCCAATCAATCTGCTCGAGGTCTCGCAAAGAAAATGGGGATAAAACGAACTTCAATGGCAAAGATAATCAAAAAGAAGCTTAAGCTCAAACCATACAAGAAGAACAAGTCGCAACTTCTTTCTCAAGCAGCTAAAGTCAAACGTAAAGACCGTTCTCTTGGACTTCTGCACCGTTTCAACGGAATTGATTATCGCAACATCTTGTTCACTGACGAAAAGATTTTTACAGTGGAAAGCATTCTTAATAAGCAGAACGATCGAGTTTGGGCAAAATCTCAACCAAATGTCTCGGTTTCACGCAGTTCTCATCCTGCTTCAGTTATGGTATTCGCCGGGATAACGGCTCATGTTAAGACACCGCTCATATTTGTTCCACAAGGTATAAAGGTCAACGGTGACAATTATTTGGATATGCTCAAGAAAGAAATTGTTCCTTGGGCTCAAAAAGAACTTGGAAATCGTATTTGGACGTTCATGCAAGATGGAGCTCCAGCCCATAAAAAGAAGACAGTTCAGGATTTTTGTGCGGCAACTTTTCCTGATTTTATCAACTTTTCTCAATGGCCACCATCGAGCCCCGATCTTAACCCGATGGATTTCTCAGTCTGGAGCGTCCTAGAAGGAAAGGCATGCCAAAAGCCGCATAAAAATATTGAAAGTTTAAAAAAATCACTACTGAAAGCTTGGGATTCTCTGGACCCTGCCTACTTGCTCGCCACCGTCGAAGCATTCCCGAGACGCCTACAGGCCTGTTATTTTGCTGATGGAGGAAAATTCGAATTCAATCTTTGAATCATAATTGTTATAGTTCAATAAATGTTTTAAAATAAAATTTGTGTTCCAAATACTTTCTACATGCTTTTTATTAAGCTCTTTATCTGTGCGGATACTTTGTGGTCACCCTGTAGATTAAACAGGATATACCTTGTTATAACAAATGAAAATGAAATTTTTATAACGAAATTGTTAAAAAAGCGCGTTTCTTAATTTCTCCTTTAATTATCTGAGTGAAGTTAAGAAACGCGCTTTTTTTTCATTTGTGAAAAAAAGTATATTTTACAGAATTAACATTAACAAAACAATTTTTCTGTTTTTACTTACAATCTTACGAATCCTTTAGGATATCCTATAGGATAATATAAGAATATTGCCATCCTACAAGACTTATAAGTTTTCTGTAAGATAGTCAACTAGGGCCTAGTTGACTATCTTACAGAAAACTTATAAGTCTTGTAGGATGACAATATAGGGTTGAGTAACGTTAGCTTCTTGAGCACATGTTACATCTTTCTTTTCGATAAATAAAGTGAGCAACACTGAATAAGGATTCTGGCCCTTCCGAACTAGCCGGCAAAGTACAAATCACTCTTGCTTTAGAGGCTAGCATTGGAATATCTTTTTCATATTTGTACCAAAATTCATCAAATTTCCAATTTTTTTTGTTTTAACGCGTAATTGAAAAAAGACAACTCTTCTTTGATATTTCGCTTTGACTGTGTTTTTTCTATGCATAGATTGACACCGCTCAATGTTGCAAGTTTAGCAAACATCTAAATCTGTCTCTTCTATAAATGAAAATGAGTAATAATATTTGTCAATATGCAAATCTTTTTATAAAAGTAATTTAAAAAATTATTTACATAAATTTAAACATATTTAAATTTAAAAGCAAGTAATATTTTATAACTAACCACTTCTCGGCTTGTTTTGGTCATTTTGCAAAGAAGTGTTTATAAACGTAGACCTTCGAGGATATTGTCGGAACATTATATTTGAAAATGTTTTCAACAGTTTACATTCTCTGCTTCCTGATATTTTTTTTCTGTAAGACACTCATTAGTTCTCGGATCAAAGAAATATGCTAGCAAAGCTTGTAACTTTTGTTTTGGAGATATCTTTTCAATTAAGTATACCTTCATAAACTTGAGAAGACTGCTTCGTAACATGTTTTCTTTCCCAACCAAAGAAGATGGTTGCAATAAAAAACATTTCGCTGAAGATTCATTTGACATCCTAGGATGTCCAAAGACAAACAAATTTAGTCCAGGCTTCCGCGACCTAATTAAACGTCCATGGAGGTCCAAATTAGTCTAATTTCGTCTTAATTCCTAATTCGGTCGTCAATTGACGTCCAAATAAAAATTTTTGGACATTTTCTACCACGCATGCTGGAACTATTTTATTGAACGCCATTTTTTTTTTGTTACTGAGTTTAACAGCGATATGTATTAACCAGATATCTAACAAGAATTTTTTCTAATTAAAAAATCAACTAGACTTATTTTAATCTACTAGATTGAAACATACAAGATATTTTAATCTAGTAGATTAAAATGTTTGTCGATTATCTACATGTTATAAAGCTTCCATGTTTTTTTCCTTTTTAGAAAAAGTTTTTAAAAAAACTTTTTTAAAAAGGAAAAAAACTTTTTCCTTTTTTTTAAATAAGTTTTAGAAAAATTATTGTAAAGTGCATATACTTTTGATTTGTTAATTAGATGCATTAAGTCCTTTTTTATTCTCAGGCTACTTTAGTACTGTCGTTATAACTGAAAAAAGTCTACCCACCAAGACAGCGCTTTCTTCTCATTTGTTTAGTTCAGCCAAATTATTGTTTTTTTCCCACCCAAAAGTCACAAAACTCTTGGAACAAATATTTCTGAGTGGGCTGTTCCGGAGCCAGGATGGAAAGAATTTGAGTTTACTGAATTTGTTTTGGAAGCTGGGACTTTAGAGACATGCAACAGATGTTTCAATTTCAAACAGAAAATGAGTCAGAATATCAAGGTTCATTTTTTTTTGTTATTTATATAATCATTTTTCATGATAAAAAAAATTATAGTGTATAAATAATTTTTTTGTATCAACTATTTAGAAAGTCAAAAAAAGTTCATGCACCTTGTCCAGAGCTAGACTTCATTTTTCATTCTAATGAACTTATGATCAGTGGATTTTGTCATAAGCTGAGTGATAAATATTCAAATACAGATGATGAAGATTTATTTAAAAATACTGCAGATAAACTATTTGCTTTCTTAGTATTTATTTCAACTTTATTATTTTTTAGAATTAGAAAAATTGACTCCCAATTTGTTACTTGATTTTACGCATGATTTGGGTAAAAATAATATTGGCATTGAATTTTCAACTTTAGATCGTTTTAAAACTGATAAATTAAAAAGTAAACTTTCAATTATAGGTGATAGTGGAGTTTCTGATAAAGAAATAACAAATAAGCGTGACTACTTTTGTATTTACTTGTATATATTTCTCAATATTATATTACAGATAATTTATGAAAACTGTTTCTTATTCATTTTTTTGTATTATATTATTAATGATATAAGCTTTTGTTTAATTGTTTAATTTAATTATAGTTTTAGAATTAAGAATTTATTAAATAAAAAAGCAAGTTAAATCTAATTAAATCTATTTAAAAAGTTTCATGTTAAACCATTTTTGATGCATTACTGTTTAAAAATATTTAGGCACCTGCGAGTCGGTTCGTAAAATCCGCAAAAAGTCATTCCGACTTATTTTGCGGATTAAAACAGTCCGATCAGTTAAGGGTCTGCGTCTCGGAATCGTTTTCTCGAAATGAACCGGGAAAAGCGTAACGAGACGAGAAATTTCCTGGAAAAAAATAACGAGACAAAGGAAAAGATTATCCCGGAATAAATTTATAAATCGGGACATAAAATTTTTCTTAGAATTTAAAAACTGTGTCCCGGATAATTACGAAACGTTACGAGACAGAGCAATTACGAGAAAGTCCGGGAATGGCTCTGAGCACGGACGTTTGGACTTGTTTGGACCAATCATTGTCTGTTCATTACATTGACAAGGAGTGGACCCTGAACAAGTTTGTTGTTTCTGCCAGTCCGTTCAGGGAGAGGCACAAAGCAGACAACATTGCCAAAAAAGATCGACAAGTAAGTTAAATTACAAAATTTACTTTTTTACATGAGTTAAGTTAATTGTGTTCAACAGTTAAAGTGATATGCCTGATCTCGCCATTATGCACGTTTATAATCAGTGCAAAGAAAAGTTAGTTATTTTAGTGTTTATAAGACATAAATTTCCATACTGTGACAATACTAGATATTTCAGTTTGTGTGATTTTTTGTTAGTTTTTTAGGGCTGTTGCCGATCTACCTGCATCAGGAACTGTTTCAGTTGTCGTAACTCATGACAATGCTGCCAATGTCAAAGCTGCAATTCCAAAGTGCACCTTTATTGATGAGTCTTTGCTTTGTGTGGACCATACCTTGAATTTGGTCATCAAGGACATTGTTGATGCCGCCACAGCAGTAAATCATGCAATCACTTGTGCTCAAAGGCTAGCAGAAAAGATGCACAAGAGTCATTTGGCGAATAAAAGAATTAAGGCCGAAATTGCAGCTATGAACAGGGACATTCGTCTTGCCATGGAAACCGATTCATAGGAAAATGTTACAGAGTTGGTCTACAAATAGTTCATCTCTGCAAAAAACACTCGCAGGAATTCTATATACATGTGTGTGCAGAGTGTCTTTGACATGAAAGAACCTCATTTGGCAATAAAAGCAAGGCCAGGCATTGATCCAGCAGATGTTGCATCTCTTGTGCCCTCTAAATTGGAGTTTAAAATCTTTGAGGAACTGTTGCCTACTCTAAAACTGTTGGCAAAGGCATCTGAGATATAGTGCAGATAAAAAGCCAACTCTACACATCGTTGTTGGTGGTCTCCACAATTTGCAGCACCACATCAACAGGGTTGAATTGGTCACGGATAATTTTTCAGGCACAAGCAAATCTTTTTTAAGAACTTTTTCAGCCAAGCTTGATAAAAGGTTTCCCAATGCTGGCGCTCATACCATATTTCTTGGTGTTGGTCATCTCCTTAATCCTTACTACAAGGGTGTGGCATCCAAATTACTACAAGGGTGTGGCATCCAATCTTTGGTTTAAAACGTGATTGAATTTCATTCTCGACACATAGCAATTTCGGACAAGTCCGACATTGCGAAGGAATGGGATGTCTACAAGAATATGCATCCCTGACCAAGGAAAGAGGCCCAGGAAAATATTCTTGGGTTTTGGAAAAAACATGAAATAAATTTACCTCTTTTAGCTGAAGCAGCACAGCGTTACCTGGCAATTCCAGCATCTTCGGCCACTTTCGAGAGGGCCTTTTCTGAAGGAGGAAACATAGTCACACACAATAGGACCAAGCTTCAGCCGGAAAATGTTTAAAAGTTGCTCTATATCCAACAGAACTATGACTTTGTTCAAATCAAGTCCTGGAAACTGACCTCAGAAGATGACAAAGATCCGGGTAGGGCATTCACAAAAATTCTAAATTGAGATCTTAACTTTATCTTTGCCTTTAGTAAAATCTTAAGTTTTGCCACTTCCATTTATTGTTTCTATGTTTTTTGTTTTAACTTTAAACTTTTAAATTCTTTTCAAACTGAAATTTTGCTCAGTTTAAAAAAATTTTGTAAATTTCCTTCCAGATTTGTTGTCTCAAGAGAGTGATCAAGCCAATTTTGTTGAATCTGATGATGTGGTTGAGATTCAGCTTAATCCAAGACTGCCAAGTCAGCCGATGTCACAAGCAAGTACGGCCTCCTCTAGAATCTCTACTGCTACAATATCTCATGTACCAGGTATTACACCACTGATCACCAGTTCAAGGGGTTCTGCTCCAGCTCCTTTTGCTGAACCACCCAAAGCTCCAACTGATGAACCTTCAACTAGTGACACAAGTAAATGAATTGTTTGACAAAGTTTTTAATTAAAAACTTTTATTTATTGCCAATAAAATTTAGTTAATGTGCATTACAGAACAACAATCACAAATAAAATAAATGAAACACATGCAAATTTTCACTTCAACTTTTATTTGTCTTGTTAAGTCTCGGTAAATTGTTTAATTACGATTAAGTAACCAAAACAATTGTAATGGCCGAGCCCCCCAGCAGAATACTAAATTTCACATTAAGGATTAACTAGTATGTCTCGTTATGTCTCGTTATGTCCCGTTAAAAAGATGTAAATTCCGGGAAATTGTGAAGCTCCTATTTTGTCCGGGACATCTCGCCTCATCTCGGTATCGTCCCGGATTTCGATTGAAAATTGAAAACTGTCTCGATTTTTATCGCTAATCGGAGAAAACTTTTAGAATCGTCTCGCCTCGATTAAAAAAAAATAACGAGACGTAGACCCTTACTATCAGTAAATATTTTACGAACCATAATCCGAAATTTATTTTACGAACTAGTGAAAACTTAATTAAACCTCGCCCACATCTAGGCCTGTAAATCGAGCCGAACAAGCCAAGCTTGCCAGGGCTCGGCTTGGCTCGTTTACATATTAAGAGTGTTCAGGCTCGGTTCGAGCTCGTTTCGAACATGAGATTCTTTGTTCGAGCTCGGCTCGTTAAGGATTAGTATTGTTTGGGCTCAGCTCATTTACGTGTTACTCGAGATCGACTGGTTTAAAACTCGAAATAATTGTTGTAACCTGTTAGTTTAAAGCTCGTTTAGTAAAAAAAATTGTTCGTTAAAGGCTCGTCTGTAAATAATGCAAGTCCAAATCAACAAACAATATAAACAATCCTACAGTCTATTAAACATGCAAATAAACAACATAATGAAATAAGATCCCACAAATCTAATAGTTCAAAATAAAAGTTAAATCTAATAGTTCAATGTTCAAACTTAATGTTCAAAGTTCAAACATAATGTTAACTCTCACAAACATAATAAATCCTATTAAATACTGCACTCTAATAGTTCAAATTACATTTTCACAAATATAAGTCTTGCTCTCATTACATTGGATGAAAGAAGATTAAAAGCCTTCCTCTAATTCTCTGGAAGTTGAACCTCAAAAGTGCGCTGAAAATCTGAAATTTTCAGCGCACTTTTATTTTACAACAAACTTTCATGAGAATGAATCTAGATAATTAAATATAAAAAATAATTGGAATTTGAAAGGAGATATCATGCTACATAAAAACATAATTAGAACCTTAATTGTTTACCTTTTCATATAGAAGAATTAAGAACCGTTGGAATAACAACATTCAAATTTCCTTCTTCAAGATCAACCTACAAAATTAGTTGATATTAAAACTTGAATTAAAAAAGATATCATAAAAATGACTAAGAGAATAACATTACCTTTTTCTCTTGACTATCATCTTTCAACCAACTTGTACAACAAACCAAAGCTTCCACTGTTTCAGGTGATAATGAACTTCTAATAGAATCAAGCACTCGACCTCCTGCGCTAAATGCAGATTCTGAAGCAACTAATTTTAGTAGAATTGAAAGTATTTCTCGTGCCATCATTAAGAGGATTGGTTCACATTTGAAACGTTTTTCCTCAAGATAAAGTTCCAACTCAGCCTTTTCAGCTACTGAATTTGTGTCGCAAAACTGCTCAAAGTCAATACATTGCTGCAAATTTGAGGAAAATTGTTTTTTATTCTTAATGGTTGTATCTTTTAACATATGTTTGGTACAACTCTTTGAGCACTTCCATAACCTTCTTGAGATGATCTTGACTATCTACAACATTGTACAGTTGAGGAAAAATGAATTTCAAAAACTTTATTTTGTAACGAGGATCCAAGACAGAAGCAATTGACATCAACATGTTGCAATCATCCCAATATTTGTCAAATTTAATAGACATAGTTGCTGCCATTTTCCTCATGTACTAATCATCACTTGCAAGATGTGTGTTTAACATGTATTTCACACTCCAAACTTGAATAAGATATAAATTTGGTGTTGGTTCCTGAAAATAGCTAAGATGTTGTATTAAACACCGAAAAAAACTTGCATATTTTTTCAGCTTTAATCCACTTCTCATCAGAAAGCAACCATTCGTAGTTAGCATCCCTTGCAGCATATTCTTTCAAAACAAGTTTAAATGGCAGAATATGCTCTAACATCGCGTAAGTGGAGTTCCAGCGTGTTGCGACATCAAGTCGCAACCCCTTGTTCGTTGGAACATCCATTTGCTTTGCAATTTGTCCAAATTTATATAAACGAGCAGGAGATTTACTTCGCTGTTTCTCTAATACTTTCAATAGCAAAAGCAATCTCTTTTATCCCATCTTGCATAAAAAGATTTAATATATGTGCAGCACAACGAACATGAAATATATGAGATTTGAAATGGAGCTTATTTCGTGAAATTAAATTGTTTTTCAAGCAAGTAGCAGCTACATCATTTGAACTTGCATTGTCAACAGTTATTGATTGAACCTTTTCTTCTGTTTCCCATAATTCCATACATTTGGCAATACGATCAGCAATAACAACTCCAGTGTAAGGGGGCTCTAATTCACAAAAGTTTAGGATAAAACTTTTTAATATCCAATCTTTATTAACAAAATGAATAGTGACACAAATATACCCAACTGTTTGATTTGAAGTCCAGTTGTCTGTAGATAAACACACCCTACTAACATTTTTCAACATGTTCTTTAACTTGTCCTTTTCAGTTTGATGCACCTTGACACAATCAGATTTGAGGGTAACTCTTGACACCTTGTGGTACTTGTAATTCAAAGCCTTTGCAAAGATGTTAAACTACTTGTGTTCAATCATACTACAGGGATACTCATGTGCAATAAACATCTTAGCTTGTACCTCTCGAATTTTTTTTGGATCATAATTTAAAGAGAGTTCTTTAAGTTTAACATCCAATCCAATATTACCTTCTGGCAGAAAAGGTAATACCTTATACTTCCCTCTAGTCCTCAGTTGTATGCATAAGCCTATGTGTCTTTTTAGTTGTGTTGTAGCTCCAGATTTTTGTTTTTGCCAAGACTAAAGACATCCTTTGCACTTCACCTTGTAAATTATTGTACCATTCTTATCAGTTTCAGACACCTCTTCAAAAGATTTCCAAACATCAGAAGTTTTTTTCCTCTTTCTTCCATTAACAGTGCTACTTGTTTTCTTATCTTCCACGTCAATTAAATTGTTAACATTTTCACTGATATTTTCACCATTCAAATCCTCAACATTATCCCCAGTTTGAAAATTATCAACAACATCCGTAATATTGAGTTTAAATAAACTAAACATATAATGGAAGAACAGTAGAAAATACAAATAGTTAGCATCTATAACAAAAGAAAGGAGAGGTACCTGTTTTTGTTTGAAATTTGAATAGACAGTAGAAAAATCGTGAATAGTAAGCTTCTGCAATACGAAGAATTCAATTTGAAAAACTTCGAAAAATTTTTCGAACCTCGAATTTCGCAGTTTAAAGATATGGACTTCTAAAACACGGAATTCGATTTTTTCGAAGTTGAACAAAATGGTCCTAATAATTGCGTATACAATCAAAGTATTTCTAAGTAATGAAATTCGAATTTTAAATTTTCAAAGTTCAATTTTTCTTCAATGTTTTTTTAATTAAAAGTTTGCTAATTTTTGCTTATCGCAAATAATCTTTTTAGACTGTTTGACGCTCTCCAACTTGTAGTTCCATTAATTTTATTAAAATTTTTATAATCAACGTTTTTATTCACAAAGAGGAAGAGAAATGAATAAACTTTTATAATAACAGAAAGCAAGAAAAAATGTTATAATGCATTTAATCGTTTTAATATGACGCGAATTGTATACTAAAGTTAGAAAAAAATTTCGAAGTTTATATTTTCAAAGTTAAAAAAAAGTCTGTTGAGCACTAATTTATAGTTCTAGATTTAGTAAATACAAGTTTTTAACAAAAACAATAATTCACCACTTTACCTGATTAAATAGCAGAGTAAATAAACAAATATTCGATATATTATCACGAAACATTTAGTTGTGCAACTTGAAAAAATACCTCTCTACAAGTTAAAAAATGGCTCCTTCAACAAAATCATTGTGAAAAGAGTTTGAAAAAAAGTTTTGTATATTTACTTTTCTGTTTTGCATAATTTGTACACTCTTAAATCCATTAAAAATGGACTAAAACATATTGGGCCTGTTGGCAAATGACAATAGTCAATAGCAGCCTCACGTAATTAAATTGTTTATATTAATCAATTATTTAGTGTAATAAGAGTTATATGGGTATATCTCATATGGTTACACTAACACTATATTTTTATTATATACTAATATATATAATATCACAATTTTATTTATTACATATATATATATATATATATATATATATATATATATATATATATATATATATATATATATATATATATTCGAGCTATAATCGAGCCTATATGAACGAGCCTATGATGTTCAAGCTCGGCTCGTTTAAAGAACGAGCCTAATTTTTTGTTCAAGCCCGGCTCGTTTACCATTCGAGCCGAACATGAACGAGCTCTTGTCGAGCCGATCACCGAGCCGTTCACGAACACGAGCCAGGATTTACAGACCTACCTACATCCACACTAAAATTACAGTTGAAAGGCATTTTATAGACCTACACTGCTGCACAATACATCATTCGATAGCTTAGTCTTTCAGCTACAAAACTATGCAGACTATTGAAAACTTTTTAAAGGTGTTTGGCATAACCATTAAAAACTGTACTGTGTGTCAAAAGCACTGAATCTCGCCCACTTGAACTCAATTTCGCCATGTTAATTTAATGCGAAGAACAATTGATTTCAGTAACTTCTGTCTCTTTTGTTGATGCTTGATTTTGATGTTCAGATATGTTTTTTGACATGTTGTTGAGAACTAAACGTTTCAGTGCACACCAGGTCACAAACTCGTTGTTGTAAGCAAGATCAAAGCCGTTTTTAAACAGAGAGTTGTAGTTTGCCAACTGAGTAGGACTCATTTCAGTTTCCATCTTTTGTAAGGATTGTGATGCATCCTGAGTCATGACATTATTAACATTGATAAGAAGTCCACTATCTGCTGCACTCTCATGTACATTCAGATTTTCATTCTCATTTATGTCAACCAATGATTCACCGGTACCATGCAAAACGTTTCAACACCCTGATCATTATCTTCACCAGGTATTGAAGTGTTATAAACGGTTGAAATAGCTTAAATATCCTCAACTGGGTGTAGATAGTTTGGCAAATATGCATCACTAGGAATAGCCTGAGGATTAAATGGATATATTCCACAGGACTTGAACCCAGATGTAAAGTTACTAGGAGTTAATGCTTTTTTCCAAGCTGAAGCAAATTTACCTGCAAAGTTATTTTATAAATTGATGACCTGAGGGTAATTAATTTATAATTTCCTCAAAAGTATATAGAATAAAAATACATATAAAATATACTTCTTTGTAAGCAACCAAAAACATGATGTCCTTAGTATATATCTTTACAAAATTTTATGATTTTGAATTTCGATAATTTTTTAAATATATTATCCCAATTCAAAAAATAATAGGAGTCACGGCAAAAGGTTTTTTTTTTTAAAATTGCTAGTAGCGAAAGAGTTAAATCTCATAAATACAATGCTGCTGAAAAATTTAGCATACATTTGATTTAAGTTTCATTTTTCTTCTTTTAACTGAATTTTTTGGCGGTAAACTTCTTATGCCTTTTCTATTTTTTTTATTTAGAGTTAATTAAAACAAAACTTATATAGAAAAAAAAAAGATAAAAAAAAAATAACTTTACTTTAACTATCTATTTTTAACTTAAACAGAGACCGCTACTTAAAGGGGTGTAAAAAAGCCGCACACTTGCACTCCTATTGTCTTTTAACTGCCGCTTTTTACTTTTTGACGTCAAATTTTTACTAAAAAATAAATTTAACTTTCCTTTTTTACATAATAACTGAACAAAAGTTTCTAAGATATCACAGTATGTATTACCTCATTTGAAATAAACTAGGTATTTTTCGCCTAAATTTTGTCCATAATTGGACCAATGAAATAGGAAAAAAATCAATTAGCTCTGAAATAAAACAGTATTGTAGGACTACATCTTGGTGGTTTTAACAGTTCTGAAATAGCTCGAACTCTTAAGTCTGTATCTCGTTCATATGTACTCAGAACAATTCAGAAATTTGAAAAAACCGGTACTACTGCACACAAAAACCGATCTGGACTACCAAGAATAAAAAGTATCACCAATGATAATAGTATCCATAGAATTGCAAGAAAAAACCCTAAATATTCAGCCAAAGAGGTTGCACAAGAAGTGAACTTGGCTCTAAAAAATCATATCTCAAGAGAAACAGTAAATAGAAGATTGATTGATCGAAAACTTTATTGCTAAGTTGCCGCCAGAAAACCACTGCTTAAACCAATTGATCGGTGAAAAAATATCAAATTTTGTAGAGCTATTTTGAAAATGACTAATTATGAACTAAGGAGAAGAATATTTAGTGACAAATCCAACTTTACAGTTATTAACCGAAAGAACAGAGTGATTATCCGAAGGCACTTTAATGATATGTTTCATAGTCGCTTCATTTTGCCGCAACTACAAGGTGGTGGAGGTTCAGTATGCATATGGGGTTGCATCACTTATGACGGCCCAGGTCTCTGGTACTTATACGATGGTTGTATGGATCAACATAAATATATTGAAATGCTTGAAAATCATTTAATCCCGACTAGAGACATCTTTTTTAGCAATGAGTCAGAGTGGCAGTTTCAACAAGACAACGCTCCTTGTCACAAGGTGAAAACGGCGACTCTTTGGTTTCAAGAAAACAACATTAAGGTACTTCAGTGGCCAGCTAGATCACCTGACCTTAATCCAACCGAAAATGTATGGACTGTACTGGACCGCAAACTCACTAAAGCTCCCGTAACATCAGCTGAACATCTTAAGGAAAGTTTGAAGGAGTCGTTCTACAGCTTATCAACTGATTATTACCAAAAACTTTTTAACTAGATTAAAAGATGATGTGAACTATGCATGAAGAATAAAGGTGGACTTATCCCTACATTGATCTTGCTATTAAAGCAAACTTAAATCCTGCTGTGCTGAACTTATGAGCAACTTTTTTCGAACTTTTTTTTTGTATACTAACTTTGAATAAAGATTTTTAATCATATACACTTGTTTTTTTTATTTTTTTTTCTCTTAATGTAATTAAAAAAGCCAAATAAATTTGTTTTGGTTTTTTAAAAAACCTTAAATTTCTTATCTTTTACTTTTATTTCCTTTTTAAAGAAAAAAACGCAACTTAAATCTAATGTGTGCTAAATTTTTGATCAGTATTTTATGTCTTAATGTAACATGCTGCATCTATTCTCGCCTACCTGGGCGAGGTTGAATGCATTGGGGGATAATATATTTATTCTGTGGGCGAGATTAAGTTAATTTGGGAGGTTGAGCAGAAAACAACTTTATGCATATTCTAATATTTCAAACGATTATAAATGTTATTACAATTAGAGAATAAAATGTGCAGAACAAAATAAAATTATAATCTAAAATGCACAATAACTAGTTAACTCGATGAAGTCGAATTAGCTGGTTTAATTTCGGCAAATTAAGTAACAAAAAACTTTATTTACGGTTCCTCTTAGATCGGTTGTTATGATGCTCATAAAGATTGGCTTGGTGCTCTAATTAAATGTCTTTGTGATGATGTAGCGTGTGTGTTAACGGACTTATAAGCAATCAAAGATGGTGGGTGAGATTGAGTGATGGGCGAAATAACATTAAATTACCCTACTGGCGAATTTTTTTTTTGCAGATTCTCTGTGCTGTTCGGATAATTAATCCGAAAAATTTTTACGAACCACTAGTGGATTCTTTTTGATGTTCGGATTATTATAATAAAAATAGAAATAGAGATAAAAACTAGTTTGAAAAATTGTTTCGTTCATTTCAACAATTAAGGCAAATACTTAGGAAAAATTCAAATAATCCGATTTAATCCATTTTTATGTTATTTCACTTTTTTTCTTTTCAGATGCCTAAGCTATCTAATATTTGAGAGTTCTTCAACAAGGTGGAGAAAAACGAGGCAAAATGTAAGGCCTGTGTCAAGCCAAAAACCGAGGTGTCATTAGATTTTGCTCACTAATTCAATGAAGATTTAAACATAAGATTCGATGGGGAGCTGATGAATATTGAATTCTCTATTGCTCATTTTTTAGATCTAACAGCAAGGGGATGTACTTTGTGGATGAGGGGGAAAAATTTGAAGTTGTCAAAACTGCAGTAAAGAAAGCTATGGAAGAACAGCCAAAAAATAAAATTTTGGCTGGCCAAAGCACTCCTTCCCCTTTGATGTAGGATGAAGAATATGATGACAATTTTGATTTCACTGAACAACTGATGAAGAGAGTGTTTGGTGCAGGTTACATTAACCCTGGAGGTGAAACAAGCACTAAAAAAGCCATATCAGCTGAAGTTGAGGGGTATTTAAATACAAAACCAGTTCCAGCAAGTACAAGTGTACTGTAACTCTGGTAACAAAACCAGTATATTTATCCAATAATGTCAAGGCTGGCCAGAAAAAATCTCTGTATACCTGCTACATCATCAACATCTGAAAGAGTTTTCTCAACAGCAGGGAATATACACAGCTTTAGAAGAACCAATCTTTCAATCTAAAAGACTAAATGTTGGTATATATGAAAGAAAACACTAAGCAACTCAGATAAATTTAAGACATTGTGTGGCCAGAAAATGAATTTAGAAAATGATTAATTTTCAGTGTGATTTTGCCTTTTTTAAATTTCTTAACATGGAAATCATTTCGTTTCATTGTATATTTGAGTATTATTAATAAATAAAAAGTAATCTTATTTCAAAATCATTCCTTATTCTGAAAAATAATATCGTTTCGGATTTCAATTCGAAAAAAAACTTTCGAATTGCAATCCGATCCGAAAGTATTGAATCGGATTGCAATCCGAAAAAGTTATCCGGAAAAGTTTTAACGAATTTTTTTCCGATACATTATTTTCGTATTAAATCAATCCGTAAGCAATTTGAACCGTTCAGCATAGATAATTCGGTACATAATCCGCAATCCGATAAACAGTGACGGATCGGCGGTCTCTAAAAATATTTGAATAAAATCTTAGCTTTTATTTTCAGAATTCCAATATGCTATTTTTATGGAATTGACAAATCAGTATGATCAAATTAAGGAAAATCAAAAGAAAATCTTTGATTATCTTAAATTTCTTGAAAATAATGAGGCAGGACTTCGTGGATTTTATTTTCTCTAGATTACACACATTAAACTGATAGACAAAACCACTTGACATGTTTGAGAGGTTTGATGAAGAGGAAAATTGATTAAATTCCGATAAAGCAGCCAGGTTTCAGAAGGTGATTTTGTCAATGTTATTTATTTTTAATGTAGAAAATTTATTTGAAAAGTAGCTTTAATCAATAAAATTTAAAATGTTATATACTTAACATCTCTATATATTTAACACATCTCGATTTTACTGATCTTGTTTTTCCCGCACTTCAATATTAATCCGACGACGTTTTCGTGTGCAGTTTACATAAAGTACCCACTTCTCATTACCTGTGATTAAGAGATCTAAGCGGTCACTATGCCGCTTTTTGGAGAGTACGATTGAGGATATCTCCTAGAACATGTCCCTGCCATCTTGTGTTAAACTAAAGGGTTGAAACTAAATCTGACAAGTGCGTTTGGTAATCTCCCTTAGCCTTAAGTTTGGCATATGTTAAATTCGGGCTCACCGGCGTAATGACCGGGCTGGAACTCATTTAAAGTGCAGTGTCGAATATGGGATTTCTGATCATACACTTTATGCTAAGTGAATAACCTTATTTGTTTATATATTCTGCATGGAAGCTTCAAAAAAATAAGTAATGCACCATTGAAACTATAAAATCATAAAATTTTTCTAGTTCAAATACACATAACCGAAAAATTAATGCACCAATTTTAATTTCCGACTTATTTGAAAAATTTTATGTATTTCCCGGATTTATTAATTACAAAGATGATAATGTTTATTGTTACGCCTTGTGTAGGTTTTCTTCAATTTCCCTTGTAATGCGAAACGGAAGAAAACCTACAAAAGGCTGTAATTAGATCTCACTTTTAATCAGTTTTTAATAAACCAAATTTCAAACACTGAGAGAACGGTTCGCTATTGCACGAAGTCTCCAAACGCAACTTGATGAGGTTCACGGAACTGCTGTTAATCAAGATACCACACGAAGGAGACTTAGTGCTTTAAATTTATGATCTCGGACAGCAGGTTGTCTGTAGACCACCAAAGAAAGAGAACGGCTTTTGCAAGCAGGCATATAAATTGGGAAATACATGATTGGGGACAGGTCTTATTTACAGATGAGTCAAGGTTTCGCCTTGTAAACTCTGATCGCCGTCCAAGAGTGTACAAAAGAGCAAATAAAAGATATTTCGTTTGTAATATTCGAGAAACTACTGTATGTGCAGACGGCTCATTGATGGTATGAGGGGGGGGGGGGGGAAATATCTTTAACAGCTAACACAGAGCTTTTTATTGTTGATGGTGGACGTCTGACTTCTCAAAGATACATAGCAAACATTTTAGAACCTTTTGTGGGATGTTTTGCACCGTGCATTAGAGATGGATTCTATCTTATGTACGATAATGCTAGTCCACATACAGCACAAATTGTTACTGAACACTTAAATAATGTTAATATACAATTTTAGGAGTGGTCAGCTTGCAGTTCAGATATGAACCCAGTAGAGCATCTTTGGGACGTAATGGGACGCTATGTTAGAAGCCAACATCCACCACCTAACAGCCTAAACGAGCTGCGATAAAGTCTTGTCCGCGTGCGGGAAGATATCCTCAAGAAACACTTAGATCTCTAATTGAAAGTATGCCACGGCGCCGTAAAACTAGTTATTGGAACACCATTATGTTTCAATTTAAGCTGTATTAGTGTGCGTAAAAATAATAATCATTTTACTTTATTTTATAAAAACAAGCAATATTTTTGGTTTTGGTTTTTTTTTCACCATTCTCTAAGTGATTTTTATTATTATGATCGAAAAAATTGTGTTCATGTGCTCTATTCTTAACATGTTTGTCTCAAATATAAGTAATATTAACGACAACTAAAATAAATTGAAAAGTTTATGGTGCGATAATTTTGCGCTTAAGTGTAGATCCATTTGTAGTGGCATGAAAGTTTAGATATATTACTTCAAAGTTATCTATGAAAGAATCTAAAGTAAAAATGTTATAGCTTCCGTAAATAAATTTGAAATAATATATCTGACTTCCTAACTGACTTTTTAATTGCGCAACGTTGGTATTGTAGAATAAATTAAACAGCTTTTAATTAAAATATCACGTTATTCAACAACTATCAACACATTAAAACAATTAATTTAGGAAACTCCAACCTTAGATAAGTTGTTAAATAAAAGTTAGCCTCTAGCTGCTACAATCAGCCTCATTTTGATTTAAGACCATTTGTTTCAAAAACTCAGCTAAAGGAAAAGGGCAGCAAATTAATTAAAAAAAAAAAAAAAATGCTGCATTCAACACACCAAAGTTTTATCGAATCCCTAAAAAAACGCCGAAAACTTTTTCCAGATTGGAAGTGTGGGTTTTATAGAAATTTGTTTTATTTTAAACTGATAGTTGTTGCATGTAACTTCAAGAAAGGTTAGGTTTTTCAAATGCAATAATTTTGAGTATTTACTCAAAGTTGGTAAACAGTTTATTATTTTTGGAGAGACCTCCTTGATCTTTGACAAAGATTATTTTAATCTATTTAGAATCTATAATGGCTTGCAAGTGAACATGATCAATACAAGCTTTTTTGATTTTCTTTATCACTTCCGATCATTTTATTGGTTTTTGAACATTATTGTAGACACTCTTCGGAGTGCACACTGCCACGAATGCGTAGCGTTAAATGTATCTAAAATTTACATGCAAGAGCTATCATTTAAAAATCTTAAATCTTTTATTGAATTCACCATTTAAAATAAGATAAGTAGTTTTGATCACTTTCTTAGAAATTCCACGCTTAATGCGGCCGATAATTGCAAATGATTTATTACAAAGGTATCAATAACATTTTTACAAAATAGAACTAATATGACGTAATTTGTAAGCTTTAATTATTGAAGCACAGCGGTATTGGTAGAGGAATATTTGTGGTCGATAAAAATAACTTATTTGTGTTCGATCAAAATAAGTTCAAGAAGATTTTTGCCTGTAAAAAGGAAGAGTTTTCACACTTAGGTTTTTTATTCGAGCACTCCTATAAATAATGTTCTGTAATCAGTTTGTTGTATACATCACTGTTCTAATTCTATTAAATCAAGATGGCATCCTAATTCAATCAAGAAGTATAAAAAAAGATATATTTGTGAGTAAATACGGTGTCATGAACAGAGTCGGTATGGCTTCATGCTATAGTTATTTAGTAACAGGTTGCAAGAATATATTCGGTCTTCGTTTTTGTGGAAGCAGACAACAGACCACGTGCTATTAATGGATTTTGTAATTACATTTCAAACTTTTAATTCAATTAGATTTGGTATTACTTATAATAATAACGGTGTTATTTTTGCAGCTCTTTTAATATTTTTTTATTTTTTCTTTTTAAACTGTAGATAAAAGTTTGAGAACTTCTAGTTCCATTTTTTTAAATATTTTTTGTTAAGTCAACGTATATTTTTATAAATCACCATATTATTAGTTTGTTATTAATATTATCTTTTTTATTACTTCTGAACTTATCTCTTATTTTGATATACGCTGATGGTTTTTTTGCGAATTTCAACTTAGTTTTAAATTTAATGATGTAATCATTAAATGACTACATCATTCAATTTATAAACAAGTTTAAATTTAATGACTATCCGGAAAAATAATGACCCATGGTATTTTAAAGCCATCAGTTCTATACATTAATAAAAAATTCCTCTCATTTTTGATTTCATCCAGGAACATATAAAAAATATTTTCAATACAGACAAGTCAAATCTTGATGGAGTGCCCTTCACATTCGACGTGTGGACCACTGTTCACACCAATTTGTCTTTCATGAGCCATACACTCCACTATATAGATTCAAAGTTCCAATTAAAACGCTTCTTGGAGGAAACGTCCCATTTTCCCGAAAAACTCACTGGGGGCAGTATTGGCAAGAATCTCAATGAATTAATCAACAAACTTGAACTTGATATAAGGTTAAAACCTGGATAATGGCCGACGGAGCAGCTAATGTCCAAGCAGGTGTTAGAAAATCAATTGCCGTACAGTGTGTCAACCACCTTCTGAATCTAGTTGAGAGTGGTGCTGTTAATGCTAAAAGATGTCCAAAGTGCTCAATTCTCAGGCACAAAATAAATAAATTAGTAGGTCACAAAATAAATAAATTAGTTGGTCACAAAATAAATAAAATAGTAGGTCACAAAATAAATAAAATAGTAGGTCACAAAAAAAATAAATTAGTAGGTCACTTCAACCAGTCCTGTGACTTTAAAAAAGCTATGACTATAGTTGATGGTGCCAAAGCCTTAAATAACTCCAAAACAAAGTTAGTAACCTTTGTCTAATTTTCCATTTATAATGTTTATCATCAAATATAAAGTGACAAGGAATGTCTAAATATGAACAGCAATGTGCTCTTTCGTTTTCAATATACAACCTAAACCATGCTGTTAGGTGCGTATCACGTTGAGCTGCACGATCTAAAGCCATTTGTTCTGCTCCTTCTCTAAAATACAGTAATTGATTTTCAGGTAGATGAACTTTAAGGCGTATAATAGTGCTTGATATATGATTGGATACTCAAAAATTCGCCACAATGCTTCAGGTGCACTAACATAATGACAATCTAAAAAATTGTTTACTTCATCATGATTAATTTGTTCGTTAATTAAAATATTGGCACAGTTGTGACCCTTGTATATGTATTTGTACAAACATTTAATAGCCTTAACAGACATGCAAGCTTCCACATTAATGTGAGCTTGATATTTCTTTGATAACCATGGATTGTAAGGTACTACCCAGCGGTTACCTACATTGTTACCTTTTATATTGATAACAAAACCATTATAACGACATCTATAGCGTGGATAACCTTTATGAACTGCTACGGTGTTAGCATTAAATTGTTTAGGATATTTTTTGCTGTACACCCCATCTTTCATGAAGGAAAATTTGGATTCAGTATGCCTCATGGACCATGAGTCATGCAAGTTTTAGCAACGTCATAAAGGTCTCGATTAACAATCGGATCTGGAATTTCTGAATATATTAAATTATTGATATCATGTGCTGTTTCAAGCTTATCATCATTTGCAAAGTGAAATAAAATATGAACATATACTGTTTACAATACTTTTTAACAATAGCCATAGCATCTTCAAAGTTTTCTTTTAAAGCTCTAGGACTTCCTACATAAGTTGATGGCAAAACTACAACACGCCCTGGTCTAACATTATGATCATTTCCAAGGTTGTTTACATGTTCGTGTAAGACATCATACTGCTTGCTTCTCAGTTTGTTTTCGTTATTTCTGATGAAAGCAAGGCGCTGACCTTCATTTTTAACATAATCATCAACAGCATATTGCTCAAACAGTTTTTTGCCATAAAAGAGTGAAGAAAAAAGATGTTTAACTGAAAGTTTATAATTGTAATACTGAGATAATGTAACATGATTTTTAACCAATGAAGCACGTTCAGAGAATTTAACCAATTGATTATGCCAACCAGCATCATCCCTCGGAAAAAATAGAGGATAAACCATAGGATCTAAGTTGGAAGACACACTTGATATAGTTTTAAGAGGATGACCTCTTGGGTAAATAACAACTTCCCTGGAAGCAGGTGGTGCACCATCTTCACCAACAAATACAACTGAAACTTCATTATGTGAAGGGAGATTATAGCGACTTATAGCGATTATAGCATTTTATGCTGGAGCATCATGATCCCAAAACATTTATAGCAAAATGATGTAGTAAACAGTGGTGAAGACAAAAAAATCAAATTGAGATAAAACAAATTGTATATATGGCAAAATAATTTGTATTGGCTTTAGTGAATGATTAAATGCAGTGGTTTTTAATAAAATTACCTACTTAACATTTTTAAAAATAGACACCAACATGAAGATAAGCCAAATGTCTATAAAATCAAAAGATAACAAAAAACATCATAGCAACAACACACAACAATAGCACACACCATAAGTTAATATAATATGTATATAATATAACTTAAGTAAGATAACATTCATATTTAACAAAACATAAGTAACAACATTACGCAAAGTATTATTAAAATACATTATTATGTATTAGAATAATTAATATTAAAGGCTTGAAAAAAGCTAAAACCAAAGCAGTAACGATTTGACACTAAACACTATCGTGTAACCCTCTGTTAAAAGTACATCACTTGGCTGGCAAAGTTGACAAATCTTGCTCTACACGTGTACCAATTCACAGCACTTTGAAAACATGGAAACAACATAATATAGACATATGTACCAACTATAAGCACAATAAATGTGTTTAAATATGTATATAAGGTTAAATATATACCTTATATACATACTTAAACACATTTTTAAAACAATTATGTAACACATATTAACACATACACAAAAATAAAAATACAGTTTACATTATTATAAAAACACATTGATAAAACAACTATAAAGCACTAACTACCATATACATATACATATCAAAAAAGCATACATGCAAACAATAAACGTGTGCAAACAAAAATTTTAAAAATGACGCGAGAAAATTTAAAAAGATACAAAATATATATTTACAAACAATACTCTTTACCTTCTTTATTTTTTCATAAAAACTGTAAACCTCATGATAAAATTTAACTTTTACAAACAATAACATGTGACATTCCATGTCAGTGTTGACCCAAAATTTTAATCGGTTTTTCTAAATTTTCTAAAAAAGAACGAAAATAGTTAATAGCATCACAGAAATTTCAAAGAAGTAATAACCATTTTATGGAAATAGCATTAGTATAACTTTAAGTAACATCCATTCCCCTATTTTCCTTCTAAAAATAAAATAATAAAAATAAAACTGCTAAAAGAAAAACTAAAACAAACAAAATATAAACAATTTAAAAAATTTAAATCCTTTCCACTTTAAATCCTTTCTGCTTTATCTAGTAAAAATTTAAACGCCGTGAATAGCCTGCCGACTGTCGGTAGCAAAAAAAAAAAATCATATCCTACCGAAAGTCCGTTTCATTGGCTGAAAGTGTCACATGTCAAAACGAATTTATTAACATTAAAACGTGCGTTTGGTAGTGTAAATAAATGTAAGCAGAGAAGGTAATATTAATAAGTATTTTTATTAACTTTTTTCTACAAAGTTTAAGTGATAAACTTTGCAGAACGAACTTTTTTAGTGTATAATATATATTTGTAAAATATTAAAAATTAAAGCCTTTGGAAAACTTTTAAAAAATTATATTTTTGAAACTTTTAAAGAATCATAGGTTTTTCACTTACAGGGGGATGCTAGGGCCTTAGCTAAGTGCGTGATGCTATTTGTAAATGTTCTTATGCATAACATATACATTTAATTCACAGTTTTCTGTAAATTAAGTCTTCGTATTTTGATTAACAAAATGATTTTTATTTTTTATTTTTAACAATAATATTCAGATTTTATATTGATTTTAAAATCCATATGAAGTATTGAAAATTATTGAAAAGAAAAAATTGCACATTTGATATACAGCTTGAGTTAAAACAATAAAACCTACAATATAATGTTTCTCCTGTTTGTAATTTTTTCTTTAACTGAAGCTAATGATAATGAGGGTATTAGGCTTGTATTTAATGGTAAGTGTATATAATTAAATGGTCAGTATTATTTTGAATAAATGATCTGTTTTATAGTCATATGGTCAGAATGCCTGCATTTACCAAAAAACTCAGTTAATGTATGTAAACCCACTGCACCTATCCCTAAAGCAATCGATATACACATTTAAAATACTGACTACTTGATTACTTTTATACTGACCATTTAATTAATCATCTTACCAAAAACGTCTATTATATGAATTTATTCATACTTTAAATAGCTTATTGCAAGTAACTTTACTACAAACATTGCCTTGGCTTTTAGTTCATTAATTACATAAGTTTCAAACTTATATAACTTGTTTAACGAAATGCACCACGAGAAGGTAAACCATAGG
The DNA here is from genome assembly GCF_058129835.1 of Hydra viridissima. Taxonomy (NCBI): domain Eukaryota; kingdom Metazoa; phylum Cnidaria; class Hydrozoa; order Anthoathecata; family Hydridae; genus Hydra; species Hydra viridissima. The sequence continues at coordinate 5,117,997 of NW_028324303.1, forward strand.
ACTTTGCATTTCGTATCTTTTGATTAAAGAAAAAAACAAAAACACAATCAAGGGTTGAGAAAGTCTAATTAAAATGAGTCACTGATTATGAAAAGAACATTATTACTTTAAAAAATGTTTTTTTTTTACTAACAATTATGGTTCGATCATCTTTTTTTTTAATGACTGTTTAATTCAACATACAAAAAAAAGCTAACAGAATGTCAAAATATATATCTATACAATTATAACTAAAAACTGTACATAAAATCTAACCGATCTATAAATAAATGCTAGCCATAAAATCTATACAATCTAGATAATACTATCAACACTTCTATCTAATCCATATAATCTATATAATATATACTGCATAAAAAGTACACTAAAATAGCTATTACCTTGCATAACAGGAACGACAATACCAACATCTTGCTGTTAAAAGAGAATCTTCTTTTGGCCTACACATTTTCTGTGTGACCACAAGAGGCATAAATCGCATGCAATTGCACTGTCAGTTTTATTTCCCTTATTTGTGCTTTTCTGGCATACAACGCAAGGCCTAATGTTTTGATTTTTTTTTAGCGTCGATTACTTTGTGGAAAGTTTTCCTTGCATTTGAGGTAAAATATAACTGATTTGATGAAAGAAATTCTAATGCACATTCATCAAGAATTGAGGATGAAACGCAATCTGGTCTTTTTTCAATAGCACTGCATTCAATTAGAGTTCCAGAAAGAGCTTTCTGTACATCATCAGCTTTTAAAACCCAACTAAGCATCACTATAAGAGAACAAACTGATCTTTATTACTAATTCCATAGAATTAACTACTAAAAGAAAAAATGAAGTCAAACTTTAATGAATTATTAATGCAAATTTAAAATTCAATTTCACATACAAGCTCTACCCTAATTAACTTTATACCCATTTGCTTTTGTTTGCAACTAGATGCTATTAATTATAAAATTATACAAAACAGTATACAGATGTTTATAACATGTAATGCAATCATTTTTAACATACCAGCATCTCTTTTAACAGGATCATATTTCACAAAAGGAACTGGGACATCAGGAGACTGTCGGCAACGTTTTTTAGGCAGACCTATAGTTGTAAGTATTGCACCTTTTGGTCGCCCTCATTGGACAACACATTGAGGTAAATGAATCTTCTTTAAGCCAGAAACTAAAATAAATGTATAAAATTCTATAATTCTATTCTTTTTATTCTTACATGAATCATACTTTACGTATTTTATATTCAATAGCAGATAACAATTTCTAAATTTATATTTAACTGTATTACCTCCTTCATTTTCCACAACTAAACATTCTTCTTTGTGTGGTTTTGTGCTATCCACAACAGATTGTTCTGACAGCACCTTTCTGATAACTTTATCTTTTTTCTGAGAGTTTCCATTCAGGTCTGCTAAATTTCTCCAGTTCTCTGTGAGGCGATTCTTCAACAGTTGATGATGTTGATGTACATTCTTGTACTCATGCAATGGAAAAATTCGGAGTTAAGAATATAGAGTCTTTCTCAACAAGTTCATTTACAACCATGACCTTTCCATGTTCCCAACCCTTTTGCAATGCTTGAAGAAGATTCATTCGCTATTCAAAAGTATGTCCAGTAGACTGATACTAAAGTAGCTAGAAATGAAGTTGCTTGAAGAGCAAGCTTGAACTTTTAATGCTGAGAAAGTATTTTTTTTCTTGGAGCTGCATGAAGCTTTACACAAAGCTCTTCATTTCTGGCAGATGTACTAAAAAATCGCTGATGCTGACAATAATACTCCCTGGTCCATCTTTCTGTACATAGCTCAGCATCAAACAGATTCATTCCTTGCAAATGGCGAAGAGCAAAGATATGGCGACAAGGCAGACGCTACTATAAAAGGAGAGTTCTGGGACAAAACCATTTTTCATCTCCGTTCTGAATTTTTTGTATAATCGCGGGTTAAAAAAATGTTTTGTGATAAAAATGATTTTTTGTATAATCGTGGTGTTGAAAAAATTTTTGTGTGATGAAAATTTCTGACGAGGGTGAGGGGTGAGGAGTGGTGATAACGGGAAAACGTTTTTTCATGACGTGATAAACACGCGTAATGAAAAAAAAGTTTAATTTTTGTAAAGGTGTTTAAATCTTGAGAATTAGGCGTAATAATAGGCTTGTCCGAGAAGAAGGTTAAAGCTTCCGGATTGACCGACTTGTGCGTCGCCGGAGTTGAGAGTGACGACGAGCCTTCTTCCGGCTGCGACGCTGGGCAAGGAATCTGCTTCTCCAAAATTTCTGTAAAAGGAAATGGTGGTGGTGGATCCGATGGTGGAGTTGGATTGTAACAGCAGTCCAGTCGATGTGTTGTTCAACGAGGATACGTTTGATCCGTTCCAAGAAGACAAATAAAAATCTTCCAATCCAGACGAGGAAAAGATGCATTTGCTGTTACCGTCATATCCAGAAAAAGTAGTGTAATTGTTTGTATTATAAGGTGTCCAAGGACTGAGTACGGTTCCGTTTCCAGGAGGTAAATTGCCGTCGTACATTCGGACTCTCGATTCCCACCAGCTTCCAGAAGCGCCGATGATGTGCATCCTGATGTATTTTAGAAAAACTCCATTTCCTTTTCCATATGTGTCAAGCAAAACATATTCGTTTCCGTAAGTGGTGTTTAAATATCTGAACGTCCTGCAGTAAAGTTTGAAAAGAGGGATGGAGGCAGGAATGGAAGCAAGAGTGGAAATGAACGGTTGAATCCAGTAAGTGATTGTAGAGGTATTTTTGTTTACCAATTGGATGCTGACGTTTGTCCTGAACGGCATGTCAAGAGTAAAATATCCTTCCAACGAAGTGTTGCTTAAAACGTTGCATCCTTGCAAAGAATTGGCGTAAAAAGATCCGCCGATAGGAGAAAAAAGCAAGTCGCAAGCAAGACCAGTGTTGTCCACTCCTATTCCTTCCGTGGTTTCTGCATAATTTCCAACGTTAATCTCGCCATCTGTAAATATTCGAATGAAAACATTTCCAGGAAAGTTTCCACTGAGAGCCAACCATAACCTTCTTAGAACACCAGGTCCGTCCGAGTAAGTGAAAACTGTTGTCGTAGCGGCTGATGCTACCGTTTTTGCGATTTTAATCCTAAGGACGAAAAGCTTGAATTTGGAACAAGCCCTAAAAAGTTGGATTTTTGTAACAAATCGTCTGCGTAACTTTTTGTCGCGGCGTCTTGCGCATTTGAAGGGTCGATCACATTGATCAATTTATGGGAATTCAAATTCAAGTCAGCCGTTCCTACTATAGTTCCACCTGTCGAATGCGTGTCGACGTAATTTTTTGTGGCGGCGTCGTGCGAGTTGGTTGGTTCTGCCAGGTTGATGATTTTTTGAAAGTTAAAATCAATGTCTGCAGTGATGGTGCTGGATCCATCCGTTTTGATATAAACGTTGCTTGTTGAGTCTGCGGTAAGATTATCTAAATAAGCGCTGAACTCGTTTCTGTTGAATTTGTCAATCATTTTTTAAAAGGGTAAAAATTTTTTTAAAATTGCAATCACCAAAGGGTGATTGCAATTTTAAAAAAATTTTTTTAAAATTGCAAAAAAAAATTTTTTCATTTTTTTTCTTGTTTTTCTTGATGTATTTTGTAAGAGTACAACTTTGACCGGAGACCAACAAACTCTTCAATCTGTTTTCCTCCGGTTTTGTCTTTGAACATCCCAATGACCTTTTTGTTTAAGCCAACTTTGAACCCAACGTTTTGAATGGCTGGATGGCTTTTGCTAAAATCGCTTGTGTCGAATTTTTTTTCCACATCGTCGGAAATGTCTTTGTAAAAGTCGTCCGTTTCTATTTCGTAAACAAGCGAGTCCGTGTCTGTCATCAACAGCTTTGCTTTGCTTGGATATTTTTTTCTGATGTAATCGTAGTGGAACTCGAACATTAAGGTTTTGCTCAAATCCAAAATGGACATACCCAAACAAATTGGTTTGTTGTAAAAAATTTTTGTCCTTTTCATGTGAACGGCAATCAAGTTTTCGTCAAAAATCGTGTGCCTGTCGTAGTTTGGTTTCGCCGATAGTTTTATTGCCTTTTTCTTTTCTGTTACCTGTCTCACGTCAACTCTTTTTTCAATGTTCTCCATTGTTTTTCCAAAAACCGAGTTGTTCATCAGCTTGAAAAATTCCTTCTCAAACTCGCTTGTGGCTTTTGTTCTCAATTCGGTGTTGAGGTCAATGTACGGTTTCATCCATTCACGCTGTTCAAATTTTATACCTCTGTGCACCTTTGAAATTTTCATTCCCAATCGTTCGTACATTTTCAGGTTTTCGCAGTAAAGGACATAATTGGTTTTGTCGTTTAAATTTGGAACGAGCTTATCCACTTTTCCAATTTTCATTCTCTCGGGGGCCAACGGATAATCGTTGTGTTCATCGTGAAGGCTTTCAGAATAATCCAAATCAACCTCCAAAATGCAAGGAACCGTTCTCCAATCAGACAGTTCGTCTTCTACCATCCATTCGAAACCGTGAGTGGGAAGAGGTTTGCACATAGCCCATCCGTACAAATTGTTGGCGTCCAAGTATTGAATGAATTTTGATGGTTGGCTTGGATCGTACGAGTCGCTCATGTATTTGTTGTTAGATTTTCCATGCCGGTTGGAGATCATGCTTATACCTCCACGAGCCCCTTTTTGGATCATTCGAAGCATGTCGGGGTCACTCAACAATTCCAATTTTATTTTTGTCATTTTCAAACAAGCGTCCCAAGCCAACCCGGGAGACGTGTAATACCAGGCTGGGTCGAGCTTGTAATTTTTAATGCAAACGTCCCTGAAATTTTCAAAGACGTCCGCCAGAATCAAAACGTCCGACACGTTGTACAAATCGTGATAATCTCTGAACGTTTTGCATTGAAACACGTTCCAAACCGTTTGCGCATGCGCGTAGTTTTCATCGCTTATTTCCTCGTGTCTGAGTTTTGAGAAAAACGCTTCTTTTGGTGGCAATTGCGTTTCATGAAACTTATCAAATCCATCCACCCAACCGTAAGGGTACACGCCTTTTTTTCGAAGCAAATCGAATTTTTCTCCTTTAAAATATTTTGCGAGGTTTTTGAACTCTTCTGGCTGTAAATTTTTTGACAAAGCATCCAAACTGAAGGAAAGGAATTTAAAGCTGTCGATGAACCTCAATTCAATTTTTTTTTCTTTGGGTTTTCCGTCCTTCCCAATGTACTCTCCTACCGTGATTTTTTTCAAGAAGCTGATGTATTTTTCCTCGTTGCATGGGATGCAGGTTATTTCTCCACCCAATTTTTTGATAAACAAATGACAGTCGTATCCTGACAGATTGTGAAAAACGACAGGAATGAATTTTGGCGTTTTGTATTTTAGGTTGCATTCGTTGTGAGCCGGTCCTCGATATTTTCCAGTAAAATGACAGTGATCGCGAACCTTTTCTGCATCGAGAATTTTTTCTTCGCAAATGTGGCAAACCGTCGCGGATTTGAAACTATTTTCATCCTCCTTTGTGAGAACCATATTTTTTCTTTCAATCCTTCCATAGACTTTTTTTATTTCTTTTTCCAACTCGCAGACAAAAAATTCGCCAATATCGTCATCCTTGCTTTCCGACACGGATATTGTGGGTCCACTGTTATAAATGGTTTCGTCAAAACATTTGATGTGAAAGGCAAAGGAGCTCGGAACGTGCCTTTGAAACTTTTTGGTTTACGACTGGTCAGGGTTTTGTTCGCACGAGTCCATCGGTTTGATAAAACTTTCAAAATCCGTGTAAACAATGAATGGGACCCTCATTGACCTTTCTATGTGCTCAAATTTCATGAACAAACTTTATGGAGGAAGATCCATTCGTGCTGCGCTGTACTCTCTGCAATAGGTCGAATGTTTTGAAAGATCCTCCTCGCTTTTCATCCCCTGCAAGCAATTTCTGCAAAAATATTTTTTTCCGTTTCTGTTGGATGCTTGGGAAGAGATGAGTCGACTCAGATTTTTGATCAGGCAATAATGATTTGTTTTTTCGTCTGAAACAAGCAGCAAATCTATTTCATGCTTTCTGTTCAAGCATTTCGATATTTGCAAAGGGTAAATGGATTTTTTTTCATATCCGAAAACGTTGATGCTGATTTCTGTATTATTTTTTTCAAATTTTTTGATTTGATCGAGTTTGACAGGAAAATCAATCCGCTCCCAATCTATTTTTTTGATTTTTCAATCAAGTCTTTGTCAATCCTTTCTCCGTGTTTTTCTTTCATGTTCAACGCCCTGGTGACGCTCCACTTGAAGCATTCATTGTCTTCGTTCTCCATGTTGATGATTGCTTTTTTGCTTGCCAAAAAGTCATCGAGAGGGATATACGACCGACCACCGATGGGTCTGTAGTCAATTAAATTGATGTCCATTTTCAAGATGGCGGACACTGTGCAATTCGAGCCCATTTTGTTGTATTTTTCCATGTTTTCCAAGATCTCATCTTTTGCTTTTTCGTAAAAATCTCCCAAGTCCGTCTACTCAAAGATAATCCCAGCCTTTGACAAAAAAGGTACGATTCGATGCACCTCCTCTCCCGTTGTAAGGCTAACGCTCTCCATATCGCAAGTCAAAACAAGGCTCGCTTTTTTGTTTTTATTCTCTTGAAGAATTTTTATCGCTCCGTCTTTCGCCAAATCTAAAAAGGCAGAAGCATCCTTTTGGTTTCCTTTGACTTGATGTGAAAATTGTTTTGCAACATGCCTCAGTGTGTGATCGGTCAAATGAAAATCAATTTGAGGTTTTCCGAACACGATTCTTTTCTTTAGTTCTATTTTATTATTTTTCAATCTTTTTTTTACCGGCTCTGGAACGTACGGATTAACGAACTCAAGCAAGCTGTTGAAACTGTTGACGACCGCATTTTTCACAGCCGTCATAAACCTTGAAAAAATTCCAGGAGTCATCGCAGGAGTCGAATCTGGAACAGGAGCGTCAACGATATAACGCGACGGCTCTGGAACAGTCGCAACGGTAGGATTTTGCAAATGGGATGGTTTTTGAGGAAGAGCTGGTTTCCACGTGATGGGTCTTGGTGGAATTATTGATGGTTTCGGAGCGATGGCAGGCTTTTGAACAATTTGACGCGGGGCGATTGAACGAGGATCAGGACGCGGAGCAGGAACCGGTCTCGCATTTTTTATTGCTTCAACGAGATCAGCCTTTCGCATCTTTGAATAATTTTTCAATTTTTGGGCTTTGGCGATCTCTCGCAATTCTTTGACAGTTTTGCTTTCCATTTTTTTATTGCCAAGAAAATTATTTAACTCAAAATCAATTTTTTTGGTTTTTCCGATTTTTTCGGGCTTGCTGATTTTTCGCATTTTGTTTTCCATTTTATTATGCCAAGAAAAAAAATTTTTTTTTCTTTTTTCCGAGAATTTTTTCAATTCTTTTTTTTCCGAGAATTGAAAAATTTTTTTTCGGACTTGGATTTTTTTTCATTTTTTCGGATTGGCAAACAAGCTCGTTTGTGCCGTAATATTTTTCGTCAAAAGAGAACGCATCTGCATAAGCCATAACCACTTTCTTTTCTCCAAAATTCAAGTCGTAATTGTAGTTTGGATATTTTATCCCATTGACGGTAGCGAAAAAGTTGCTGATGTCACAATGATCAAATACAGCTGGATTTGCTATTTGACTGGAACCTTTGGTTGTCTGAAGACCAAACAAAATAAATTGCGGAACGCTTTTGTCCGTGATCCTTCCAAGGGTCCAGGTGAATTCTGTGAGACCAGCTGGAATGGATTGCCTTTCGACTTTGTTTGCTTTGTAAGAGACATCAACGGTACTTTTTGACGCCATAAAATTCAATAACTTGTTTTTTTCCAAAATACTCGTTTCAATTCTTGGCATGAATAGTCGGAATTTTTTGATGTCGATCATTCCTATACCAACAGTTCCAGCTCTGTAAATGGCGTCGTCGTATTCTTTTTTTGTAGAGGTTAGTGTATGTCTGAACCCGTAAATAGCTTTATTGTAAGTTTCACAAAAAGCAAAAATAGGCCTTAAAGGTATCCTAAAAGAAAATGCGCCAATGGATGTTGTGTCTGCAAACAAGTGGTCTCGTCTGACGATGAACCCTGCGTTTCCAGTTGCTGCTGAAGTGTCTTTGTACCACATTTGCTTCAAACCATCGGTAATCTGAAAACCGAAAGGATATTTCAACGTTCCAAGAATGGTTGTGCCCTGACCTGGGTACATGACTCTTTCCACTTGCTGCCCTGACAAGTCGTAAGTGACGTCACTGAACAAATACATCATGGCGTTGTTTACCAGAGCAATGTTGTCTGCAACCGCGTAAGCGGTACCGTCCGCTTTTTTCAGAACCCCTTCAACGAGGATGTAAGCATCAGACGGAACTGTCTGCACAGACTGGCAATCAATCTCAAAAACGATCGATCCTGAAGAATTTAAATCGAGGTTTGTTGGAAGGTACTCGAAAAAATCAACTTTTTCAATGCCGGTGTTGTACTCGGGCTTTTCGTCAATTATTAATCTGTCGCTGTTTATCATTTTTTAAAATGAGAAAAAAATTTTTATGTCATTTTTTATTCGTCAAAAAAAATCACGCAATCAAAAGCCCGCTCCCCATTTTGACCAGATCTTGGATTCTAGCCGCGTTCTTTTTTGTCATTTTCTTTTTTACTTGAATGGACGAACCAAACATTTTTTTATGCAGCTCTTCCATCGCATTAATAGATTCATATTGCTTTGCCGCTTCTTTAAAAATCGCGCTTGTCAATTGGTTTGGATTCACCGTCCCCGTCTTGGCGTAAACTTTTTCAATCGCTTTTTTTCCTTTATCGATGGCAACGTCTCTGGCGGTTGATATGGCCGAAGAGGCCAATTCTTTTCCGGCAAATCTGGCGGCGGTGATCGCTTCTCTTCCAATTTCGCTTGCTGCTGCTTTCCTCAATAAACGAAGAGATGACTTTGATGCGTTTGAAGCTATCATTCTCCTCAAAAAATTTTTAAACGTGTCCACGATCCCTCCTCCTCCTCCGACGTTCTTTTTTAAATATCTTCTGTTGTTCACAATGAGCATTTTTAAAATGAGAAAATATTTTTTTAATTCGCCATCGCGTTTCACGACTCGGTGTATATTTGAATCGATCGGTATTCCTCTTTGTTTATTTCCCCCTGCCTCAAAAGCTCGTCACAAATGGCAACAGCTTCGTTTCTCGATGCGATATTTCCAGCATGACCAGCGGCTATGCTCAAACTAAGCCTTTGAACAAGAGCATTTGGATCGCTCGGAAGAATGATCACTCCACGACCTTTTATTCCCCTCGTTTTTGTGTAGTTTCTTTCCCAAATTATTGAAACAATCGTTTTCCACTTTCCACTTCCCGAAGCTTTTGGTATGGTTGGTTTCCCTTCTCTCTCCATTGCATGCGTTTCGATCAGTATTTTTTCATAATTTTTCATGTCCTCATCTGTTACCTTTTCCATATCAGGCATGGATCTTGAAATCAGCTCCCAAAGACCTAATGTCCCATTGTACTTTTCTCCATCAATAATGATGTCGTTTTCATCGATGCTAATTTGTTTTTTTCCAATGAACATTTTAAAATCTTTTTTTCCGGGATTTACATCTTTTGCGTGGATTCCAAACACTCTGTCACACATTTCTCTTTCCATCGCATAATGCGACAAATAATAAGATGCGATTTCTTCAACATTCATTTTTTCAAACGTTTTTTCAGCACTTTTTAAACTTTCAAAAGACGTCTCGCTTTCTGGGTAAGCCAAAGACAGTGGAGTGTTTCCAACCTCTTTGTATGCGATGCTCTTTATCTCGTTTTTCACTTTTGCTCTCGATGAGCGGCTTAAAAAACTTGGTGAAATCAGTCTGATAATTTGCATCTGAAATGTTCGCGTTGAGGCTCTCATTGTAAAGCTTCTCCCTGTTGGCCATATAATTTTTTACGATCTCATCCCTCTTTTTTGGGTCATGTATTTTAAAGAACTCCATTTTTTAAATTACTGAGAAAAAAACTTAAACAAAAACGAGTTTGCGTTTGCGTTTGCGTTTGCGTTCATTTTTCCTTTTTTGTAAAGGTTGTTAAATGCTTGAATGGCTTCTTCTCTTCCTTTTTGGATCAGTGACTCTTTGACCAATTCGTCAATGCTTGAATGGCTTCTTCTTTTCCTTTTTGGATCAGTGACTCTTTAGTCAATTCGTCAATGCTGCTTTTTGCTTTTGTTCGTATTTCTTCTGTCATGGTTTTAAATTTTTGAAGCTCGCTGAGGATTAGTTTGTATTCGGAATTGCTCACAAACCCGTCCTTGAGCGATTTTGAAATGTGATCGCTAATCGTGTTCAATTTTGACCCTGAAAGAACCTTTATTTTTTCGTGCTTTTCAGCCTTTATCATCATTTTTTTGTTTTGATGGTTTCCAAAAATGGACAAAGCACCCATTCCAACCGCAATCCCCTCGCACGCAATAGAAACTGGGGTGGCAACGACGGTTGACAAAAGTGCAATACCTGTAATCCCCAAACCAATGCACACCGTTTGCAACCCATCGTCTACGAAACGAATAACTTTTGCCACTCGATGGTACTTTTTGCTCAAAGCCATTCTTTTCACTTTTTCATCCTCCATTTCTTTTTGGATATCGCTTATTTTTTGAAGACGGTAAATGTGTCCTCCTTCATCCACTGGAGCCGATGGAAGAACTGGATCGGTTGATGCCGTTGGAAGAACTGGATAAATTTTTTCAGGTTTTTTTTATTATCTCCATCTTTTTAACAACGACAGATTTTTTTAATTCGAATCGATGTGATTTATTTTGCAAAGCATTTCGCCTTTTTTTGACTATGACGTCATGGATGTTGTTGCTGGTTATATCCAAAACGATTCGCCCACAGACTCTGAAAAAATGGCATCGTTTTTGTAAAAGTTTAGTTTTTTGTTGATCAAATGCAACAAAGTGACGACAGCAATTCCTTTGTCAAAACTCAATCCAACAGACAACGATATTGCCGTTTGAGAAAGAGCAACAAATTTTATGTCTTTCTGAGCAAAAATCTTGTGTTGCGCATTTATGTTAAAACAGTTTGGATGATCCAAATCTTTTTTTGCCACAACAATATTTTGCGATGTCTTTTTTTGCAGGTTTTTTATTGTCCCCACCAAATTTTCCAGCTCTTTGATTCTTTCCACCAAATTTTCTAAATTTTTGGTTCGATCCGACTCTTTGAATCGCTCCAACTCTTTTATCCTCTCATCCATGTGTCCCAAATACATTTTCGAAATTTCCGTGTTCGAATCGGCGTGTTTCTCTGCTGAGGAAACGTTTTTAAAAAACTTGTGAGGGGCATGCATTTTTTTATATGAAAAGAAAATGTTTTAACTCATTTTATTTTCATTTTTTTCTTAGTGTTTTTCACATTTCTTCGTCATCTTAAGCGTTGACATCGGCTCCATTTTACAACAACAATTGAGCCACTTTGTCATGATCAAAAATAAGATGTCCAATGCAACGGTGTCCTTTTTTCTTCATCTCGCGCATTAACGTCGGTTCCTTTTTCCAGCAACAACAAGACAATTTCGCAATGACCGTAAACAGAGGCCAGATGTAAAGACGTCACTTTTTTGTCGTTTTTCGCGTTAACGTCAGCTCCATGTTGCAACAACAGTTGAACCACTTTGTCATGATCAAAATAAGATGCCAAATGCAACGGCGTCCAGTTTTAATTATTTTGCGCGTTGACGTCGGCTCCGTTTTGCAAGAGCAATTGAACAACTTTAAAATGACCGTTTTGAGATGCCAATAGCAACGGCGTCCATTTTTCTTCATCTTTCGCGTTAACGTCAGCTCCGTTTTGCAACAAAAATTCTACTACTTTTACATCACCGTGATAAGAGGCTGTGTGCAACATCGTCCATTGTTCATCGTTTGGCGCATTTACATCAACTCCGTTTTGCAACAAAAATTTGGCAGCGTCAAGTCTAGTAATTTCAGATGCCTCGCGCAATAACGTAAATTTGTTTTCAATCGTCATTTTTTTTATATGAAAAGAAAATTTTTTTAACTCATTTTATTTTCATTTTTTTTTCTTCGTGTTTTTCACATTTCTTCGTGTTTTTTCACATTTCTTCGTCAGATTCCATTTCCCCCAAATCCAAATCGTCACCCATGATGCTTTGAACAGAAGGCGTATTTTTTGCGATGACCACTTCGGGAATCCTAACCTGAACGGACTCGATCTGCGCTTTAACAAAAACACCTTCGATTTTCAAAGACGCAACGGCGTAGCACTTTTGTCGAACATATCCCAAAGGATCTGCTTTTACCATCTTTTTGTTCTCCTTTTTGAAAAACAAAGAAGAAACCTCAATGTTTTTTTCGCTTTTCTTTGTAAACAATTTTCCGAAAAAAATGGGCGCTGCATTTGGATTATCGGATTTGTTTTTAAAAATGGACAGATCCTCTGTCGTTATTTTTTTCGTTCTTCCTCCTTTTTTCAAAGTGGGAATCATTTCCTTGACTTTTTCGCGCAGAAATTTTGATATTTTTTCAGTCACCTCGATAAACTTTTTTTCTTTTTCGCTCATTCCGTTTTTTTCGTTGAAACCGAGAAAGGACATGGAATATCCCTCCAGCTCGTTCGTTCCAAAACTGCAGTTCTCAAACACACCCAGAGTAAACAAAACGGGGGTTATTAGAATAAAAGGACCTTTTCCAGAGGGGTACTCATAAAAAAGCGGAATCTTTTGGTACTGAATTGGTTTGGTTGCGGAATAAATCACTCCAACCGATAGTTTGCTGCCGTCAAAATTTTCAATCTTAACAAAATTCATCTTTTTTATATCATTTTTTCAAACGGATCAATTCTTTATTGTCCACCCATGAGTTGAACGATTCTGGATATCCTTTCCATTTGACCAGTGATTTGCTTTTTGTTCTGCGAATTATTTTTTCAATTCTAAATATGCTCTGATCCGTCTTTTGCATCTCCTGCTCGTAAAAAGTTCCTTGAATGCCTTCACCGTTGGCGTCAGCGATTTTATACGTGGGTGGATCCGTTCGCTGAACTTTTGATACGGTAAAAACCTCCTCGGTCCATCTCGGCGTGTACCCTTTTTCAAAATTGGTCTTCTTTTTTGTGATCCTCACTTTGTCGCCCATTAAAAATTTTGGTTCTGGTCTTTCTTTTTGTATCTTTCCATTCAGGTTCATCCAGACCATATATTTTTTTTTTTCCTCGCTGGCTTCAATTGGAGTCATTTTTATGGACGAGTGCTTTGTGCTGTTGTAATTTTTTACCATTTCATCCAAAACGTCAATGTATCGATTGGTGCTGTTGGCTGAAAAATATTTAAACATTTTTTCTTTCATCGTTCTGTTCCATCGCTCAACGACACAGCTTTTTTCCTCGTTTTCAGTGGAATATAATTGAACACCCAGCGCTTTCACGTGCTTGTTGTAAAACTCTTTTCCTTTGTCCACCCACATTTTTACACATTTTCTTTCACCAAAAATCTTTTTCAACGCTTCAGCCACTTCAAGACCCGTTTTGCTCTTCAACGGAACAATCCACCCATACTTTGAAAACACGATCACCATGAGCAAATATTTTATGCCATTGTTGAACTTTGAAAACGATTGCATGTCAACCAAATCGACAGCCCATATTTCATCGATGTCGTTCACAAACACTTTTCTTTTTTTAAATTGGCGAATGACCGGTTTGTGAAGCTCTTCTGCAAGCTGATCCTTCCATTTTAAACTTGAAAAAATTTTTTTTTTTTTTTGCAGAGACACCCAATCCGAATTTGGCTTTGGCTTTGATTATGGGCGCGATAAGCTTTCTTTTGTTTATTTCTTTTTGAGTGGGGTTTGGAATGGAGTTCATTTCTTCAAGCATCATTTGATCTGCCAAATTTCTGCTTTGAACGTCGTTTAAATATTTATAGGCTAAATCGTGGTGGTACGCTGCATTGTCCACTCGGTCCACCGGTTTGCTCCACTCTTGGTACATGTCGGTGGATGTGAGCCTTTTGTCCAGGTTTGTGCCAGGTCCTGCAAAATTCATTCCTGGAATATGCATTTCTCCTGGAAATTTTGCCCACGGAAGCTTTATTTTTTTGAAAAATTGTTTATCGATTCGACCAAGTCTCCCCCTTTTGTCGTCGAAGAAGCAAACGTGCATTTGGTCATTCCACAAGAGTCGCAAGTCCCTTGGAAATAACCGATTGGAAATAACCGATTTGTCATGGAATATTGCAAAAAACAAAAGAAACAACAACAAGCTTTTACCAAGAAGCATTCGAGGAATCATCGTCGGAAAATCAGGTTGTGGAAAAACAACCTTGCTTCTCAATTTACTGCTCAAGCCTGGATGATTGGATTATAACCACTTACAGGTCTTTGGCAAATCTCTTTACCAACCCGAATACAAAATAATCAAAAGCGCCTTTGAGAAGAAACTACCAAAAGAAATTATTCTCGATTTGTTCAAGGTACAAAAACAAATTGAAAAATTAAATTTAAACCCAGAATATGTCATCAACGACCTTTCAAAAAATTATTCCGAAACCGAAGGCATAGAGTGTCAATTTTTCGAAACGGATGAAGATGTGCCTGACCCTAAAGATCTTGATAAAACCAAAAACAATTTAATGATCTTTGAAGACTTGCTAGATGCTAAGCAAAACAAATGCGAATCCTATTATATGCGAGGAAGACACTCCAACGTCGCTCAAAATTATTTTATGCTGCCTAGAAAAACCATACGAACAAATGCGAACTTTATTTGTCTCTTTCCTCAAGACGAAAATGATGTCAATCTCATTTATAGAGACCGCGTTTCCAGCGACATGACAATAGAAAAATTCAAAAATTTTTTAAGAGATTGCTGGGATGTAGATTATGGATTTGCTGTTATCGATTTGTCGTCAGAAATATACAATTGAAGATATTGATGCGGACTTGAAATTTTTGGTTTACCAAAAAAATCCATTTAAAAAAAATTTCGTCCATTTAAAAAAAATGTCAGGCATAATCATCGATGTGGATGGAACATCCAACATAATAATAACAGAATTTTTGGACAAAATCGTTTTTGAAAAAGGAAAAAAATATGAGATGGCTTTTCTCGGTCTTGAGACGTACAATAGCTTTCCAAACATCACCAGCAAAAACAATTCTTTCCGGTACAGCATGACCAACGGTGCCAAGCTACGACATTATCGACATCAACAATTATCTGCAAAAAACCGTCTCAAACACAATCAAAAATTATGCGTCTCAAAGCACAAGCTACGTTACCGCAAATAAAATCAGCTACTCACCAGAAAACGTCAAGATTGGATCCAATTCAAACATTTTAAAATCAACCATCAAACTTGGATTGAACTATTTGATGGATCTGAACGTAGAAAACAGCATCGCCTCCCTTTTGGGCTTCACAAAAAGACAATTAGACTCCAATTCCGAATACGAGTCCGACGACATTGTCAGAATCACAAACGTCAACACGATCAGAATCGTCAACAACGTTATCGGGTCTGCATACATCAACGGCTCGCAATTAAATTGTATCTACTCCTTTTACCTCTCTGTGGGTCCTGGCTTTAAAATCATCGAAACACCTACCCATTTGGTTTACCTCCCTGTCAAAGTACCAGAAATTTCCACGATGGTCACACGCGTTGTCGATCAAAACGTTAATCTAATTGACTTTCGCGGCGAGGACATCACGATCCGTTATCACATTCGAGAAGTGAAATAAATATTTTTTCCGACATTTTAAAAATGAGCAATTACATTCGTGTCAAATTAAATGTGTCTAAGGGACAGATCGATAAAATAAAAAAATCAATCATTGAAGGAAAACCCGCGAGCATCCGTATTTCAAAAGATAATCTACACGGAAACGACGTTTTACTTTTAACAGAAAGCCAACATCGAAAAATTGTGGACGCTCTCAATCGAGGAGTTGGAGTCACCATAAAAATGAGCGAAACTCAATTAGATCACAACGCAAAAGTAGAAGGAGGATTTCTTGGTGCTCTTTTACCTTTATTGGGAAGGGTTGCAGCTAAAGCCGTTCCAGTTTTTGGTAAGGCCGCTTTGGGCGGGGTTGCCTCTTCTCTTGGTTCCAATATGATCGACAAAATTTTAGGAAATGGAATAAAATCATAAGGAGGGTTTCTTCCTTTTCTTTTACCTTTATTGGGAGCTCTTGCACCCACTTTGATCAAAAAAATTGTTGGAAATGGTATTGCTTACCTCAAAAGCAATGGAAAAGGGATGAAAATTGCCACATACAAAGGAGACGGACTGTTTTTAACACCCTGGGTCACAGGAAGCTCACTCAAAGATGGATTATACTTCAAAAGAGACAGAAAATATGTACCCATCCTATCTTGATTGCTTCTCGGACAAAACTCCCCATTCTCAAGAATCCTTTTTTAAAAAAATTTTTTGAGTTAAATAATTTTTCTTGGCATAATAAAATGAACAAAAAAACTAGAATATTGCGAAATGAGGACGGAAAAATTAGAAGCATAAAAACACTTGACCCCATTGAATATTTAAGGAGCAAAGGATTTGGATGGCGTGAAATTGAAATGTACAAATCAATTCCCGAACAAGAACAAGAACAAAAACAAGAACAAAGAAAAAAAAGAAATTTTTCGCGCAAGATTTAAACACCTTTACAAAAATTAAACTTTTTTTTCATTACGCGTGTTTATCACGTCATGAAAAAACGTTTTCCCGTCATCACCACCCCTCACCCCTCACCCTCGTCAGAAATTTTCATCACACAAAAAATTTTTTCAACACCACGATTATACAAAAAATCATTTTTATCACAAAACATTTTTTCAACCCGCGATTATACAAAAAATTCAGAACGGAGATGAAAAATGGTTTTGTCCCAGAACTCTCCTTTTATAGTAGTGCAGACTCATGGACTTGAAAAACATACAAGCATAT
The DNA here is from genome assembly GCF_058129835.1 of Hydra viridissima. Classification (NCBI taxonomy): domain Eukaryota; kingdom Metazoa; phylum Cnidaria; class Hydrozoa; order Anthoathecata; family Hydridae; genus Hydra; species Hydra viridissima. The sequence goes on from NW_028324303.1 coordinate 5,134,982, forward strand.
GAAATAGAAGTAACTTTAAGCTGACCTTTACTGCTTTTGACTATATAATTATTATTTTCACTAGATAAAAATTTGACTTCGCAACGCAAGGTCATTTGTTTTAACACTAGCTGAAACGCATATAATGTCAGAATTTCTCTAAAATTTGCCTCAGCGGAATTAGGTTCAAACATATCAACATATATTTATTGCATTTAATATATAGCTTATGGGTCTCTTTCATTCCGCATTGAAGTTAATAAAACAGAATTTATCAAGGAAGTTTTCCAAAGTACTGTTAAAGTCAATTACTTCTTTTTGTTTTCCATTAAAATTCTTTAAACGGTAATTAGTGGTGTTCATAAAATTCGTACAAGCATTTAAACCAAAAACCCACTCATTACGAATGTTGTGCCAGCTATCATTAAAATATTTCTGAACTGTGGTAGGCGCTGAAGAAAAACATATCCCATAAAAATAATTGTATTGGTCCTCTGATGTTGCATAAGCTAATTTCTAAATGAGCTCAAGACATGATGTTCGTTGTCCACTTGTGATTCCAAACTTGACTGTAGTAATTTCACGATTGAAAGTTCTTAAAATAAAAGTTAGATTATTTTATCATTTATAAAATACATAAATTTATAACACTTGAGTTTTATATGAATTATTACATATAAAAAGTTTGCTTGAGTTGGACATATCTCATATTATTGTTTCTCCATTACACACTTCACCAACAGTTGATGTGGCAGCAACTCCCTTGCGACCTCTTCCCTTAATCAGTGTATCTATGTACAGAGATATCTGCCATCCCCACAAAAACGAGTGACGACATATTGCTGATCTAACTGTATTAATTGTGCAATTTTACAATACATTTATAAGCTCAAGTTACCTAAGAGTGTAAAATAAGCAAAGTAACAGAGATGCATCTGGAAAAGCAACACGTAAAACATGTCTCTCTGTCAAGTCTTTGTCTGTCATGATGGCATTAGTTTTTGACCAAGAAACATTATTTCTCTTAAATGTTTCCACAAACCAACTAATAATTAAAAAAAGGAGTTTATTATTGTCAATAATTTAGTCTCAAGTATAAGTTATAAAAATATTTTTGTTTGCTATGGCAGCAATTTAGCTAAATAAAAGAGATACCAATTAAATAATTTCAATGCTACTCATATAATCTAAAGTAGTAAAATATAATATGCATCTGTAACTGACATCTTTGAACATCACTGGAGGACCCTAGGACTGTCCTGCAGAGCTTATCCCCCCCCCCCCCCAGTTGCAATAAGACATTAGCATTTCAGCTTCAAAGTAACAGGACTAAAGAATTTTTTTTCCAAATGTTAACTTCTTTAGGTGCTCTAAGTCACCACAGCATAGTTTAAAAATGTGACACAAAATGAATTTGAAATATTTTTTGGGGGCTACCTATCCATGGAAATCAAATATACGTACTGCATGAGAAAAAAAATCAAACCTCAAAGATGCAGCATCCTCATTTGTAAGTAAACCTACAGCAGCTACTTCACTTTCACCTGTTTAATGATATTAACATTAATTAAAAATATTTCAAATCAAATATATAAATTTATTTTAAAAAAAAGTAAATAATGAAGAACTTTGCAAAATATATTGATAGTATGTACTAAAAGCAAACATAAAATGTATAAAGCAACATAATAACCAGCACTATCTTCACAAAATATAATAAATACAGGCAGTCGAATTTGTAAAAGTTTATAAGTTGCATCTATACATATGAACTCTGGATATGTATTGTATGCACTATGCATAAATGTGTGTTGGAAAAAAAATTACTTTTAAATTACTTTCAGAGTCTGTTAAAACATCAATATTAACAACTAAAAATAATATAATTATGTTTTTGTATAAATTCAATAAAACAGTGAACATAAGAGTACAAAATTATTTTAGAAATTACTTACTATATATATTTTTTAACATTGTAACTAAGGTTCCGATATCATTCCGGGTGTCAATTTTGTGAGATAAAACAGCAATATTAGATATATCTCTAAGAGTTATTATTTTGCCAGTGGAGTTTATCAACTCTTTTTGCAGCAGCTTTTTGTTAGATTTTAAATGAATTAACTCTGCAGCTTTTTGAATAGCATAATAAGGGAGTTTTCTTTAATTAGGCAGGTGCTTATAGAGAATCTGAATTTAAAAATAATGATCAATCTGTGAAAAAACAGTTTGGTAATAAAGGGGAGTATGAGAAAAGAAATAAATGTGTAACTTACTTCAGATACTTCATGGTTATGTGTTTTATCCATATCTTTTTAAACTAAAGATTGTCCATCTTCTGATGCTTTAAAATGCAGGTAGAAAGGACATTTTTTTAAAAATGATCTATAATCATAGTTACAATCAGAATCCAAAATATGGGCTATTTTAGATATAAAATAATTTTCATTGAAATAAAATCATTAGCAAATAAAGCCACCTTAAATGTGAGATTTTTGAAACGAAATTTTATTTGTATTTTAAATTTTTTTACAGAACAAATTCATCTCTAATATTTCAAAAGTTACAAGAGTTTTAGTAAGACCTCTTGACTGAATATTTAAAAAAAAAAAACAAGCAAGAAGCCATAAAGCTCATCTTGAAACAGCCATTCATAGCTTTGTTTGTTTAAAGTTGTATGTAACTAACCTAGGGGTTTTATGTTACTAAACTTGTGGTATTAGGAACTAGTTGTATGTAACTAAACTTAAGGTATAAGGTACTTTTACTAAAGCACTAAGTGATGATTGCTTGCCACATCTAATATTGGATTTTATAAGTAATAGAAATTAGTATATAGCAGTCGGTAAATTCTATTCAGACTAGGTAGACGTATTAAGTAGTTTTCCTCAGGGTCCTGTAATTGGTTCTGTAAATAATATTATTTCGGTGTTCATAAATGATATCTCTGAATTAGTTTAAAAAAATTGTAATTGATTTTTTTGACATTATCCAGTAAAAAAACAATTTTTAACTTACGAGCTTTTTAGTTTTCCCTCGCCACTATATTTAAATTTCTGACCACTATGTATACAACAATACTTAATGAAATAGTATTTAATCTGAGGTGTTACAAAAGCAGCTTTCTTTGGAACAGATTTTCTAGCAGCCTCAATAGTTCCAGCATTTCTAATCTATAACTTAACAAAATTAGTATCTTCATATTTTTTAATAGCTTCTTTTAACAATAAAAATGATGAAAAAGATTCAGAGGAAGTAAAAGCGATTGCCATTTTTACTATATGATTTATAACTCTTCGATTTGTTATGACACCTGAAATTACACTGGGAAACAAAAAAAAATTATTTTTTTTGTATCTTTAGTAATTTTATTCAAATTATAATAATTTTGGGCGGAGAAAAAATAAATCGACAAAGAAAATTTTTATTAGCTCTAGTTTCTGAGATATAGAATAGCAATAAGTTTTTATTTCAGTTAATTTGCAACAGAGCAATATGACATAAAATTTATATATTCTAGCAACATTTAAAGTACATTTGTTTTTTTTTAAAACAGATATATTCTAACAGTTTTAAACAAAGAAATCATGATCATCAAGTTAATAGGATTTAAAGATGGTTACGGGGTATCGTCACGAGATCGTGATCTTTTTGCTTTCCTTTTGTAGATTAGTTCTCATTCCAGCGACCCTGATATCTTTGTTCCATTACAGAAATAACTTGGTGAAACCTTTCCCCATGTTCATCACTAACATCTCCACAATTGAGCGGGAAGGAGTCTAGGTGTGAGAGGAGGAAATGAATCTTTAGGGACATGTTATATCCAAGTTAATGATATTTTTGCAGAAGTACGATTACCAATTGAATGTAGTTATAATCTCCTTAGTAGCCTAAAAATCCACGAATTACTCCCTTAAGGACTTCCGAAATTTCTTTTTCTGGCCCCTTCAAAATTTCGGCAAATGCGGGACCTTGATAAGATGACGTATTTGTGGCCTAACAAAAATACCCTCTTTAACTTTTGCATCACTTACTTTTGGAAATGTGATTCTTAAATACCTAAAAGCATATCTTTCTTTGATCATACCTTTGACAAAATTTTTCATTAAACCCAACTTAATATACAATGTTGGAAGAAGAACATCTTTCGGATCTTCAAGTGGTTCAGCAATAATATTTTTTTCTTCTATGTTGAGATTTCTTGCAAGCTAGTCTTCCTTAATATAATATGAACTTCTGTCTCTACTATCCCACATTCACAAAAAGCAGCAGTATTTAGTATACCCTAACTGCATTCCTAAAAGTCTAAAAGTATAGCAATGACTTTTAGATCACCACAAATTTTCCATTTGTTTTCATTGTAATTAATTGAGTTGAGGAGAACTTTCATGTTTGTATAAGTCTCTTTCATGTAAACTGCATGGCCAAAAGGAACAAAAGGAAGGCTGTTTCCATTGTGCAGCTTAGAGGAGTCTATGAATAATTTTTCTTCTCAAAAAAAGAAAGCAGTTTTCTGTAATGTGAAACCTTGACATCAAGTTGGAGAAAATTACACTGCTTTGAGCTAAGAAATTCTGCCTTTTCCTGTGACAAGTCCAGTTCTCGAACAAGATTACTTAATTCTGTTTGACTCAATTTGTGTGGCACAACATCTGTTAACACAAACTCAGGATCATTTGATATGGAAGGCTTGTTTTCTTCTATTTCTAATTCATTTTCTGCTTCTAACACACAACTTTATGGTGGAGTAGGAACTGGTAAACTATCTGAATGTGGTCTGAATAGGTCGAATGGCAGATAGAATATTCGGATGTTTAACTGTTCCTATTTTCTTCATAGACAAACCTGCGTTAATGGGTGGGGTCAAGCAGAAATAGCAGTCATCTGTATGGTTTTTAGGCTCTCCATTCAATAGGAACAGCAAAAGCCAAAGATACTTTTTTATTTTTTAACTATTCTCGTAGGGTAAACGAACAAGAGCTACAGCATATATGTGGAGCCTATGACATATCTTGGTCCCCTATCTTCATAAAAGGTGTCAGTTCTTTTCTATGAGGAAAATGTTACTTCACCACAAATGTAACAAAAATTGTGAACTAAATTTACACACGTCCTTGGCATGCTGATTTGTAAAACCTTACACTAGTAAATGAAAAAAAAAAAAAAAAAAAAAAATTAAGATTATATTCGATCAGAAACTAAGCAAACACACATAACTATTATCCAGGGCTCCGACTCCAACTCCGACTCCGACTCCTTCATAAGTAACCAATTTGTAACAACAAATATACTGTAGTAAAATGTTAACATTGGCTATTTCATCACTATGATACAAATAATCCAACCACTTAGTGCTTTAAACAATATTTATTAGAAAACAACTTCTAAACTAAAAAATTTTCTTAACTCTTGTTAAGCAATAAACTCTTATGCAGTCACTAATAACATTATGAATTTGTCAAAATCATGTTTAAAATACTGTCAGTTGGACAGAAAGAGCTTTTTCTTCTTTAGGTTCATACTCTTTAAAAACCTTTTCTACTAAGACCTGGAAAAATTCACTGATGTGATTAGCTTTGGTGTGTCTTACTGCCAATGTCTTAGTAACTACTTCATTTTTTCAAAAAACATTACATATTGATTGCAAAATAGTTCACTAAACACAAAGCGTCCCTTGAGAGATTCATTAAGTTCTTCTTTTTGTTTAACAGCTTCTTCAATCACTAATTTTCTAATACTCTCTCCCTCTCCAGAGAAACAAAGGTAATTGAGTACTTGCAGTTTTTCTAATGCAAAGTTAATTGAATATTTACTGTCTTTCTGTTTGTGGAGCAGCTTTTTGGTACTTGGTGGTGGCAAGCCTAGTTTTCTACTAAAAATATGTAGCACAGTGCCAAACAATTTTAGTCGGGAATTGGGGGATCATGAGGTTATCTAGTTTAAGGGAAGGTAGAGGAGAGCGCAATGGAGGTGATTTATGATTCTCAGTGATAAGCAGCAAAATATTCTATTGCTTACCACTGTTTTAAAGGCCTTAAAATAACATGTCAACATCCTTGTCCTCCAGTTGTTGCAAACTACAATTTCAATTGTTTCAGTTTTCAGAGTATCCTGGGATTTGTAGTTTTGTAACAACTGGAGGGCTAGAGTTTGATACTTATGCTTTAGACTGACTGAACATAAAATATTTTAATGAATAACATCTATTAAATCCTTATGAAATTATGAAACTTTGAAAGATTTTTTTTAAACCGGAGTCGGAGTCGGTACAATTTTTCCGACTCCGACTCCGACTCCATCCAAAATGAGCTCCGACTCTGACTCCAACTCCACAGCCCTGCTAGTATCACAAGTTTTAAATATGAATAAAACATAATTGATAGTCAAAAATGGAAATTTATAACCTTGCAATGGTTGAATTAAGCGATTACGAAATCTGGAAAAATATCTGGTCTTTAAAATTTTATTTTATGCAAAGGCGTTTACTTTGTTTTTAAGGAGCAAATTATTTTAAGCTTGTTAGCAAAAAAGTTATAAAAAACAAAACAAAACAATTAACTCACGATTACAAAGGTAATAACACTCCAGTCACTAACTGCATTATATAAGTAATAAAACTATAAAAGTATTATCATTTTTACAAAGCAATTATAACTTTTAAAGTTCATTAATTGTTCAAACAACATTAGTAATTCCAAACTTTAATCAAAGTAAAAAATCATCTAAAAAAATAAAGTGTATAATCAAATATTATCAAAAACTTCATGAACTTCTACAAATACACTTAAACAACTTTATAAAAACGTACTTATTAAAAGTTATTAACAGTCCGTATAAACGAGCGCTAACTAGTGCAGCTGACTATCATAAAAATATTTCACTTCTGGACACCAGCGTGTAACTTTGCAAAGCGATAGTGGGCGGTATGAGCTACAAAAAAATAGCGAGACACAAACTTGTTATGCATCTGGAATCGTTTTACAGATGAATTATTCAAAATGGCCAATATTGGCCATTTTGAATGTATTTTAATGGTCATAACTGTAGAACCAGTAGTGATATCCATTTCAAATAAACGTCGATTTGTTCTAAAAGGAAAGTTACATAAAACTGACTAAAATCAATGTTTTGAAATTTTAAGATGGCTGCCATCGGCAATCTTGAAAGTTTTTAAATGGTCATAACTTTAGAACTAGTAGTGACATCCACTTAAAATAAACGCCGTCTTGTTCGATGATGTAACAAGAAACTCATATTTATATGGAAATGAATAAGTAATAATGCATTAAAGTTCATGATACATACGTACTTCGTTAATGAAATTGTTAAATGTACTTGGTTCTTGCTGATAAAAAGTCTACTGAAAATGAAATTATTCACTTATCAACAGCAACGACCGAGTATAATCGATAAGAAATAAAACATCAGGATTTCAAGGTTCTTACAATTCTCCAGTTAATGACAGACATCTGTTGAAGCATAAATCATCAAATAACGGTTATTCTATGGCTTTGTTTATCATCACATTATAATAATGTCACATTTATTACCTACATTCTCACAGTATTCAAGCAATGCACTTCAAGTAAGTTGCAGTAAATACTAAATGAAATCAATTAAAAGATAACATTGATAAAGGACTATGACAATGTCATTGGGTAAGGAAAGAGTTGACAATCTGCAGAGGAAGCATCTGAAAATAGTGAGGTCTTGGTATCGTTAAGAATTATGGAAAAACAACACACTGGAATGCTGATAAACAATTACATAACTCATCATTTGTATATAGAAAATATAAGACAAATCTCAAAACTTGTTAGATTTGTTAAAGTTAGGAATTAAAAAGTAAGCAAGCATTGTCGCCAATAAGACATAAACGAACTTCTTTTGTGTAATGGTAGAGCGAATTGGTAAAGTATAATAGCAGTATTATAAACAAAATAACGTTTTCAAGTATTTACATAATTACAATACACTTTTGGATTACTATTCGTTATGGAAGGAGATCTTGAGAACATGGTCGAATTCCGGGTCTTCTTCAACTTCTTGTTCATTATATGAATCACCATTTGTTTCTTTGTAACAATAGCTGTTACATGCACACAGCTTAGTGCATGATAAACCATGTCGTTTACATGAACAGTTTTTACACTCAGTTTTGTGCCAATAACGAATTAATTCCTGGCAATGTCGAGAAACCTCCAGCAGAGTGCATCAAAGTGGTGTATCGCAGTCAGCTGTATCTTTCCATCCCCATTCAGTGGGTACATATCCTGGAGAAACAGCAGACAAGCATTCTTTCCATAAGTGTGCCTGCAGTTCTGCTCTCTTTGTGTGCTGCAGAAGAGCGTCTACAGTCGGCGGAATGTTTTCAATTGCTCTATTCTTTATAGTGTAGAGGATACAGCGGCATTCGTTAACGTCATCAGCGGTTGATGATCGATCGTACATCAGAACTACAAATTCCTCAATAGCCTTTATTGACGTATCAGTTAAGACATCATTTTTTAAGTCTGACGTTGAAAGATTGTGAAATGTAGCATCAACTACTCGGAAGTTCATCCACGCTTGCCATGCCGTTCGTTTTCCAATCCCACAGAATGTTGATACTGTGTCACATCCAGTGAAGGCATGGAAGAATGGTAAATTTGATGATACACCATCTGGAATGTGTTGAAGTAGATGGTGAACTCCTATCATTCATCTTCCTTTTCCAACTCCAAAATCTATCCACAACTCTTTCACTTCAATCATCTGGCTAAACACAAAGAGAGCCATAACGACCACATCGGAGTCCACAATGCGTATTGTTATAGTTAAGTTGCCATTTTTCAGTGCATGATTAGCATGGAGCAAAAACGGTTATCTGCCTCTTCAGCACTCGATGGAGATATGGACGATACCTCTAAATCTTGTTGACTGGCACATGCAGTTTCTTCAATGGTACAAACAATAACTTTTTCAACTACGGATTGCGTTAAAACGAATCTGGAAATAAGGCCGAACAGTTGCTTTTTATTGAAGTCCACAGATAAGATTTTGTCAAACTTTTTAGGAATAAGTGTACGTTTATGAATTGCCTTAATCCACGATCTTCCCGTGTTTCGGACTTCAAGCTTTTTGAAACATACCGATCAAAAACAATGTCAAGGAGCTGCACGGATCTCAGAAGCCTGCCCACAAATGGTCCAATCACATTTTCGCAGTAGTCAGAGATTGTCTTTGACGATCTCGGGTGAAGCATGTGTACGAGTGCTGGACCATCAACAATCAGAGCAGAAACCTTATAGTCAGGGTTAAAGTCTTGTTTTTTCTCGCTTCAATACTGTTCCAAACAAATGAGGACATCTGATTTGCTGGTGGCTTTACGCTTTCTTCCAAATTCAGAAATTGACTGCGGATAACAGTTGTTTTAGTGTGAAAAGAAATCCTCGACATCACCAACACGATTTTGACTTGCTACATACGTTTTACAAAAGTAGTTGGAGTCATGTTTAAGATCAGTAGTTTTAGTTTTATGTTTGGAACCTGGATTGACTTTTAAGTAAATCATTAGCAAATGATTTTAATGATTAGCAACAAATAATAAGTAAAACTATATGCACTACATATACTAAAAACTAAAGAAAAGAAAATATCATTACATAACAGAAAATATCATTACATAACAGAAAATATCATTACATAACAGAAAATATAATTACATAGCTAAATAAAACTAACTTAAAATAAATCATAATATGAAATGAATAACTAACAAAATATGAAAAAATAAAAACAATATAAAATCTTGTTGTGGCGAGTTTTCCCAAATTATCGAATGTTTTCTTTCCTTTTTCATTCATTTTTAAAAATTTTTTTGTTTACTTTTATTTTCGTTACTTTTGTAGTTTTTTTAAACATTCTTTCAAATATTTCGTTCTTTTTTCTTCTTTTTAGATATTTCGTTTTTGCTTTATAATTGATTTTATTTTTGAAAAACTAAAGGAAAATTTTTCCTGATTTATTGATTTTTCTTTTCCTTTTTTCAGTCTTTAAAAAATTGTTTATAATCGTTAATAAAAAGCGTCTACCATTTGCGATGTCATTGCAAAGTTCAATCGTTAACAACCTGCCATGTTTGTATTTATTCTTCCGTTATTTGTCCGATTTTGGTTATTATTACGACCATAACGTAATATAATGGTGTCAACAAGACACAAACGTTTCTTACTTTTAAAGACCAATTAAACAACTGTTATTAGCTTAACGGTTTGTGTCTCGATTGTTTTATATACAGGAATATATAACCTTTAGTTGTGCAAAAAGATTTGTTGGTGTCCGACAGTGAAATATTGTTATGTCAAAAAACAAAAAAATACTTTTCTACCTCAAGTAAAATTTGGGATCACTTATGCTATTTCAACTAAGAATGAATTATAAAAGTTATAAGTGCGTTGTAAAAGTAATTACACTATAATAGTTTTACTACTTTTGTAATGCAGTAAGTAGAGTGTTATCACTTTTCCAGTTTAAGTTTATTATTTTATATTTTATAACTTTTTCGCTAACAAATTTAAGTTGATTCGCTGCTTGAAAACAAAGTACACGGTTTTGCATAAATTAAAATTTTGAAGACCAGATATTTTTCCGAATTTTTCATTTCGCGATCACTTAATTCAAACCTTGCCTTGAGAGAAAGTTTTTGCTTTTTTTTCTTAAAATAGAGCTAGTATGTCATTTTTAATGTCATTTTCGAATTCAGCAAATGAGAAATTTTAAAAAAAAACTAATTTTGGTTCCGAAACAAAATCGCTGTTGGGCAGTGTTACTTTTTATACCGAAATTTATTAAAATTATTTATTCTACCGAAAGCGTGTTTTATTAGTTGATTTGACACGTGAAATTCTTAGCCAATGAAACTGACTTTCGGTAGGCTATCCACGGCGAAGTTTAAATCCTTTCTACTTTATCTAATAAAAATGTATACATAACTACTTTATATATTTACTTCATATTATCTTAATATAATTCTTTTTGTAATATATCTAAACTTATAATTAAACAAGTTTTAACACGTTCGCTGCCAACTACGAGTATACTCGTAGTAAGTTGGCGTCATTTATTTGCCAACTACGAGTATACTCGTAGTAAGTTGGCGTCATTTTTTTGCCAACTACGAGAATACTCGTAGTTATACTAACTTATTTCAAATAATATTTATGCATGATTGGCTTTGTCTGCTCTTTTTTTTCTTTTTTCTTAGCTTCAAATTTGGTTTCAGAAAATATTACATTCAAGTTTTTATTTTAAAAATCCAGGGAACCTAATTTAAATGCGGATAAATACAGAAATAGCTTTAAACAGATAAAAATAAAACATTGTTATTTATTTAATTTTATTTCATGAAAAGTTAAGTGTAAACCTATTCTGCTGAATGATACATTCTGAAACATTCGCCGATATATAACGGAGGTCTATTTTCACAAACAGCACATTCATATCGCGTTTCTTTACGTTTTATTTTAGAGCAGACTCGACATGGTTTGGTTGGGAATTTTTTCTTTTTATTCGTTGGTATTGCAGACAAGTAGCGGAAGCTATAAATGGTAATTCGAGACACAATTTCATTCAAACGTTCACCCAATAAATCAGTAACTACTAATTCTCTAAACTTAAGCAAGGAAATTGTTTGATCTACCTCATATTTGCTGTTTAGACAGTAATCATTAAACAAAAAAGTATCAAAGAGATGAAGTGCTACTTTTTTATACCATCTGATTGTCTTTCTTAGGCAATCATAATATGATACCATTTGTTCCGCCCTATCTACTCCTGACATATATTGATTGTAATCTGTAATAAAATTGGGTTTCATTTTCTTTTCTTCTCTTCTGTTTGTCACTTTAATCATTTGCAACGAATGCAAGTTGCAAATCATTAGCACGTCTTTTTTGTCTTTTCATTTAGCAACCATTACACCCTCTCTGCTTCTGCTTATAACGTCTCCCTGTTTCAGTTTTGCTTTTGTACACTCTTTTGGATTTGACTTTCAGTCAGTTCTTAAAGTACCACAAATATGTTTTTTGATTTATCATGTGCTTTGTTAATTCAAATGAACTGTAAAAGCTATCGGTGTACAGGTGATAACCTTTTCCCAGAAATTTTTCCATTAAATCTAAAACAATAGCTCCCGTTTGACCCAACAAATGTTTGTCGAGAGTTGTTTCGCCAGAGTTGATTTTACTTTTAGTACAATACAATCTGACTCGCAAAGCTCATAGAACTTGAAACCATATTTATGTCTTTTATTTTTCACATACTGCCTGAATACAAAACGTCCCTTCCAAAGCATCATTGACTCATCGATTAGTATATTTTTATTAGGACAGTAGATGTTATCCATTGCATTATTTAAGTGATTGACAATAATTTTACACAAGCATCCACTACCCGAATCTTCATTGTCGATACAAAGCGTTTGCGTCTCGTTTTTTTCTTATTCGAGACTAGCGATAAAACAATCGAGGTCGATGTGTTTCGAAGTCGAAGCTTTGACGTCGCTAGAAGTCTTGTGTGAACATGTTTCGAAATCATTAAAAGTTGTATGCAGTTTAATTAAACGGTTTTCAAATTCGAATTACTTCGGATTAAATATATTTTCGCAGTTTTCAAAATCGTAGAAAGTTATGTAAATTCGAAAATGACGTGTTTTAAATTTTTTTTAATTATCTAACGGTTTTCAAATTCGCTTCAAAAAATTCAACTGTCTTCGAAATCGTTTGAGTAAACAAAACAAGTGCATAAAAAAAAAAAAAAAAAAAAACGAACGTCACGTGACTTTGTTCAGGTTTTAAGCTCAATGACTTCAAGTTCAAGTTTAATGACTTCAACTTCAAGCTCTATAAGCAAAAATTTTAAAGAGAAGTAAATTGTACTAGTATTGTCCCAGCCGGCACATAACGTTGTATTTACGTTGTATTTATGTAAAAATTACTTTTTACGTTGCTTAACGTTAATCTATCGTTGTGTAAACGTAATCTTTTTAACATAATATTCTAACATTGAGCAAACGTTTAAAAAACAAAGAAATATTAACGTAGTTCTGCTAACTAAAAAAAAAAACCTACCTTAATTTTATGCTTTTTTTTCTTCTTAAAGAAGGCGTAAGAGAAGAAAGGAAATAAATTTGTTGAAATATAATTATAAAGGTACCTATCAATTAATTACCTTCGAACTAAACTTATAAGTTTAGTTCGAAGGTAATTACCCAAGCTTAAAGGTTTGAATTGTCTTTTAAAAGACAATCGAGGAATTTTGAAAAAATATTTTTAAATAAACAGCGTACAAGTAAGAAAACCTTGAATTGCTAATAAAAGAATTAATAAAACGTAGTAAATGTCGATGATAAAAGTTTGATTTGAATTTTTATTGTTGTCAAAACCTGTTCTATAACTTATAGAAGACAGTTTTTTTATCTTCGAGAATGTCTTATTATGATATTGAACAAATTTTTATTCTTAAACTATTATATTACAAATGTTACTGAATCTACTAGTTTTCAGATGAATTATAAATACTTAGTTCGATATCATTAAATTTGTTCAAAATTTAACTTTGAATTTCCGCAAAAAAAGTTTGTATCCAATTATTTGAAATGTTCAAACAATGATGTAACATTTGTATTTGGGTAATCATTATTACAACTTTTCTTCTTTTAATCTCATTTTATACTTTAAAGAATTGTGCTACTATTTTATATTCCATTAGTTGAATCCAAATTCATAGCTAAGGTAAGATTTTTTATAATCTGAGTAATATGTCTAGTATTTTACTTTAGATGCAAGGAAATTAAATAACAAATATCAAATTGGTAGGAGCCTAATGCTCATCCAATTAAGTCTGCTATGATGTTTTTTTGAACCTGATAGTTACTCACTCTGAGCAACATAGTAGAATATTTTAAAATCAAGTTAGCTGTGGAAAATCAATTACAATAAACTGTTTGCATTGCTTATATTTTGAAAAATAACGTAAGTATATAATGAATAAGAAACATGAAGATTATTTTTCATATAACTTCACCGAGCATCTGCTATGCATTACGTGTTAAAAAGAAATCAAATTATAAAGTAAGTAGAATAAAATTTATTTCAAAACTTTCATTTGCAAAAAGCATAGAGAATCTTCAACAAAAGCTCAAATAGACAATCAGATTGCAAATATTGGAAAGGTCCCACCATGGGTATAAACAAATACCAGCAAAAAGATAATGCAAGCAATTGTTACACAGTTTTATTTATTATTGTTTAGTTTCTTCTTGTATATCTACAGTATATACTATGCCTATAATCGTCTTGTATTTTCACATTTTTAGTATTTATATGTTTATTAATTTTGTTGTGTTTCAGTTAAGATGACTTTAATTGAACTGGAAAAAAAAAACAATTAAACTTTTTTTCCAAACTAAAGTTTAACGTTAACATTTCAGTCTTGGAAAATCTAGAAAATCTGTAATACCTCATTTTTATTTGTAGATTTTATTTTAAGCAAGTTTTTATTTTATCCTAAATAACCATAGCTTAAAAAAACAAGCAATTATTACTAATAATTATTACTATATAGTAATATAACATTCAACGCAATTATTACTAATAATTATTACTATATAGTAATATAACATTCAACGCAATTATTACTAATAATTATTACTATATAGTAATATAACATTCAACGCAATTATTACTAATAATTATTACTATATAGTAATATAAATTAGCTATGGTTATTTAGGATAAAATAAAAACTAGCTTAAAATAAAATATTTGATTTGACTTTTAACTGTATGATTTTAATTTTGTCAGAAACATTCAACTGTGTGATTTTAATTATAATACAAATTGTTAGCTGTATGATTTTAATTATGATAGAAACATTTAACTGTATCAGATTAATGAGCTAGCAATTAAAAAACTTACTTTTAATCAAATAATTAGGTTTTCTTATTTTTCACTTTTTTATTATGTTCAGTTTTTATTATCATCTTTTTATTGTGAAAACTACTAAAGTTTAGGTTTATTTCGGAATAATAAAAATGGATAAACAAGAAAAAAATCAATACTTGAGGGATTGGCGGCAAAGTAATAGAGCCTTAAACAATCTTTTTGTAAATGAAGAAATCGACAGCTCATTGCATGTCAAATCCAATGTTAATGAAGTGGAGAGTAGCACTGATTTCCAACACATTAAAGTTGAGAACTATAAAGACTTTTTGTGTGTGTCTCATCATAAAGATACTTCTGAAACTGAGAGTTCTGATTTAGACTCTGAGGTTCTTATGAGTGATGATAATGAAGATCTTTAAGATCTAAATTTTAACATCCCATTAACAGTATCCCATGTTGTATTTTAGAAGTTATCCTGCTAATGCACAAGTCTTCGATTGAAGCACAAATAAAAGATCAAATAGGAAGCACCTTAAAGTTCTCACCATTTGTAAATGAAAGCGAAAAAAATTAATTGAGGAAGCAAGTGATTGTTGAACAGTTATTAATTTTGAGTTTATTTGTAAATTTATTAAATATGCTATATAATATACAAAAGAATACATAATACATCTTTAAATAAAGTCTTTAAAAATATTTATTGCAATTTTAGTCAGAGTATCCCCGAAACAGTTTTTCTAACGCCTTGTAAGGGATTAAAAACCCTTATTTTAATGTTGAATATTGATTGTAACTGTGTTAAACATTTAATGTTACTATATTAACATTAAAGGTATATATAAACCGTTTATATACGGTTATATTCATATAATAACCATGACACGAAGCCATAGGCTTCGGCGGGGTAATATGAATATAACAGTATAATAATATTAAATATTAAACATAATTACAATCAGTTTTTTACGTTAATATAAAACGCCAATATTTTTCCAACTTAAATTTATGTTAGTATAACGTTAATCTAACATTAGAATTTTACGTTAGTATAACGTTATTATCTAGCGTAAATCTAACGTAAGAATTTTACGTTAAAAAACCTTTCCATTTTGCCGAACCGGCAACTTTGTACTAACTTAAAATCTAACGTAAATACAACGTTGTGTGCCGGCTGGGAATTGAAATTCCTTTTAAATTTGGCTAATATGGTCGAATAAGTGGCACGTGAAATACACGGTTAAAGGTACTTCTCGTGCTTTTTCCCATACAGGATGATTGGAAAGTTCTGTCAGTACAGTCTTTAAACCTGAACATAGCTTGTCATCGATTGTGACTTTTTCCAAAGCTAAGGGTTAGAGTCGGAGTCTAGGAGATATCAAATGTAATAATGAAATATTTTTTTTTATTTTGTTTCAAGCTAGTTTTTATTTTATCCTAAATAGCTAATAAACATAGCTAATAAACTCGAGCAAGTGTTTTTAATATTTTATTACACTTGCTTGTGTTTGTTAGCTATAGTTATTTAGGATAAAATAAAAACTAGCTTAAAATAAAATCTGAAAATAAAAATGAGGTATTACAGATTTTCCAGGTTTTCCAAGAATGAAATGTTAAGGTTAAACTTTAGTTTGGAAAATAAGTTAAATTTTTTTTTTTTTACCAGTTTAATTTCTAAGTTTATTTAGCGAAAACACAACAAAATGAATAAACAAATAATTACTAAAATTGTGAAAATACAAGATGATTATAGGCATACTATATACTATAGATATACAAGAAGAAACTAAACAATAATAAATAAAACTGTGTAACAATTGCTTGCATTATCTTTTTGCTGGCATTTATTTATACTCATGGAGGGACCTTTCCAATATTTGCAATCTGATTGTCTATTTGAGCTTTTGTTTAAGATTCCCTATGCTTTTTACAAATGAAAATTTTGAAATAAATTTTATTCTACTTACTTTATAATTTGATTTCTTTTTAACACGTAATGCATAGCAGATGCTTGGTGAAGATATGTGAAAAATAAACTTCATGTTTCTTATAAATTATATACTTATGTTGTTTGTCAAAATATAAGCAATGCAAGCAGTTCATTGAAATTAATATTTCACAGCTAACTTGATTTTAAAATATTATACTATATTGCTAAGAGTGAGTAACT
This sequence comes from Hydra viridissima, assembly GCF_058129835.1. Taxonomy (NCBI): domain Eukaryota; kingdom Metazoa; phylum Cnidaria; class Hydrozoa; order Anthoathecata; family Hydridae; genus Hydra; species Hydra viridissima. The sequence goes on from NW_028324303.1 coordinate 5,152,049, forward strand.
ATCAGATTCAAAATAACATCTTAGTTGGATGAGCATTAGGCTCCTACCAACTTGATATTTGTTTTTTGATTTCCTTGCATCTAAAGTAAAATACTAGACATATTACTCAGATTATAAAAAATCTTACCTTAGCTATGAATTTGGATTCAACTAATGGAATATAAAATAGTAGCACAATTCTTTAAAGTTTAAAATGAGATTAAAAGAAGAAAAGTTTTAATAATGATTACCCAAATACAAATGTTACATCATTGTTTGAACATTTCAAATAATTGGATACAAACTTTTTTTGCGGAAATTCAAAAAGTTAAATTTTGAACAAATTTAATGATATCGAGCTAAGTATTTATATTTCATCCGAAAACTAGTAGATTCAGAAACATTTGTAACATAATAATTTAAGAATAAAAAATTTTTCAATATCATAATAAAACATTCTTTAACATAAAAAAAATCTTTTCTATAAATTATAGAACAGGTTTCGTTAACAATAAATAATCAAATCAAAGCTTTATAATCGACATTTTACTACCTTTTATTAAATCTTTTATCAGCAATTCAATGTTTTTACTACTTGCACGCTGCTTATTTAAAAATGTTTTTTCAAAATTCCTCGATTGTCTTTTAAAAGACAATACAAACCTTTAAACTTGGGTAACTTACCTTCGAACTAAACATATAAGTTTTGTTCGAAGGTAAATCACTTTTGTAATTATCTTTAAACAAATATATTTCCTATCTTCTCTTACGCCATCTTTAAGAAGAAAAAATAGCAAAAAATTACGGTAGGTTTTTTTTTTTTAGTTAGCAGAACTGCGTTAATATTTCTTTGTTTTTTTTACGTTGTCTTTTCGTTAGCTCAATGTTAGAATGTTATGTTAATATTTCTTTGTTTTTTTAACGTTGTGTTAACGTTAGCTAAACGTTAGATTATTACGTGAAAAAAAATTACGTTTACATAACGTTAGATTAACGTTAAATGACGTAAAACGTAGTTTTAACATAAATACAACGTAAATACTACGTTGTGTTCCGGCTGGGATGTTCACCATTGTTTCATGAAAAAACAGCATGATTTTCATCTCTAGTACAAATGTTTTTATAAAGTCCTTTAACTTTAACAATTTTAAAAAATTTCATAAAAAATAGATTAAAAAACTGCAGTGTCATGAACATTTTTTTATGGATGAATGAGTTTTTAAAGCAGCTACAGTCTCATCACAAAATACTCTAAAACAAGTTGACACATTTTGACATTCGATTGGTTTAGGAAAAATTAAAGTTTCATTTAGTTTTTCAAATAGAAAAAGCATTTTAAGATGTGATCATTTTGCAGTTCTTGAAACACCTTCATAGATAAAACATAGTTCTTGGCTTTTTTTCTGTGAGCCAATTATTGCGAATAGATTTTATTAAATGAACAAAATCATAAAGAAGAAAAGTATTATCATTGGTGCACCAAGTATTACGGAGATTAAACATTCCAAAAAACTTTTTATTTACTTTATTATTGTCGCAAAGGATAGCAACAACAGAACAACCACAACTTTTTATTGTTTCAATTGTTTGCATTGTTTGATCATACTGAAATTTAGCATCTAAACCTGTTACTGATAATACTTTATGCAAAAACTGTTTTCCATGAAACTAAGAACAAATCATTAAACCCAAAACTGTTTTTGTTAGTTCATTTGGGGAGTTACCAGATTTACCAAAAATGTTACCTCCTTGATATGTTAACTGTGATTTAACACAAATTTCATCAATTAGTAGAATGACCAGTCTTTGAGAAATAGAACATTTGTCTAAATACAACTTAAAAAATCATCATTTCCAACATTTCTAAATTTTGATATCAAATTTTTCATCAGTGATATACTTGGTAGTTCATAGTCATTACGTAATCGAGAATAAAGTGTTCTTGACAATCAAAAATACTCTAATGCCCTGGCATTCACACCAGGAGAACATTTTTTTCACCTATAAACACTAAGGAGCTTATACTTAACATCGGTTCAATGATTATACTTTTTTTTGTGATCAATTGGTAAAGAATTCGATAGTTTATTGCAGCATGGAAACAACTAATACAGTTAATAGTATTTATATGATTGTAAGAATGAAGTTTCATGGTGCACTTAATACCACAGTGGTAGCTATCAAAGAATAAATCATTTTTTATCTTTAAAATAAACATTGGAAAACCCAAGTTGTCTAATGTATCAGCAGATTAAAGATGTAAACAGTTTTCATATATACTTGATATTATTGAAAAAAAAAAAAAGACATCGATTTAGATAATATTTTTTCACACAAATCGTCGAACGATGAAATATTGTCAGCTTTTACAAAACCCTCAATTTCATCACGCGCAATACTTCTAAAAGATAGCAATGATTTACTTATTGGACTTGGTGGTGCCTGCCCAGCAAGCACACAACGTTGAAACAAAGTTGAAATAACGTTGATCGACGTTGATCAACGTTATTTCAACGTTGTTTCAACGTTTTGTGCTTGCTGGGTGTGGAGTTGGAATTTGACTTGAATTTGCACAAGAAAATACAAATGGTGGATGTTTTAGTTTTAACCTTCCGTAAACTATAACTTTTTCATAGTTTTTAGGCCACTGATCTTTACAAATAAAAGCATTAGGACCATCTGGAATGTTATCTCGAGGTATAGCACTTATCCGTCTTTTTCATTCATCCAGATTTTTTTATTTGGAAGGCGAAAAACTTTCACAGACTTTGTAACATCGTAGTTACCTCTACATCCTGAGGCACAACACTTAATAACCATGCTTTATGAATGTAACTTTTTAGATCTAAAAAGAAAGTAAATTTATACACTATAGTAAGCCATGTGCCCACTCAACGGAAATAAGAGGAACCTCAACTGTATAATTTGTCTGCCTGTATTGGCTGGACACAGTCTAAAAGGAAGGAAGGAAGTTAAACGCTAAGTAAACTTCGTATAACTTCGCTTTCTTTAATTTAAAATTGTTTAAATTCAAACAATCTTTAAAAAGTTCGTTTAACTTTAAACCGCCCCCCTCTCCCCCGTATGGCATCGTATCCTTAAATTAAAATTTTTATGACTTTGTTTCTTCGATTGCATTAAGATTAATAGAAGTATATTTAACTAGTATATTTGAAGAAAATTGTTTTATATTACAGAATTCAGTCTCACCATCATCTTCAAAAAATTCATGGGTGATTTCATCTGAGACATTGATTGTACCTTGCTGGTTTAACATCCAGTCTGCTGTTGTAGGATGACTGGCTTTCAACTTGTCAAAAATCTCATCCCTGACACCATAAGCGTGCAGTTGTTGGCCTTTCAAGAAGGGGTGTAGCAGGCAGCCTACAGCATAAGGCATGATTTCACATCCTCCTCTTAGGAATCGTTTCTCGACTTCTACAATAAGCCCAACCATGAAAGGACATACTACGGTGACACTGTTCTTTCTTGTTTCTTTGACCCTCAGAGAAGCTCATCTATCCACAAGATGAACAATTGCTTCAGTGCTCTATCCATTGTAATTTTCTTATTACTCGACATTGACTTAGAAATGAATCGGCAAGTGGTTAGGAGTGGCAGAATGGTTGCAACCAGCGCAAATTGTTCATCCTTAGGAATGGCTGTGATCCATTCTTTTTTTCAGCCCGGAGCATGTCTAGAAGCATCATCTGGACAGAGTTTCATCTGGTAGCACAAGGAGCACTGATCTTTATGTAGGGTACTGAAACAAAAACTAAAATAAAGTTTCGCAAAAAACATCTCATGAAATTGTAAACTCTTAGAAAACTTTGTTTGAAATTAAAAAATCATTTTCAAACAAAGTAGCATTCAGCTCAAGGCACTTCTTCTTCAACATCCCTTCAGCAAGAGGAGAGTGATGGACTCGGGCGGAGATTGTCCTGCATGTATCAATAGCAGCCTAAGACAGCCCTTTCCAAGGCCATGTTGAGCTTGTGGTGAATGCGTGTGATTGAATCACTTTCAAGATCAATAGCAATAGCCTCTGACTTCGTCAGTGCAGCTTTTATATTTGAAGCTTGATCACTAGGGTGTTCAGAAAAGATTTTTTTTTTGAAAATACGAGCTCCCTGTAATTTTCCTATTTGACTTGATAAGATATGACCAATATTTAAACTTCAGGTCAATACCTGCTAATTTAAAATTGCCACCAGCGTTTTAAAGTTATCATGAATTATTAAAGTTTAATCTTATTCATGAATTTGGGATAATAATTCAGAACATTACTTCTTTTAATTGATTACAATTATGAATCTAAACATAAAAATTGCTACTAGAACACAATGAAAAAATTAATTGATTTAGACCATTATGCAAAATAAAAAATAAATGTTTGAGATTCAAGTAATTACTAGTTTATGAAATGAGTAACAAAATAAAGTTATAGAAAACTTTAATTTCCTTATTAATTGTATATAACTAATCAATTGGAAACAATGCTACAGATATTAAATTAAAATGTTTCTATATTAGATTCAAATTCACTAAAACACGATTAGACTTGGAAATGCGAGATAAAATTTACAAAAGAAAAATTATAATTAAATAAAAGCTGTATGAGTTGTAAAAATATGCATTTCCATTATAAAAGAAAATGTTAGTAACTGATTTTCCAATAAGTCCAACAGAGTTATATTCATGCATTTACATACATATTTATTAAAACTAGCAAAAAGCAACCCGTAGTACGGGTTATTGTCAGTCTATCAATTTATAGTGGCTGTTTTCCACAATTTAAAGTTGCGAAACTTTAACTAATACCCAATTTGAAAAACGCCTCAAATTTAAAAAAATTAAACCATCTGTAAAATTAAAATAAAAAGTATGCGGAGGTAAAATAATTTACCAATTATTTAACATTTTTGAGTAATTAACAACTGATATAAGTCATATCAGTGTAAGGCAGAAGCATTTTCCTCGACATTACTAAGTTCAAAACAATACGTTTTTAGTTACTGACTCAAAATAACAGCACTTCATAATGCTTTAAATTGACGAAAAAGTAAAGCGAAGTTATTAATTTTTTGGTATCCGCTCGATACATGTTTATTTAAAAAAAGAAATTGTCTTTAAAACGTTAAATGCATACAACTAAATAAATTTATTAAAAATAACTGCTCATTTGACCATTACTATATATGGCACTAATCTGACCATTTTTATATATGCCCTCTTTGTTTCAATTGTTTTTTGTAAAGGACATCCCTTCCCCGTTTTTGCCTTAATGGTGGTCAGGAGAATAGAGTTATTTTTATTAAGAGTAATCAAGTTTTTGATGGAGACCTTTTACCAGAATTATAAAATGTAAAACAATAATTTACACGTATAAGAATTTTTTATTTTTAATATATATAAGAATTTAACTTATATAGAACTTTTTCTTTCCTCAAAAATATTGCAAATGCAAACTAACCTAATTAATTAGTTAAACACCTTATAAAATTTAAGTATCTCGATATTTCACGAATGCACAAAACTATAATATTCACCCCCCGTTTAAAAAGATCCCCTAAGTTACGTACAACAAATTATTAGGCATAAAATAGAGAAAATTAAAACAAAATTGAACTAATTGCATATGTTTATGTCATTTTAACTGACAAAAATTTACAATAAAAGGTAATCAGGTTTTTTTTTTATAAATCGTATAAATGTGTCAATCGTAAATCTTAAAGAAAAAAAAACACCACATAAAAACTGAAAATCGATTTACCTACTTATAGTAACCTATTTTGACATGGCAGTTAATATAAACATTTATCGAAAATGTAACCCTAAAATCTGTTTCGAAGTGCAAAAGAATTAACAATACTAAAACGAAAAAAAAAAAAAAAAAAAAAATTCAAATTAAGATATAAACTGCATTTTTAGCATGTTGTCTTGGCTATTAGTAAATAAATAAAAGCAGCAAGTTCCAATAATGAAACTATCTATTATTCATTTTTAACAATAGACACCAACGTGAAGGTAAGCCAAACAGTCTATCAACACAAAACATCACAACAATAACACATAACAATAGAATATTTACACCCTTGATCCTAAAATCCAGCGAAAATAACTAACCAAATTAAAATATGAAAGACAAAAACCAATTTAAAGTTAACTATGTATTTATCTTTTTACTAAACATATAACTGCATAAAAGTATTTTTGTTTTTATATTCAACATTAAAACACCCTAGTTTTAAAGATCAAGGTTGCATTCTCTCACATACACATTACGCTAAACATTAACAGACATTAATGTGTTTCCAAAATAATTAAAAAAGGCTAGACAACACAACCTAGCTCTAAAGCAGTAACACCGCCTGACACTAAATGCTGCCAAGTCACACCTCTGCTATAAGTACACCCCTTGGCTGGCAAGGTTATAAATCTTGCTCAATATAATGCCAACTTACACCACTTTGAAAATATGGAAACAGCATAATTTAAACATATACACAGCTATAATATAATATGTTTATATGTGTTATATAAAACAAATATGGTTTCATATAACACATATAAACATATTATAACATATAAACATATTAAATGACAGGTATATTTATCAAAAACTATGAAAAAAAAAAATAAAGTAATAAAAAAAATATAACATTATTTGTGCAACACTTTTCACCTACCATACCTTGAATGAGATGTTTATCGAATTTGAAAAACAAACTATTAAATGCCTTAGTTCTTGAACATGCAACATATAGTTGACCATGAGAGAAACTCGGTTTTTTGAGATATACCCCAACTCTATCAAATGTTTGACCTTGACTTTTATTAATTGTCATTGAATAAGCCAATCTGATAGGAAACTGACGATGTTTCAGAACAAAATGTAAACTAGAATCTGATGGAGCCAACTGAATTCGAGGAACAAAAACCCATTTATCACCATTTTGATCAGCATCTCCAAAAATCTTTTCAACAATTGATTCATTTTCTCTTATAATGCACTGATTTGGTATTTCAATGCATCCTTTAAAAGGACCTCCTCTTTGACAGGTATTGTTCCATTCCCAAGTTTTAGTAGCCATTGGGAAAATTCACCTTCCCCATCTTGTACTCTCATATTTTCAGGTAATGCAAACTTCTGCACCCATTGCCAATGCAAAGAACATTTTACACACAATTCTACTATTTCAGCTGGTTGTGTTTATACACAATTCTACTATTTCAGTTGTTGAACATTTTCATCCAAATTTTCTAGATTTGAGCAGATTATAATCAGCCAGCATTTTACCACATTGATTAAAAATCTTTTCAATTTGGTGAACAGTAGCTTGTTCAGCTATTAGAAGTGGGATTGAGCGGTGAATAAAATCCTCCATCATAAAAGCTTTGTATGTATTCCAGAGATCTAAAGGATTGTCAGATTCACAAAAGGTCAAAATAATTGAAAACAACTGTCTAATTTTGTAATTATAGCGTTACTTGTGAATAATTGTGTGCGTAAAAGATGTCATTATAGCGTTACTTGTGAATAGTTATGTGCGTAAAGGATATGTCATTATAGCGTTACTTGTAAATAATTGTATGTGTGAAAAGATGTGTGAATGCCTTATAGCATTACTTGTAAATAATTGTATTTGTGAAAAGATATGTGTGAATGCCTAGGGAATGCCTACTTGTAAATAATTGTATGTGTGAAAAGATATGTGTGAATACCTAGGGAATTAACTTGTATATAAATTGTGTTGAATTTTACAAAGATACATCGGCGTTTACGCACAACTAAAAAACGATCTTTTTTATGCGAAACTACAAGCTATTTCGGCGAAATGGCGACTAAACTTGATTTAAAGTTAATTCCAGAGTTTAGTGGAAACGATCAACAGTCAGTTGCGGAATGGCTGGAAAAGGTTGAATTGGTATGTAAAGTAATTGGTGTAACCGATCTGGCACGTGTGGTTCCTCTCCGTCTCACTGATGGTGCATTCGTAGTGTATCAACAGTTAACAGAGACTGATAAAGAAAATTTTAAGAGAATAAAGAAGGCTTTGCTTGAAGCTTTTGCCGTTGATGGATTCACAGCCTACGAGCAGTTTGTCACGAGAAAGCTGAAACATGGAGAAGCAGTTGATGTTTATTTGGCAGAACTACGAAGATTGTCTACCCTAATTGGTGGGCTACCAGACAAAGCGATCGCGTGTGCCTTTGTTGCTGGGCTCCCCGAGGAAGTTCGACGAATGCTGAGATCGAGTTCTCGTATGGACGATCTTACAACTGTTCAAATACTTGCGCGAGCAAGGACTCTGATGATCGAGGAACGGAACAACGGGATGGTGGAAAAATTTGCTGTAGCTGCAATGAAAAGTAGTGATCCGAGGTTGCTAGAAGATAAAACACAATCAGTGTGCTATGAATGCAAACTTCCCAATCACTTTGCGAGAGATTGTCATTTAAGAAGACATAATTATCGAAACAAGTCAAGTAGAAGACGGGAGTCAAGCGATGTGCTGTGTTACTCGTGTCAAGAGTATGGACACATATCAAGAATGTGTCCAAAAAACGGAGTGAGGGAGAAGACGTCTGCGCCAGTTCTCTCCCTAAACAATCAATAATGGCGTTACCTACCATGCTCTTGGATATTAATGGTGTATTTCAGGATGTGCTAATTGACTCAGGGTGTACCTGCTGCATCATTTATAAAAAATGGGTTTTTGTTTCATAATGGGTATGAATGGAATAGTGGCACTTGGTGGAGTATCGATTTCTGCAACGCGGGATGTTTGTTTTATGAAAAAAGAAGCATGTTTACTTGGTTTAAAAAGCGATTTGTCAATAGATGTTCATGATATGAATATAACGGCTCAGGATTTCACAGCTTCATTTGAAAAGAAAAATAGAGAATGGATAATTGCGTGGAAATGGAATACCAAACCTGAAAATCTGGTGAATAGAATTGCTGAATATACCATCCCCATCGGCATAAAACACGATTACGAAAAAGAAATTGAAGGGTGGATAGAGAAAAAATGGCTGCAAAAGTACGAAGCGAAAAAACACGGTCCAGTAAAAGGTTTGGTTCCACTTATGGCAGTGGTGCAGCAAAACAAAGGAAAAGTGCGACCAGTGTTAGACTTCAGGGAGCTGAACACGTTTATTGAACCATTTACGGCGAACACGGATGCATGTGCTGACAAACTTCGAGACTGGAGACGGCTTGGAGAAAATATTTCAATTATTGATTTATCATCGGCCTACATGCAACTCAAAATCAGCGAGGAACTCTGGGCTTACCAAACTGTTGTGTTCCGTGGACAGAGGTTTTGTTTAACACGTTTGGGATTTGGTCTGAACGTTGCGCCCGTCATAATGAAAGCAGTTTTGGACAAAGTTCTATCGCAAGACGAAAAGATCTGGAAGGGAACATCATCATACATTGATGATATTCTTGTAAATGAAGACATCGTATCAGTTCGCAGTGTACTTGATCATTTGGATATGTATGGATTACATTGTAAGCCGGCGGTTCGTGTGTCCGAAGGGGCGAGAGTTCTAGGATTACAAGTTGGAATTGAAAATAAGAAGTTATTTTGGAAGAGAGACAACGATTTTGGTGAAATTCCAAGTTCTCTAACGAGGCGAAAAATCTTCTCTTTATGTGGAAAAATGACAGGGAATCTTCCAGTTTGTGGTTGGTTGCGTGTAGCTTCGTCATTTGTTAAAAGGACGGCAAACGCCCTAACGAAAACATGGGATGAGAAGATACAATGCGATTTTGTTGAAAAAATGGTGAACGATATGGTAAAAAGAACACGTAACGACGATCCTGCCAAAGGAGTTTGGAATGTTTATGGCAACGAGGCAACAGTGTGGGTGGATGCTAGTTCACTAGCGCTAGGTGTGAGTATCGAAGTTGATGGCAATATAATCGAAGACGCTTGTTGGTTAAGAAAAGATGATACAACACATATAAACATGTCTGAACTCGATGCAGTAATCAAAGGACTAAACATGGGTCTCAATTGGAAGATGAATGTCTTGCATATTTGCACTGATTCGAAAGCAGTATTACATTGGGTCACCGATGCACTGACTGGAAAATCTAGATTGAAGACAAAGGCTTCAAACGAAATGCTGATTAGAAGACGGCTTCAGACCATTACGAATATTGTGGAGGAATACAAACTCAGAGTGGATATTAAACTAGTGCCCTCGGAGTCTAACTTAGCCGATGTACTTACTCGAGTGCCTGGAAGTTGGTTGAAAATGATCGATAAGCCCACTGAACTTGCTGCAGGTGGAACGATTAGTGCTTCTCTATCTCCCAAAGAAATAAACCATGTTCATAAGTCCACGGGACATTATGGTGTAAAGAGAACATTGTATTTTGTTCGTAGAATTGACCCATCAGTAAGCAGGGAAGAAGTCAGGCAAGTGGTTGAAAAATGTGTAACCTGTCAATCAATTGATCCAAGTCCGATAAAGTGGCCGAAAGGGAAGATCGAAGTAAAAGGGACGTGGCAACGGCTTGGTATGGATATAACTCATTATGAGGGGCAACATTTTCTTACCCTGATTGACTGTGGGCCTTCACGATATGCAATATGGCGCCATCTTAAAGACCAAACTAGTGCATGTGTCATTCAGGAATTGAACGAAATCTTTCTTGAACGAGGCGGTCCAAACGAAATTCTGACGGATAATGATACAGCATTTCGAAGCACATTATTTTCGCAATTTATGAACAAATGGAACGTTAAACTTCGCTTCAGGTGCGCTTACGTTCCTTCAGGGAACGGAATTGCAGAACGGTGCCATCGAACAGTGAAAAGAACGGCGAAGAGAGTTCCGTAGAGCATACCCGAGGCAGTTTATTGGTATAACGTCAGCCCAAAAGACTGTTGTAAGTCATCTACAGCACCCGCAAATAAATTATACCATTACGAAATTAGAGTTAGAGGAATTGACGACGATAAAAACGCATATGAACCTCATGAGAAGATCACCAACAAGTTTAAACTCGGCGATGAAGTATGGGTAAAGCCCCCGGACAACCGATGTGACTCTCAATACAAAATTGGGAGAATTACAGGAATTATTTCGGAGCAAACGGTAGAAGTGGACAAAGTATCCCGGCACATACGCGACCTAAGACCCGTCAGAGTTGATAACAAGTCGAATGAGGATCTAGAAGATGATGAAGAACTGTGCGTTGTGTTACCTGAAGACGAGACAAACCAGACGCCAATGTTGCGAAGAAGCACCCGAAAAAGGATGGCACCTGAGCGATATAGTCCGTGAGGTGAAGTGGTCGTTATGACCAAGGGGGAGTGTAATTATAGCGTTACTTGTGAATAATTGTGTGCGTAAAAGATGTCATTATAGCGTTACTTGTGAATAGTTATGTGCGTAAAGGATATGTCATTATAGCGTTACTTGTAAATAATTGTATGTGTGAAAAGATGTGTGAATGCCTTATAGCATTACTTGTAAATAATTGTATTTGTGAAAAGATATGTGTGAATGCCTAGGGAATGCCTACTTGTAAATAATTGTATGTGTGAAAAGATATGTGTGAATACCTAGGGAATTAACTTGTATATAAATTGTGTTGAATTTTACAAAGATACATCGGCGTTTACGCACAACTAAAAAACGATCTTTTTTATGCGAAACTACAAATTTGCTTTGGCATACGTGTTAAAAACGCCTCAGAAAGAGTATTCTGCCATTCTGTGTCATCTTACAACAAACCTTTCAAAACACATTCTTCACAAAGCACGAAAATTCACGCAACTTAAATCCTTTCTATTTTGTCTAATTGAAATTTAAATCCTTTCTACTTTACCAAATAAAAATGTATATATAACTATTTTATATACTTACTTCAATTACAAGATGATCTTAACGATGATTATTTATCTTAATATAATTCTTTATGTATTATATCTAAACTAATAATTAAATTCCAAATCTAAACTAATAATTTAAGTCCAAAAGGAAAAAAGTTTCAACACGCTTAAGAGATCCTTCTCCAATGGCCGCGTGCAACGGAAAATCGCGCTCTTTCAAAGCCTAGTAACTAATGACAAAACGACGTTAAACATTAAACGTTAAACATGAATCATTTCTGTAGGAATTTTATATAGAAGAGTTCTACTTTTTCATCAACATTGATGCTTTATCAAACTTTGGTAAGTTTCTTCTATGCTGTTCCACTACTTGAAAAACGCACTGCTTTTGATTTCATCCCGTCTTAGACTTTGATTAAAGTCAGTAACTAGTTTAACTGACCTTTCCGCTAAATTGTTGACAACTTTTAGGTCCTTTAATATCCCAGATATTTAGTCAAATTCATAATTTTTTTGAACATTCATCGGGGTATAGTGAAAGCCACTTAGTATTGACTTTCAAAAGATCAAAAAGAAGCCTGGAATTTTTTCCAATTAAAGAGCTCACTTTCACGTTTTGATTCATCTGTGGCATTAGGGTTCAACTTCTTCACTTAGGTACCATAGGTTTCTTGTTTGAGCTATCAAAGCTGCTTCTGCTACTCCTGGGTCAATTTTTTTAAACATTTGCATGTTCTTCCAAAACTGTAGGTCGTTGATAGGAGCATCTATGGCGTTCGAAGATGTCAACCAAACTTTTACATAGAATAAGCTTGTAAATAGGCAAAAGCGATGCAGTTTCTTAATCATATTTTTATCATAACCTAAGTACTCACTAAATGCATACATTTTAGCTGCATATAGAATGTTTGCCATCCATCTAGCGTAATGGAAAGCTCCTGGTTTAAACCATTGTTCTCCCTTTTTCACATATTTCTCACCAAGGAGTAACAACGTGACATAAATGCATTCCCTATAATCATCTCTTATAAATGCATGTTCTTGGAGGAACAGTTTAAGAAAATTAATCATATCTTTTTTCGCGGATTTCAACAAACGTTCATTTACGTCCAGCAATTTAAAATTGTCATTCTTTTGAGGGAATGTGTCCCAAGAGTTCTTTAATTTTAGAAATTCTATATTGGTCGGGCCTGTCGTTGGGCCAAACAGGTGTTTCCATACGGACGACAAAATAATCTCAAAGATATGGTGGCTACATGGTAAATAAAACAGCACATCCCCATTAGTAGTAATAATTGTTTGGCTCAGAGCATCAATAGAATTTCCTAACAACCAAATATTTTTGTGACTGTTGTCTTCTTCTCGATATTGTTGATTCAGCTATGTCTAAAGCAATCACCAATTATATACTAACAATATAGTTAAGGTATATATATGTTTTATTCATTTATATTATAATATTTATATTATACATATAAATTGTATTCATATTAGGTAGTTGTTTAAACTATATTAAGATAAAACTAAACCCATCCAAAGGAAACAAACGTAACATTAAACCCATTTTTGGATTCAACAACGTAAAAGTATTTGCTAACAAAAGGCTGCCAACTATAATTTAAAAGGATACAACAAAAACCTGAACAATGTAACAAAACACCCTCACTTAACAACAGTCAACTTGTCAATTGAGTGTAGCACGAGGAAATTGAGTTAAGATGTCAATTCATGTTATAACACGATTTTGCCACTTACAATCCTGTTAATTACTATACAATTCACTAACAATATAATATATATATATATTCAACTTACCATTAATTCTGTTGATATATATGTTTGTTTAGTGTTTACCAACTTAAAATGTATGGTATAAAAAATTACATTAAATATAGGCATTTATATGGTAAAAAACCATAAAAATACATAAACTCTATTAATTCTAGCGCACAGTGGCAACCTTAAACGTTAATTCAGGCTTAAAAAAAACTTAACAATATGTTCATATAAGCAATAGACATGGGAAAATTGCCAGGGAGCAGAAAAAATCGAAAAAAAAATTTTCTCCATTGAATTACGGAACGCCCAATTGATCATACACAACAAACCGCTTCTTGAACATATTCATTGACTCAAAACTTTTAACCAAGTTATCGAACTAAGTAGCAATGTTCCGACCAGTGTGCTTACCTGGGAATGGAACAACTCAAACAGTTAGCTTTCATAGAACAAACTCTTTGGTGATGTAATGAAGAGTCACCGCCATGAATGGGTTGTTGTTGCGTGAAGTCCAGATGTCAGTGCTGATTGCAACTCGGTCGCAATGAGAAAGCTCCTTGTCAAACATGCTCTTCATTGCCATCTGCAGATTCCTATAGAGGAGTGGTAACTTGAAGCGAGCCATGCAGGCACCACTTTTAACCTTAAACCTCGAGTAAAAGTGAGCAAGCAGTCTTTGGAACGGGATAGAGTCACACATGGAGAAAGGCTGATTGTCAGTTGCAAGGTTAATCATGAGCTCCATGTCACCACAAAGTTGAGTGGTGCTCTGTGTTGGATAGCACAGATTCTTTCTGGCTCTTAAAACCCTTTTTCTTTTCCTGTGAACTAAAAAAAATCGTATACATATGTTAACACTGAATTAACTTCAAGTTTCGTTGTTTGCATCAATAAAAAATCATACATCGCATCGTAAGATCCATTAACTAAGCTACCAGTACCAACTGTTTCCAATTTATCTTCTGCCTCTTCAACTTTGCCCTCCTTAGCAGCTTCTGCCTCATATTGTATCTTTTGATTGTGACACATTTTGATGTACTCATTTTTATGGTTGGATCGCAGGTGACCACTCAGGGTCGATGTTGACGCAGAATTCATTTTTAGGTCCTTCTTGCAGATATTGCACACACCATAGGCCTTATCTCCTCTGTATTCCTTCAGAAAGTACTCCCAAACCAGCAAGCGATGGGTTTTTAGCGTAATTGTTTGATGTTTTACAATGTTTAAATCTTGTTAAATAACATACATAAAGTTATAAGGTTTTCAAATTCATTACAAATATTGTAAACAAGTTTATACGATTTTCATAACCGCAAAGTTTTGATTTACAACATTTTGCGGCTCTCAACATCGTTTTAAGTTTTAACAACTTTTAAAGGTTTTCAAAGTCATTTAAGTTTAAAGTGACGACTTATTACTGCTTATAACATCGTTTTAATTAAGTCTCAACAACATTTAAAGGTTTTCAAGGTCGATCAAGGTAGTTACAACTTTTTACTGCTTTCATAACCGTTTAATTAAATGTTTTTCGAAGTTTAACGGATTTTGACATCGTTTAGTTGACTTTTTTTCGAAGTTTAACGGGTTTCAACTTCGCTTAATTTAAGAAACTTCCCTTAACTGACGGCTTTCAAAGTCGAACAAAAAGTATACGATTTTGAAAACCGTAACTGGATTGCTTTATCTTTATTCGAGACGAGACGATCTAAGGGCTTAGTCCCAATTAGCGATAAAAATGGAGACAATTTTCAACTTTCAGTAAAAATCCGGAACGATAGCGAGACGAGATGTCCCGGACAAAATAGGAGCTTTACAATTTCCCGGAATTTACTTATTTTAACGGCTCATAACGAGACATTACTAGAAATACTAATTAATCCTTAATGTGAAATTTAAATAATTAATTTGCACAATTACCATCTTGCAAAATTACCATCATTTATTTCAGCTGCTATTATTGATACTTTTATATCATCTATATAAACACAGCTTAACAATAGTAATGGTAGCAGCTAAAATCAGAGAAAACAAAAACTTTTAGGACAGTATTTAACTTTTTCAACTAAAATATGGTGCAAGAATGCGATAAATATGTGTCCAAAGGCTTAGTTTCTGATCATTTAATATTTTTTATCGCTGAGGTCAGTATCCACTTTTAATGGAAGAGTTTGCTTTACACTCATATTTAAGGGAAAGGTTTTATTCAAAGCGTCTTTAACTTTTTTGATCAATAAAACATTTGACTCTTTTTAAAAAATGTACCTCCAGCAGAGACTAAAATACAGCATGATGTTCAACACCTAGTTCTTTTATTTTTTCTCTTTTGCTTTGCTCTTCAAGGACCATCCATTGCTTATTGGGTTTTCCAGATCCAAAATGGCTACTTTCATTGGTCTTCAAGACTTTCTTGAAGCCGTTGGTATTCTTTTTCTATAAAAGAATCATAATTTCTACCACATTGTTTTAGTTTTTTCTTCACTTTTAAAAAAAATGTATCTAAAGTAGCCTTTGAATATGTTCTCTTTGCTAATTTCTTCAGTTTTATATAATTTTGTTAAGTAAATCCTTCCATAATCAGAATTTATCCATTTCTAATTCACGTGTATTTGGGATAAGACCTAACCTTTTTGTTGTTGTTGTTTTTAAAATCATTAATATATATCAGAAACTTTTTTGTGTACTTAATATCACTTTTCACTTTACACTGTTTAACATTTTGTGTTATTATTTCTTTGACAATTATCGCATTAAGTTTCCTATAATGTTTAAGTAAATAATTTTACATATATGCCACAGGAAATACTGAACTTGTTAAGTAATGCTATTTCAAATATCTATTACTTCTTGAATAATAAATCAAAAATGAATAAAAAAAAGCATTTTAACAAATTTGTAAGTAGCCTATGATGACAAAAAATGTTACTTGAAACCATATTTGAAATGTTAAACCAAGTCATACAAGTGAAAAACTCAAATTCAAGAAATACAAATGTCAATGAGTCCATAAAAGCCTTGTTTTCTCCCATTTTCATTTGTTTTGATGTAACAAATTACTATTAGGAAATGGCGGAAAACAAGGTTTTTATGGATTCATTGACATTTGTATTTCTTCAATAACTCCCTATACCCCAGGTGACCGTAGCAATCCCTTTAAATTCTAAAGACAAAAGTGTCAATTAACTGGAAAAAAAGTATATCTCCTTAGAACTCGTTAGAAAATTTTTTTTAGCTGGTCTTTTAAACAAAAAGTTATGTATGTATTCTATAGTATTTTAGAAAACTCTTGTAATTTGAACAAAAAAAGAGAAATTTTTTTATTCAATATATTTAAAATTTTTAAAGTTAAAAGATTATCTTAAAAGTAAATATAGACTTTAAGGTGGAAAACCCCTGAAAAATTTTTTTTGAGTAAATATCAATATTTTACAAATTTATTTTCATATACATAAAGTAAATAACAAAATTAAATGAAAAAAACAAAAAAAAATTTTTTTGGGTAAAATGGTAGCTGTAGCAGGTGCCAAAAACACCAAAATATTGAAAGACCCCGGCCAATGTATCTAAAGATGTACACAATTTTAACAAAATCTTTTTTGCATACTTGTTCTAACAAGGTAGTTCTGTGATATGAACGAAGCAGATTTTTCATAATAATTTTTAATAGGCTAATATATTTGACCGAAGTACATGTAAAAAATTTGACCAAATTTTATGACTTTGTTGACCTTTTTAAGGACTGGATTCAATTTTAAAAAAAATCTGTCGCGTTTAAATCACAGAAGACAATCAAACAAATCCATACTTAAAATTTTAGCTTAACACCACTTTTAGTTATTTAGATATGCTGGCCGGCGTCTTAAAAACTCTTCATCTGAGAAAAACAGCTTTTAAAAATGCTAACATAAAAAATTTCAAAATAGTGTAAATAAATATGCAAATCTGTGTATAATAAAAAAAGTTAAATCTTAAAATGCACCAGTTTGATATAGGTTTTGCTCTTTTTCAAGAGATTTGTCATATCGACTCTTCTTTTTTCCACGAATTTCTTGTCTACGTTTCTTTGCTCGTTCTTTGTTTTTATATATGGCTAAGTATAATCGCTTTTGATTAATTTTCCAACATCCTTCTAACAAATACTTTCCAGGTCTTAAATTCATTTTTTCTAAAACTAAAATACTAGCTTGTCTACCAATGTTAAAACAGGCAACTGCATCAAAAGTACAACAGCAATAACATTGGGCACATGGTCTGGAAAAGAATTTAAAATAAGATTACTCTTCAAGTCTTTTAATTCTTGAGCAGCATCCATCATAGTGTCTTCAGCTACAGATTTTACTGCATTAGTTAGTTTTATAACAATTTTATTATAATTATTAGCAGTCATTGGTTTAGGCATGTCCATTAATGAGACAAATCTTGAGAATCCAGAATACCCTTGACCACATGATCTCATAGCATATACAGCCCTGGTGTTAATATCAAAACTTTTTTGTATATTCAATGTTGAGGTATAATATTTTCTTGAATAATCACATACACAGCAGTTAACATAAAGACAAGATGCTAGACCTTTTCTTTTGTATTCATTTTCAGAGCGAAACAACTTAGATGACATACATTCTGGACATATAAGGGTAGAAACTACAGAATTTATTATTTCTAAATCTATAAAACGGTATCCAGTAATTATATTACTAGATAACTTTGGTCTTGATGACAAAGTTTTTTTTATTTTTCTAGCAGAAGCACATACTTCATCAGAATTAATAAAGTTAAAATTAACTGGTTTCTCCATATTTACATTTACATCTTCAACACTTGTTGTTACATTTATGTTCATATCTACAATATTCGATTCCATATTTACATCCATATCAACATTATTTATAACTAAGTTCTTTTTTACATTAAATATTTTTTTCCTTTTATAATTTTTAGCTCTTTGTTTAACTCTGCAAGCCTTAGCCATTGTAGAAGATTTATGATACATTTATGAGCTTTCCAGTAACTGTTTTTATACTCAAGTTGTTTTGAACAATGGAAATTACAATTTCCTTGATAAGATACATTTTTCATATAAACAAATAGGATTTTGGACTATTTTTTAGTAAAGGCAAAAAATAGTGCCGTTGTTATGGCGGTTGTTAAGGAAGCTTAAAATACTGGGGTTCAATAAAATCTTTTTTTATGAAGATCTATTGCGAATTTTCAAAAATGGTTTTCAGATGGTGAATCTCTGATAAATTTTGCACAAAACAAGAAAATAATATTTTTTTTCAAAAATTTCATATTTCTGAGGGGTTTTCCACCTTAATTTAGGTTAATCCATTTTTACTAAATAAAAATCTCTCATTTTTCAGATTTCTTTGAAAATATTATTAAAATTTTTTATCTTCTTTAAACCATAAAATATAAAGTATTAGTTTTATGAAAAAACTTTTTTTACTTTTTAAGTAAATAATCATTGTAATTTAATATAATTAAAAAATGAGCACTATATTTTCAAAAAAGTTGTGAGGGGTTTATTGCTATTTTTTGTTGTTTTGAGTACGTCACTGTACGTTATTTCTGGCTGGCAAAGTAAACTTGGTTAGCAAAAAATTTTTTTCACTGCGGAAGCACAATTAAGATAATAACTATATATTTTTCATTGATCTGTCTCGTAACGTTTGATAATATCCGGGACACAATTTCTCGTCTTGCTACGCTTGACTCGGTTCATTTCGAGAAAACGATTCCGAGACGCAGACGCTTGATCGACTCTACTACTTTCTAGCTTTTCCCACATCATCGTTGAAAAGATGAAGTACTCTGTTCTTCTCCACAATATCCAATGCTAATTGTCTAAGGTCTTTTTTATTAATTCTAAACAAATTATTCGAGAATTTAAGATGTTTGACAAAATCTCTCTCAGCTTAAGGAGGTAAATTACTGCACCAAAAAATATTTAATTGATTTATTTGCATATATTTTTATGTTCCCCTTGTCTTTCCAAATATGATTTAGGAATTCTATATTTTAAACAAACGGCTTTTAACTAAGCATCGGCGTAACCGCATCGCTGGCGGTAAAAATACGTAAACTTGCATATCTTCTTATGGTACAGGACTTATCAGCCCATGCTTGAGCATTCCTCTTTTCTTGATGATTCTTCTCTTTATTTTCATAATCAGCTTTTTGTATCTGGAAAAAAGAAAGCAGATGGTAGGATCTGAAAGAAAATAGTGGAGTTAAAAATGTTAAAAAGGATACAAGTTTCAAAAAAATATCAATAATTTTGTTTTTGTTTATATTTTGCCTATCCTCAGAAGAGAATATATCCTTTATCTGTACCATTCCATCAGACTATTGGCTGTAATTTACAGTTAAAAAGTATCTCACATCTTAGCAAATTATGTGCAAAAAATTTAATATATTTTAGAACATTAAATAAAGTAAAGTTTTAAATAATAGAAAAATGTTTTTCTTTTTATTCGTTTTTATTATAGTGTAATGCTAACTGCCACATGCTGAGCATTAAGAACTAGTTCTATGTGTTCTGAAAACTAAGCGATTGTTTCTTCCATAAGGGAAACGTCAAGATATTGCACACAATGGCAAAATTTAAAAAGCACAAGAAAATACTGTCGTACCTGGGCGAAGGTTAGGCAGTAGTTGCAACAAAAATGTATAAGGTATAAAAAAGAAGATTCAAGACACAAAATACCTATAGCTTAATTATTTTAAAATATCTGAATGTCATTTATCAAAGTAAAAATAACTAATGCACATGTAACTTAGTTTACTATGTACTATAATATCGTGTTTTTCACTTCATATAAACATGTAAGTGAACACATAGTTATGGTCTGAAGTGATGCTTTCACATTATCGTTTTAGTATGCTTGATGGCTCAAAAAAAGACATATTTCAATAATTATTAATTACTAATTGAAAAATAAATATTGTGTAGTTAAATTAAAAGAAATAAAGTTTTCTACCCGTTTGATTAGATTGGGGAAGTTTATAATTGATCAATATGTTAAAGTAATTCTGAGTTTTATCAAAGGTGTTAACAAGATTTAGATTTTGTAGCACAGAATATGGCATTTTGAATTGAAGCCAGCTTTCGTTATCTGCAATGCCTAATTCATGAATAGTTGAAGCTGCACTGCACTTATAGATGCATCCTAAAAGAACTTTTTGTGCATTGTAAAACTTTTTAATCTTATTAAAGGTTTCGTAACAAAACATGACAGTCTCTCTAAAGAATCGATAGATCCACTTTGCTTTACGTTTTTCACATTTGAAAGTAAATTGAGGTGTTTACTTTTTTTAAATCAAAATCATTAAAAAAGACCGTCAAAAAAAGGCCGCCTATTTGCCTGGTTGAATCTCAAAACAAGGTAACCACCCAATTTATGTACTACATGTTTATAAAACATGCACTATAAAATTTAACATGGATAAATGTGATTTAGAAACAACAACAAACGTTTAAAAACATTAAAGAAAATGATTAGGAGTCTGACATTTGTTAACTTCTAAGCTTAGCAAATATTTTAGAGTGTAAAAGGGAAATTTGATTTTTTTTAAAGCCCAAAATTGGATGAATTTTATCAGAGAAACTCCTCCATACTTCGTCTGTTTCAGGTGAATTTAGCTAGATAAACATTTAATTCTGATGAACTTTTAATAGTTATTCCCAGTGGGCACGGCGATGTTTGTTTAACGTTTAGGCGACGTCGAGTGCGACATCGCATTAACGTTAGAAATGGAAAGTTGGATCGACGTTAATATGCGATGTAATGGCGATGTCAATTTTTGATGTTAAGACGATGTTTATATCCGATGTAATATTGATGTTGAATCGCGATGTAATAGCGATGTAAACATTCGATGTATCTGCGACGTTGTATGCGATTTCGCCTCTATGTTAGAAATTAACGTTAGAATATGCTATTAAGCCGACGTAAATCAAGCGATGCTCAATAAAATATTTTATTGAACATTGCTTGATTTACGTCGGTTTTAGATAAATTTAAAATTTAGATAAATTTTACTACCATTTAAAACTCGAAACTTAAAATATAACATGTTATATTTCAAGTTTCGAGTTTTAAATGGAAGTAAAATTTATCTAAATCTTAACTTGCATCTCAAACTCCGACTTAGGTTCACACGTGTAAACCTAAGACGATGTACATCGTCGGTTATTAATGTTTAAATATAGACTACATCCTTCATTAAAACAAAAAATAAAATAGAATTTCAAAATATAATTACGGCATTAAAATATAAAATATAATTTACAAGTTATTTACTTTATATATTTCTTTTATATGATTTAAACTTTTTATGTTAAAGACCGTCTTCCACCTGTGGCCTTGTCTGGAGCGTATCGCAAAATATCTTTGACGCAATTTAAAACGTCTTCTCTGTTAAATCTTCTATCCTTCATTGCTGCACCTGAAATATGAAAAATGACTTAAAAATTAAACGTATCAACTATTCAAATAATATCTTTCATAACAATTTGAATAATTATTTCTATTCAAAGTATTTATATTATTATTGTTTTATTTAAAGAGAACGATTCCGAAGAAGTTTTAAACTCTAAGTGAAAAACCTTAATATTAACTTATATGTTGGATGATATGATAAGAATAAGTGTTCAAACTAAGCTATTTTATCTAAGAAGATTATTTGCTATAAAGTACACAATATTCACTATACCCAGTGGACATGTATCGTTCTTAGAACTTCTTAAGGACACATGGCCACTGGGTAAGGGCTATAGCTAATATATCATCAATATATTGAGAACTTTTCCATTATGTTTTTGACAACATCTTTAATACCTTTACCCCCAGCAGAAGCGAGAGATAAAACCTGATAAAATAAGAAAATGGAATAAAATTTAATCACAAGATAAAAAATTTTTATCATAACTATAATGATATACATTAAAATAAAAAAAAAACAAATAAAATGCAGAAAAATTTCTACATATTTTAAATTGATAGAATCAGACCACCTCTATATAATATATAAAAGACACCATTTTCTTTAGATTGATTTCGCTCATATAGAAAGTGTTTTAATCAAATCGATCCTATTTTAAACCTATTCAAGTGCTTGTTAATTAATATATCTATCAAAACCCAAATTTTTAATCAAAATTTATACAACATTTAAAGATGCCGATCAAAAAAAAGCTTATAATTAACATAAAAAAAAAAAAAATTGATTCTGTGAATCAAAATTATTCTAAGACCTGATCATTTAATGGAATTATGTTTTGGTCAGCAGAGTATTTCATAATGGCATTGATATGTCACTATGGAGAACCATCCAAACCACGCAAGTGTGGATTTAAAACTTACAGAAAGAAAAATAAATTACTTAGTATAATTAGTGTTTATGTACGGTACCTCAGAATTGTTTTGAACTACCAGAGGTCTCTTGAAAATCAGCCAGAGAAAAAAATCAAAAGTAAAATAATAATAAATAAAGTAGTATGCTTAACTTTAAGATATTCTCTTGTAAAATAAATAATATTTATTGATTATTGTTTGTAATTTGGATGATAGCTGACAATGAAACATACCTCTTCATCATTGATTTTCTTTAACTTACATAAACTCTAATAAAAATTATTATTATTAAATTTATAAAAATTATTATTATTAAAAACAAATACAAAAAAATAGATCATTACACAACCTAACATAAAATAAAAATTATATAATAGTGTAACTTTACAAAATTAATAATTTTTAAAGGTCATTACTTGTTTTTCAGCTTCATTGCTGGGTAAAAACACTCTCTTTAAATTTTTTAACTAGAAAAATTAGGCAATGATATACTCATCTATATATTCATCATTGTTAATCATAATTATTTCATGATGATTGATCAAAAAGTTTTTAAATAAAATAGAAAAATAACTTATAGCTAGCTATACTTTTTCATTGAAATTTGATGACATTTAATTCTTTTTCACACTTGATGTCTGATTCTTAAAATGCAATAGCTTTTCTAAAGTTAATCCAGAAGAAAAAGAATATATAAATTCAATATAAAATTCCACTTATGGGTAAGATGAGCATCGCCATCTTCTGAGTGATTTTGTCGTAAAAGAGGTTTTGGTTTAGAAGTATTCACTTTTAAAAACTTTCTTTAAATTTTAAAGTTGTTTAAAAAAAAAGTAAAAGTTATTGAAAATATCTAGTTAAGCATACAAACTTTCAGAAAAGACTCAATACATTAATTAACTCCCTAATAACTACACAAAAAAATCAGTTAAGCTGCCTTCTAATTTCAAGGGGAAAATAATTTTTTAAAATTATAAAAGTTAAACAGATTACAAATTTGCATACACCTTGATGAACATATATTTGCGATGGTGGTGTAGGAAACTCTTCAACATTTTGACTGTTATCTACAAATTATAGCAAAATACTATTTAAATTAATTTGTTTTAACCCAATTTTTTTTTAATAATTATTTAACAAAAAATATCTAACATAGAGTTAATTTTTTGCTAAGCAAAAATTATGTTGGATAATTACAAATTAATTTCCATATTGTTTTGTTTTATTGATTCTATAAAACATCATAACATATTTAAAAGCAATTATTACTTGTTTTTTTAATTATTTTTTTCTTTATTGGTGAGACTCTTTCATTATCTGTGGAGAACCAGTCGACTTGCGTATTGCATAATTCATTGCAAAACTCATATGTTCCTAAATTAAAATTTAAAAACGTAAAGAAAATGTTTTGCAAATATGATAGTTGACATTTTGTTTAAAAATGCTTACCAAAAACCTTAATTTTTATTAGTGGAAATTTTTTCCATGAGTGATCAGGCTCCCTTCGTCCATAAAATGCATGTTTCACTTGCAGAAAATTTTTAGGTCGCCAAAAAATATGGCTTCCAGCAACAACCCAATTAGATGGGATAACACCTGAGGTATCTTCATCTTCATCTTCATTCCAAATAGCCCAACAAAATGGCTTTTCCAACATTTTATTCATGTTTATGATATGTTAGCTACTACAAAAAGGATCTCATGCGTCATAGTATGTAAATTTTTACGAATTATAAAAAATTATTTTACTGTTATTGACTGTTTTTAAATTATTTAAAATTAATATTCATTATATACTTTTTTTAAAATAGTCAATAACAATATATTTTAAATCCTTAATCGTTTAGGAGTTATAAACGTTAAACTTAACAATACAAAAATTCATTATCACATTGAAACAACAAGTTTAAATAAAATAATAGGAAATCAACAAGTTAATAAATTTTGCAATGGAAAAAATAACTCTAATTCAAAAATATTAATATAATAATTCATGATTAACTTCAATTTATATAAAATCATCATCTTGTTCCAGACAAACTAATTTGTAGCAAATATCAGATAAAGTAATGTATTTTCTTTTCATTTTATTGAACTTAGAAACTTTGTATATTCCAAAGTCTGATGAGTTACAAGGGATGGTAAAAAGGTTATCAATGGCACAAAAAGGAATAACATTGCAATCAAACTGTGATTCTGAAACTATTTCAATAATACGCACAATTTCAAGTGATTTTAAAATGAACCATTCATCACGATCATTTTGTACAATTTTATCTGAGATATAACATAACAAACATTGCTACTTTTTAACTCACTCAGGCGTTTTGCTAATTGGATGAGAGGTTTATTTTCACTTTTTACAAATTTTTTAACAATTTGAAGAAAATTCTCAAAAGGAAAACTTGAAAGATCATGAAGGCTACAGTTATGATACAAAACATCTTCACGTAAATGAAGCAAAGCATGAACGTTATAAGAATAAAATTGTGGCCCATAAAGGCCTTAAAGATTTGATTCAAAAAAAGCCATTAACTTTTTTGCATAATCCAAGTAATGTTGTCGTTTCAAAACATTTGAGTTGCTCATTAAGGATACTGCAATGCTTAAACACAAGAAGTTCTGGTATACCTCTTTTGACAAAATATTTTTTAAAATTATTGGTCCAGTGTACAACAAGAATTGCCGAAACTCAGTTGCTTTAAAACGCTTAAATTATCAAGTGAACGTGGTTGTTGAGCGAACTTACTGGGCATTTTGTTATGATAAAAAGCCAATTTATCGGACATTTGCTTTTTTTGCTGACATGATAGGAGACAAATATGTGGTCCTTTAAACCAATATTTTATTAGCCGCTTCATAACACCAAGACAAACACAATGCATATAGTCAATAACAAACTCCTTTACACACAATATTCCATAATCTACTAAGGGAGTCCTGCCTAATTGATGAGGCTCACAGCAAGCATTATTTGTTCCTAATGAATGATTTAAATAAATATATTCTTTAAATTGTTCATCACTTCGCATTTGACAATCAACTTCAGTAAAAACAACCCTTCCATCATATTCTCCTTCAACTAAACAACGCTCACATGAATGATATCCTCCGTGACCTTTAATATTCTTATTAAAGGTAACGGAGGATATCATTGATGTGAGCGATGTTTAGTTGAAGGAGATAATACTGTTTGATAGAAAATTCGCTGAAATTTCCCAGTAGGCATCTATGACGACGTATGTGCGATGTCTTATTCGAATTAAAAATCAACGTTGGATAAAACCACTAGTTTTACGTCGTTTTGACGTTGATTTAACATCTCAACTCGATGTTAATTTTCGACGTCATTCTCACGTTGTTGCGATGTTGACTTTACGTTGGCGACGTCGCTAACCTAAAACTAACATCGAACCGACGCGAGAATGACGTCGATGCCCACTGGGTTAGTTCTTCAACTTAAACTTGATGGCTATATCATTTATTTATAATTAATGTGAAATTCGCGAAAACATAATTTATTTCATAGTTAAGAAAATAAGTTCAACTGTAGAATACAAGTACCAACGATAATATATTTATAACAAACTTAACATAATATGATTAACATATGATGATTAACTAAAATATACGGATTAAAGTTGAGTTTAATAAAAAAATTAAAAAAAAAAATCAAATTAAAAAATCTCGAACATTTATCTGCAGTTTTTATATAAATTATAAAAAATAATTTCAAAGTGTTGAAAAATTAATACCGTTAACATTATAAGTACCAAATTTAATTGAGTTTAAGAGTTTAAAGTGTAATCGCAAAATGCATCAGAAGCACGTGGTCTGCTGTCTGCTTTGACACACACGACGCCCGAATATGTTCTTGCAATCTATTACAAGAAACTTATCGCAAAAACTCATGGGTCTGTACCATATGTTTCTGTTTCTGTATTTTTTCACAAACTTGCTTTTTCTTATACTTGATTGAATTAAAATGCCATCTTGATTTAATAGAATTTAATAGAACAGTTATGTATATAAGAAACAGATTACACAACATTATTTAAAGGAGAGGTCGAAAAAAAAATTCAAGTGTGCAAACTCGTTGTTTTTATAGTCAAAAATCTTCTTGAACTTATTTTTATCGAACACAAATAATCTGAACCGCTGCGCTTCAGTAAATAAAGCTTACAGATTACGTCATGTTAATCCTATTTTGTAATAAAATGACAATTTAAATGCGATAAGAAGTTCTGATCACTTTTAGAACTTTAATGCTTAATGCAGCCGATAATTGCAAATGTAAATTTAAATTGTAATTTTGCAAAATGAAAAGTTTTATCTGCAAACAAAAAACTGCCTGCAAATGCATGCAATAACTATTAGTTTTTTAAAAAAAATTTCCATTGAACCTATACTTCAAATCTGAAAAAATGTTTTCAATGTTTTCAGGGTTTCGATAAATTTTGCTGAGTGCCATGTAGCATTCTCTATTTTCAAAATTACTTTCCCTCCCATTTCTTCCACTTTCGTTTTTGAAATGGCTTCAAATTAAAATGGGGGTTTATTTTATTGTAGCTGCTAGAAGGTAACTTTTATTTAATTAAATATCAAAGATTGAAATAAGCGTTTTGGGGTGGACTAAAAAAGAAATTTTAAAATTTGACCTCTTTTCATGACCACGAAAATGAATGGCGAACATTTGGCCTTATTTTGTGACTTTTTCTGAGTATTGGTGAACTGTGCAGTACATGGTGTGTACCTCAACTTTAAAATCTACCATCTGTCTTCCATCGAGTCTTCCTCTGATGTTGTATAGGCAATTATTAATAGAATTCTGAAAAGCCTTTCAAAAGCCTGACGACAGATTAAATAGGTTCCGCTTCATCTTCAGTAGGTAAAAGGTTTGTCAACTTCCAGACACATTAGGGTTCAGATTCTTTAAAATTTGAATGCAGGAAGAAGATCCACCACATACTTCATTTGATGAAGGTAGACAAGATTATATAGTCTGAGAAGAAACAAAAGCACTTTGTTTATGTTATTATTTAAGAAATTGCTAATTCTCATTCTTCCGAAGGTGCACAGTAATGCAAATAAAGAAAAAAACTGCAAAGTGAAAGTTCTTAAATTTTGATTTTTCCCCAAATTTTTGCGAAGTTTTAAGATTTTTCAATCGGCCTTTTTTATGATCCCGAAACCCCGGGATTGTCTAACATCAATCCCGGGATTCCCTATAAGATCGAACAAAACAAAGCGTAATGAAAGTATATATAAAAATAACAACAGTTTTGCCTATAAATAAAATAATTTTTGTTAAGTATAAAATTGTAAAAAGTATTGTATTTTCAGTTGTATAATAAAATACGATATCTTAAAGGATTGATTTAGAGAAAAGCAAAAGTGAAAATCTTCAGATTATGTCATGATGGTTAGCATATACACTATTTAAAAATTGAATACGATCTGATTTAAATAAAAGATTTGTAAGCAATTAAAAATATCTTTACTATTTACTTTCTTGCGATACACAGGCTTCGTACAATTATATACATGGGCGCCGGCAGGATTTTTTACAAGGGGGAGCAAAATAAAATTCAACAGTGATATTTCAAAAACTACATAAATGCATCAATTAATCAAGTCATTTTATTAGACCAGTGGCAACAGAAAATTAAACAAAATGTAAAAATAAAAACATAAGTATTAAATGATTTTTATTCAGTAAATAGAAATTGTAGTCGCCTGCGTTCACTGCCAAACTTATTTACAATTTGTTCCATAAATTCAGATTTTCTGGAGCGTATTTTTTCACGATGCACGCTCAGTCTTCACGCGCTAGCTAAGTCTTCACGCGCTAGCTAAGTCTTCACGCACCGCAATTTACTAAATGATCTTTCTACAGTACATGTTGTTGTTGGCAGTGTAATTAAAATGAGGAAAGCTTCACGAACTGCAGGGTAGAACACAGTCCTTGGTAGAAAAACGAGTTTAAAGTTATCAATTTTGTATACTTCATTGGCAGTTGACATTTTCTCAATGAATTTTTCACGAGTTAAAGTTCTCATCTTCGCAGGATGAAGTAAACAAAGGTTAAATTGAGGAATGTTATCTTCTGAATACCGCGTTTGAAGCGAATCGATTAATGAATCGAGATAAGGGATATATATAACCTGTCA
Organism: Hydra viridissima; assembly: GCF_058129835.1. NCBI lineage: Eukaryota > Metazoa > Cnidaria > Hydrozoa > Anthoathecata > Hydridae > Hydra > Hydra viridissima. The sequence goes on from NW_028324303.1 coordinate 5,181,191, forward strand.
AAAGTATTCCTCGACATTTGTATCCGTTGCTCCACAATTGTTTTGGTATAACTACCTTGAACATTGCCTTGGTAGTTGAATGTTCAACTATCCAGACAACTGGATCACTCTCTTGTCGATATCTTCGCTGAAATGCATATCTGCCTTGTTACGGTGTAGATTTATAACCAAGAGCAATTCGTGAATGTGCCTCTGTACTTGTGGATGCTCTAGTTTAATGGTTTGTAGTGCTTGATTACAGGGTTCCAGGAGAGCTGAGTAAAATTAAATGATAATTAGTCCAAATAAAAAAGTTGTTGAACTCATCAGTTTTTTTCTAGCAGCTCTAGTTTTTTAGATAAGTTCACTTATAACTTTCGGTTCACACTCCTTATTGTATTGTTTTTTATGTTTGGCGGCAAACTAATACTTTATTAGTTCTGAAGTAGTTGACTAGAAACATAGTTTTTTTAACGTTATGTTTGGGATTTTCAGAAATAAAATAAAATTAGTTCAGGTAGAAGATGCTGTTTAAATAATCCTGACAGTTTTTGCTATATATGTGGCGAATACACATTCAAGGAAAACCGAAAAACTCTTTGTGATTTTGTAAAAAAAGCTTACCTCGGCTACTTCGGTGTTAAACTTAGTGATCAAGATAAAAACTAGGCGCCCCACCAGGTTTGTAAAACATGTGCCGAACATTTACGACAGGGGACTACCGGAAAAAGAAAGAATTTGAAATTTGGTATCCCAATGGTGTGGACAGAACCCAAAAATCACGTTGATGACTGTTACTTTTGCATGGTAAATATTACTGGAATAAATCGAAATAACCACAGCAAGTGGACTTATCCCGATCCACGTTCTGCTAAACGCCCGAGTTCTCATTCATATGAAGTACCTATACCAACGTTTCACCAAATACCAGAACTCGAAGATGGACAATGTTCATCTGATCAGTATTCTGATAACAATTTAAATGAAAGTGATGGTGATTATGAAGGAATTTCATCAGTACCTCAAAGTTTCATACAAGAAAAATTAAATGGTTTGGTTAGAGACCTCAACTTGTCAAAAGCTGCTTCTGAATTACTTGCTTCCAGATTGAATGACAAAAACTTGCTGGAAAGAGGAACAAAAATTACTTATTTTCGTACTAGATAAAAGAATTTTTTACCTTTCTTCTCTCAAGAAAGAAATCTTGTATATTGTCACGAAGTAAGAGGACTTCTGAAAAAAAGGGGTTTAACAAAATATTTTCCACATGATTGGCATTTGTTTATTAACAGCTTAAAGCGCAGTTTAAAATGTGTTCTTCTACACAATAGGAATAAATTAGGCTCAATACCAATAGCTCATTCAACAAAAATGAAAGAGGACTATAACACAATACTTTTGGTGTTGGAAAAGATAAAATACCATAAACATCATTGGGTAATTGGGTGTGGATTTAAAAATGGTAAATTTTCTACTTGGACAGCAAAGTGGTTACACCAAGTTTCCTTGCTTTTTGTGTCTTTAGGATAGCAGAAATAGATCAAACCACTGGATAAAAAGATATTGGCCAAACAGAGAAAGCATGGACGTTGGGAAAAACAATATCATTAATAAACCTCTAGTAGAGAAAAAAATAATATTTCCTCCACTGCACATCAAGTTAGGTCTAATGAAGCAGTATGTGAAAGCTTTAGATAAAAATGAATCATGTTTTTTGTATTTAGTAAAAAATATGCCTCAGTTGAGTATAGAAAAAATAAAAGCAGGAATATTTGATGGCCCACAAATAAGACAACTAATTAATCATACTACCTTCTTACAATCAATAAATGAGGTTGAGCTAAAAGATTAAAGTTCATTTGTAGCAGTAAAAGAAAATTTTCTTGGCAATCACAAATCAGAAAATTATATGGAAGTGGTAAATGAAATGCTCAACGGTTTTGAATCTGTGGGGTGTAACATGAGCATCAAGGTGCACTATTTACACAGTCACTTGGAATTTTTTCCTGAAAATTTGGGTGACTTCAGTGAAGAACAAGGGGAAAGATTTCATCAGGACATTAAAACTCTAAAAAATCGCTATCAAGGAAAATGTGATATGCATTTGATGGCAGATTACTGTTGGAGTTTGGAAAAAGACTGCTCCAGAATGTATTCAAGGATGACAAATAGAAAAAAAATTTTTAATGTTCATTAATTTATTGTTATAATAATATAACTATTGTTACAGCTGAACATTTTTGTGAATATTTGTATATAAAAAGTGATAATATTTTTAATAAAAGTAATTTTAAACATTTAATTATGTTACATTGATTCAACTAATGTAAGTATATCATGTAAATGATTAAACGAAATTCATATCGAATCAGCTAAAACTATCCTGGCACCAAAACAGCTGTTTACCAGTGTAATATAAAGATTAGTTAAAAAACATTAAATGATTTATTAAATACAAATTAAACATATTCCAAAAAACAAAAATTAAAATACAGCAGGTTAATGCAAGTTAATCAAATTAAATATATATAATTATATTAATCAACATTTAGCTAGCAAAAAACACAAGGTAATAGTATTGTTAATATGAATATAACACAATAAACTGGAAAAAAATAAGTAGAAATACAATGCAAACAAGAAACATTTTACCAACAAACAAAAAAAAAACAACATAAAAAAGTAAATGAAACTGACACATTAAAAAATAATTTAAACAACCTGATCACTGGGATACAGTGAGATTTATATGTTTTTGAAAAAAATAAATTTCAAGCTTAAGAAATGGTGTATTCCTATGTAAAATTAAATTTCAAGGTAGGTTTGTTATGGACCACTTTTTGATCAGAAAACGTCTTGATACCCAAATTTTCATATTTACAGATTATTAAAATGAAAAAAACTTAAATTATTATAAAATAAACAAAATCCGTTTTTATGTAATAAACTCTCCTAATAAGCGCAGCGCCGAAAAAATTTTAAAAGATATTTTTACTTGGCTCTCCGCTGTATAAAAGCTTTACACAAGATCGAAGTTTGTTACTATTTTATTCATTATTAGTTATTTAATAGAGATATTCATAAATGTCGAAAGTTAAGACTAGATCATCCACCACTGCAATTTCAGATTTTATTGGACCTGGAAAAGATTTTATTTCTAGTGAGCTGCCTACAAACAGAGCAGTTATTCAAAAAGGGATTTTACAAAAAGAACAAAGAAGCATGACATGCAATCTGCACACTACTAGAAAAGGAGAGTTCTGGGACAAAACCATTTTTGATGCCCGTTTTGAGTTTTTTTGCTGATTGAGGGGTGTGAAAATGTTTTGGTTCCCGTTTTGAGTTTTTTGCTGATTGAGGGGTGTGAAAATGTTTTGGTTCCCGTTTTGATTTTTTTTTTTTGCGAATTGAGGGGTGTGAAAATGTTTTTGGTGTGTGAGTGTCTGTAAAAGGTTTTTTCATGAGAAAAGGATCCATGAAAAAAAATTAATGGGTGTAAAGGTGTTGAAATCGTTCGCGAAAAATTAAGCGTAGTAAAACACCTGACCAAGAAGAAGGTAGAAGCTTCCGGATTGGCTGACTTGTGCGTCGCCAGAGTTGAGAGTGACGACGAGTCTTCTTCCGGCTTCAACGCTGGGCATGGAGTCAGCTTCTCCGAAATTTCTGTAAAAGGAGATGGTGGTTGTGGAGCCGATGGATGAAGTGGATTGATACAGCAGTCCAGTCGATTTGTTGTTGAATGAAGTCAAATTTGATCCGTTCCATGACGACAAGTAAAAATCTTCCAGTCCAGAGGATGAAAAGAAGCATGTGCTGTCACCGTCGTAACCGGGAAAATACGTGTAATTGTTGGTGTTGTATGGAGTCCAAGGAGTGAGAACGGTTCCGTTTCCAGGAGTCACATTTCCGTCGTACATTCTGACTCTGGATTCCCACCAGTTTCCAGAAGCGCCGATGATGTGCACCCTGATGTATTTCAACGAGACGCCATTTCCTTTTCCGTTGGAGTTCATCAAAACGTATTCGCTTCCATAAGTGGTGTTCAAATATCGGAACGACTTGCAGTACAGCTTGAAAAGAGGGATGGTGGCAGGAATGGAAGCAAGTGTGGAGATGAACGGCTGAATCCAATACGTGATGGCTGTGGCATTTTTGTTCACCAATTGAATGGAGACATCGTTTCTGAAAGGCATGTCCAACGTGAAATATCCTCCCAAGGAAGTGGTGTTAAACATGTTGCATCCTTGCAAAGAATTGGCGTAAAAAGCTTCTCCCAAAGGTGAAAAAAGCAAATCGGTGGCGAGACCAGTTGCGTCCACGCCGATTCCTTCAGTGGTTTCTGCATAATTCCCAACATTGATTTCTCCGTCAGTAAAGATTCGAATAAAAACTTGTCCTGGAATATTTGTGCCAGAGGTGCTGTATAAAGCCAGCCATAACCTTCTCAGCACTCCTGATTTTCCGGAAAACGCAAACACAGGAGAAGTGGTTAATGCTGCAACGGTCTGAGACTTGAAACCTAAACTGGTGAAACTCGAGCTTGGAACGACACTGGTCAAACTCGATTTTTGCAACAACAAGTCGACGTAGCTTTTTGTCGCTCCGTCTTGCGCGCTTGACGGGTCGAGCACATTGATCAATTTGTGAGAATTCAAATCCAAGTCCGCGGTTCCCACAGTAGTTGACATATGCGTGTCGACGTAATTTTTTGTGGCTGAATCCGAAGCGGAAACGGGTTCCGCCATATTGGTCAATTTGTGTTGTGTCATGTTGACGTCTGTGTATAAAATATTGGAATAAGCCACTTTGGTGTCGACGTACCCTTTTGTTGCTGCGTCGTGTAAAGTGGTTGGATCATGAACATTGAGCAACTTGTGGTTGTTTAAATCCAAGGCTCCAGTGATGGTGCTCGATCCGTCCACTTTCACATTCATGCTCGAGCTGACGTCGACGTAATTTTTTGTCGCGGCGTCATGAAGAGCTGTCGGTTCGTTCAAATTGATCGCCTTGTGGAAATTCAAATCCAAGTCTGCAATTCCAATAACTGTTCCTCCTCCTCCACCTGTCGAATGCGTGTCGACGTAATTTTTTGTGACGGCGTCGTGAGAGTTGGTTGGTTCTGCCAGGTTGATGATTTTTTGAGAGTTAAAATCAATGTCTGCAGTGATGGTGCTGGATCCATCCGTTTTGATATAAACGTTGCTTGATGAGTCTGATGTAAGATTGTCTAAATAAACGCTGAACTCGTTTCTGTTGAATTTGTCAATCATTTTTTTAAAGGGTGAAATTTTTTTTAATTCGCAAGTGATCACCAAAGGGTGTTGACAACGTCTTGAAAGCTGTTTCCCTCTTCACATTTTTTCAAGACGTAAAGACACAAGTGACCGCAATAAGACGTGTTTCCAAATTGAACCCTGTTGCGGTTGTAAAAGACAGGGCTTTTCAGATATTGAACCAATTCAACGAGAGGGGGTTGAGCGTAAGAGTCAAAGCTGAACTTTTCGTCTCCGTCTTTGAACCAACACACCCAATGAAACCCTCCGGTGCTTGAATCCCCCGTGTTGATAATCCCGCATTCTTTTTTTCTCGGTTTTTTTGGCAATGTGTCTCTGACAAAAACCCCTCGAAAGTTTTTTATTTTTGGTTTTTTTGCTGCTTCCATTAACTGAAAAGTGGACAAAGCCTCGTTTGGCAAATTAATTCCATGCGCCAATTGAAAATTGGTTAAAATTTTTTGCACATTTTTTTTCTTGTTTCTCTTTTTTTTTTATTTTATTTTTTTTTTTTTTAATTTTGTTTTTTCTTTTGTCACTTACCTTTGTTTTGCTGCTTCCATCAATTGAAAAAGTCAAAGCCTCGTTCGGCAAAACAATTCCCTCCACATTGATCATTTTGTTCATTTTTGTCACTTACCTTTTGGTCTCCTCGATTATCCCTCTGCACTCTGCGATCAACATTTTTGACCTATTTGAGATTTCTTTGTTCTCTGCGATTATCTTTCTGATCTCTGCAATTGCCCTTTTTGCCTCTGGCTCTGACTCTGCCTCTTGCTCTGACTCTTGCTCTGGCTCTGGCTCTGACTCTGCCTCTTGCCCTGGCTCTGGCTCTGACTCCGCCTCTTGCTCTGGCTCTGACTCTTGCTCTGACTCTTGCTCTGACTCTTGCTCTGACTCTTGCTCTGACTCTTGCTCTGACTCTTGCTCTGACTCTTGCTCTGACTCTTGCTCTGACTCTTGCTCTGACTCTTGCTCTGACTCTGACTCTGAATCTTGCTTTTCCTCTGCCTCTGTAGATTTTTTTAATTTGTAATGACCATAAGCCAACGTGTGCATCCCATCATTCAAAATGATTCTTTTGTCGTCGTCGGAGCTGAGAGAGGTTTTGTTGATTTCCTCAGTGTAAACGTCATGCAAATGGGATCGGATGACATTCATTTTGTTAATCTTTTCTTTTTTGGTTTCGAGACATTTTTTGTAATCGTAGTGTGTGATGTATTTTTCGATGACATATGTTTTCACCCCTTTGCATTTTTTGCATTTTTTTTCTTGTTTTTCTTGATGTATTTTGTAAGAGTAAAGTTTTGACCGGAGGCCGACAAACTCTTCAAACTGTTTTCCACCGGTTTCGTCTTTGAACATCCCAATGACCTTTTTGTTTAAACCCACTTTGAACCCGACGTTTTGAATGGCTGGATGGCTTTTGCTGAAATCGCTCGTGTCGAATTTTTTTTCCACATCGTCGGAAATGTCTTTGTAAAAATGGTCCGTTTTTATTTCATAAACCAGCGAGTCCGTGTCTGTCATCAGCAGCTTTGCGTCACCACCAGGATATTTCTTTTTGATGTAATCATAATGGAACTCGAACATTAAGGTTTTGCTCAAATCCAAAATGGACATCCCCAAATAAATTGGTTTGTTGTAAAAAATTGTTGTCCTTTTCATGTGAACGGCAATCAAGTTTTCGTCGAAAATCGTGTGCCTGTCGTAATTTGGTTTCGCCGATAATTTTATTGCCTTTTCCTTTTCTGTCACCAGTCTCACGTCAACTCTTTTTTCAATGTTCTCCATGGTTTTTCCAAACACCGAATTGTTCATCAGCTTGAAAAATTACTTCTCAAACTCGCTGGTGGATTTTGTTCTCAATTCGGTGTTGAGGTTGATGTACGGTTTCATCCAATCACGTTGCTCAAATTTTATTCCTCTGTGCACCTTTGAAATTTTCATTCCCAATCGTTCGTACAATTTCAGGTTTTCGCAGTGAAGGACATAATTTTTTTTGTAGTTTAAATTTGGAACGAGTTTATCCACTTTTCCAATTTTCATTCTCTCGGGGGCCAAAGGATAGTCGTTGTGTTCATCGTGAAGGCTTTCAGGATAATCCAAATCAACCTCCAAAATGCACGGAACCGATCGCCAATCTGACAGTTTGTCTTCTGTCATCCATTCGAAACTGTGAGTGGGAAGAGGTTTGCACATGGCCCATCCGTACAGGTTGTTGGCGTCCAAGTATTGAATGAATTTTGATGGTTGGCTTGGATCGTACGAGTCGCCCATGTATTTGTTGTTCGATTTTCCATGCCGGTTGGAGATCATGCTGATCCCTCCACGGGTTCCCTTTTGGATCATTCGAAGAATGTCGGGGTCGCTCAACAACTCCAATTTTATTTTTGTCAGTTTCAAACAAGCGTCCCATGCCAACCCGGGAGATGTGTAATACCAAGCGGGATCGAGCTTGTAATTTTTAATGCAAACGTCCCTGAAATTTTCAAAGACGTCCGCCAGAATCAAAACGTCAGACACGTTGTACAAATCATGATAATCTCTGAACGTTTTGCATTAAAACACGTTCCAAACCGTTTGCGCATGCGTGTAATCTTCGTCGCTTATTTCATTGTGGTTGAGTTCTGAGAAAAACGCTTCTTTTGGAGGCAATTGCGTTTCTTGAAATTTATCGAATCCATCCACCCAACCGTAAGGGTAAACGCCTTTTTTTCGAAGCAAATCGATTTTTTCTCCTTCAAAATATTTTGAGAGGTTTTTGAACTCTTCCGGCTTTAAATTTTTCGACAAAGTTTCCAAACTGGAGGCCATGAATTTAAAACTGTCGATGAACCTCAATTCAATTTTTTTTTCTTTGGGTTTTCCGTTTTTCCCAGTGTACTCTCCCACTTTGATTTTTTTCGAGAAGCTGATGTATTTTTCCTCGTTGCATGGGATGCAGATTATTTCTCCTCCCAATTTTTTGATAAACAAATGGCTGTCGTAACCTGACAGATTGTAAAAAACGACAGGAACAAATTTTGGGACTTTGTATTTTAAATTGCATTCGTTGTGTGCCGCTCCCCGATATTTTCCAGTAAAATGGCAGTGATCGCGCACCTTTTCTGCATCGAGAATTTTTTCTTCGCAAATGTGACAAACCGTCGCTGATTTGAAATTATTTTCATCCTCCTTTGTGAAAAACATATTTTTTTTCTCGATTTTTCCAAAAAGTTCTTTTATTTCTTTTTCCAAACTTTCGACAAAAAATTGAGCCACGTCTTGGTTTTCGTTTGACGATTCGGAAATGGATGGTTCACCATCATAAACGGTTTCGTCAAAACATTTGATGTAAAAGGAAAAAGAGCTCGGAATGTGACTTTGAAACTTTTTGGTGTAAGACTGGTCTGGGTTTTGTTCGCACGAGTACATCGGTTTGACAAAGCTTTCAAAATCCGCGTAAACGATGAATGGAACCCTCATCGACCTTTCCATGTGTCCAAATTTCATGAACGATTTTTCTGGAGGAAGATCCATTCGTGTCGCGCTGTGCTCTCTGCAATAGGTCGAATGTTTGGAAAGATCCTCCTCGCTTTTCATCCCTTGCAAGCAATTTCTGCAAAAATATTTTCTCCCGTTTCAGTTGGATGCTTGGGATGAAATGAGTCGACTCAGATTTTTGATCAGACAATAATGATTTGTTTTTCCGTCTGAAACAAGAAGCAAATCAATTTCATGCTTTCTGTTCAAGCATTTCGATATTTGCAAAGGGTGAATGGATTTTTTTTCGTAACCGAAAACGTTGACGCTGATGTCTGGATTGTTTTTTTCAAATTTTTTGATTTGATCGAGTTTGACAGGAAATTCAATCCCTTCCCAGTTAATATTTTTTGATTGTTCAATCAAGTCTTTGTCAATTCTTTCTCCATGTTTTTCTTTCATGTTCAATGCCCTGGTGACGCTCCACTTGAAGCATTCATTGTCTTCGTTCACCATGTTGATGATTGCTTTTTTGCTAGACAGAAAATCGTCGAGAGGGATATACGACCGACCACCGATGGGTTTGTAGTCAATTAAATTGATGTCCATTTTCAAGATGGCTGACACTGTGCAATTCGAGCCCATTTTGTTGTATTTTTCCATGTTTTCCAGGATCTCCTCTTTTGCTTTTTCATAAAATTCTCCCAAGTCCGTCGACTCCAAAATAATCCCAGCTTTTGACAAAAAAGGAACGATTCGATGCACCTCCTCTCCAGTTGTAAGGCTGACGCTCTCCATATCGATTGTCAAAACGAGGCTCGCTTTTTTGTTTTTATTCTCTTGAAGAATTTTGATCACACCGTCTTTTGCCAAGTTCAAAAAGTCTGAAGAGTCCTTTTGGTTTCCTTTGACTTGATGTGAAAATTGTTTGGCAACATGTCTCAGCGCGTGATTTGTCAATTGAAAATGAATGAGGGGTTTGTAAACTGCATTTCGCACAATTGATTTGAGGACTATTGTTTTGAGTGAGTCTACTTTTTTTTTAACTTCGTTCCCCACATTGCTCACTGTTCTTTTCACCGCCTCTGGAACGTAAGGATCGACAAGCTCAAGCAAGCTGTTGAAACTGTTGACGACTGCATTTGTCACAGATGTCGTAAACCTTGAAAAAACTCCCGGAGTCATCACAGGAGACGAATCTGGAACAGGGGTGTCAAAGATATATTGTGATGACGGCTTTGGAGGAAGAGCTGGTTTCGGAGCGATGACAGGCTTTTGAACAGTTTGATGCGGAGCAATCGCAGGACGTGGAACCATCACAGGAGACGAATCTGGAACAGGGGTGTCTAAGATATATTGTGATGACGGCTTTGGAGGAAGAGCTGGTTTCGAAGCGATGACAGGCTTTTGAACAGTTTGATGCGGAGCAATCGCAGGACGCGTAGCAGGAACAGGGCTTTGAGCAATCGAACGAGGAGCAGTCTTCACATCTGCCGTTCGTCTACGAGGATGACCAATGACAGGTTTTGTTGTTTTTATGGCTTCAACGAGTTGTTCCCTCGTCATTTTTGAAAATCCTTTTATCGCTCTGTCTCGAGCTTGATTTTTCAATGTTGCCATCGAAACTTTTTTTTCTTTGGCGATTTTGCTTTCCATTTTTTTATTGCCAAGAAAATTATTTAACTCAAATTCAAGTTTTTTGGTTTTTCCGATTTTTTCGGGATTTCCGATTTTTCGTATTTTGCTTTCCATTTTTATTATGCGAAGAAATTTTTTTTTTTCGGTGTTGGTTTTTTCAATTCTTTTTTTCCGAGAATTGAAAAATTTTTTTTCGGACTTGGATTTTTTTTCATTTTTTCGGACTAGGATTTTTTTTTCTGTTTTCGAGTTTTTCAGAATTGAAGATCTCAATCTTGATTCCATTATCCACTTTTCCATCACGACGCTCCAAATATCTCCAGCCATGACCCGTCTTTTTCATCGCTTCGTAAAGTGATCCGTATTCAACCACACCTCCTGTTTCGATGTTGGTAGTTTTCACAGACAGGTTTTTTTCGAAACGAACCAAGCCTCTCGTATTTTGGCTCGATCGGTTTTTTCACATTTTCCGTTTTCACATTTTCTTTTTTCGGTCGACCCACATGTCTGCATTCTTTTGCACCTTCCAAAAGCGAATCTTTGCTTACGAGATTGTTCTCAACCGCAATCATCATCAAAGTCAACAAATTGTTTGAGGTTTTTGTGACACCATTTTCTCTCAGCAAATTTTTCAGATAATTTTTTGTCAGTCTCATGTTTTATTTTGAAAAGAAAATTTTTTTTTTTAAATCAATTTTTTTGTCAAGAATCTCGTGACGGTTTTTTTTATCTAATAAACAGCGTTCATGTTTGTTCCGTCTGAAACAAATTTGATCAATTTGTCAGAAATGATCACTGCAAAAATAACGGTGTTGTCTGGAACAGCCGTTCTGAATTTTAGGTTGACAACCAATTCAGCCGTTTCGGAAACAACTCTTTCCTTTTGCTTGCTGATGTCGACAAAAAACAACGGAAACAAATTTTTGTATTCAAGCAGAGTCAAACCTGATTGACAAACAATCTCGTTTGTGCCATAATATTTTTCGTCAAAAGTGAACGCATCGGAATGAGCCATGACCATTTTCTTTTCTCCAAAATTCAAGTCATAATTATAATTTGGATATTTTATCCCATTGACGGTCACGAAAATTGTTGACGTCATAATGATCGAACGCGGCTGGATTTGCGGTTTGACTGGAACCTCTGTTTGTCTGAAGACCAAACACGATAAATCTCGGAACGCTTTTGTCTGTGATCCTTCCAAGGGTCCAAGTGAATTCTGTGAGACCCGCTGGAATGGCTTGCCTTTCGACTTTGTTTGCTTTGCAAGCAACTGGAACGGTGATTTTCTTTGACATCAGGTTCAAAAATTCGGATTTTTTCAAAACATCAAGCTCAATCCTTGGCATGAAAAGTCGGAATTTTTTGATGTCAATCATTCCTGCAGTAACAGTTCCGGCTCTGTAAATGGCGTCATCGTATTCTTTTTTTGTAAAGGTGATCGTGTGTCTGAATCCGTAAACGACTTTGTCGTAAGTTTCGCAAAAACCAAAAATGTGCTTTAAAGGGATCCTGAACGAAAATGCGCCAATGGATGTGGTGTCTGCAAACAAGTGGTCTCGCCTGACGTTGAATCCTGTGGTTCCAGTTGCGTTTGAAGTATCTTTGTACCACATTTGCTTCAAACCATCGGCAAGCTGAAAACCGAAAGGATATTTCAACAATCCAAGGTTGTTCCCTGACCTGGATACATGACTCTTTCCACTTGCTGTCCTGATAAGTCGTAAGTGACGTCACTGAACAAATACATGATGGCGTTGTCCACCAAGGCAATGTTGTCTGCTGCTGCGTAAGCTGTCCCGTCTTGTTTTTTCAGAACCCCTTCGACGAGGATGTAAGCCTGAGACGGAAGTGTCTGCACAGATTGGCAATCAATCTCAAAAACGATCGATCCTGAAGAATTTAAATCGAGGTTTGTTGGAAGGTACTCGAAAAAATCAACTTTTTCAATGCCGGTGTCATGCTCGGGCATTTCATCAACTCTTAATCTGTCGGTGTTTATCATTTTTTTAAAATGAGAAAAAAAAATTTTTATGTCATTTTTTGATTCGTCAAAAAAATCACGCAATCAAAAGCCCGTTCCCCATTTTGACCAGATCTTGGATTCTTGCCGCGCTCTTTTTTGTCATTTTCTTTTTAATGGACGAACCAAACATTTTTTTGTGCAGCTCTTCCATCGGATTAACAGACTCATATTGCTTTGCCGCCTCGTTCAAAATCGTGTTGACTAATGGATTTGGTGTTCCTGTCTTGGCGTAAACTTTTTCAATCGCTTTTTTTCCTTTGTCGATGGCAACGTCTCTGGCGGTGGATATGGCAGAAGAGGCCAATTCTTTTCCGGCAGATTTGGCGGCGGTTATCGCTTCTCTTCCAATTTCGCTTGCTGCTGCTTTCCTCAATAAATGAAGAGAAGATCTCGATGCGTTTGAAGCCATAATTCTCCTCAAAAAATTTTTAAACGTGTCCACGATCCCTCCGACGACGACGACGTTCTTTTTAATATATCTTCTGTTGTTCACAATGAGCATTTTAAAAATAAGAAAATATTTTTTTTAGATCCGTGTTTCACGACTCCATGTACTTTTGAATTGATCGATATTCATCTTTGTTGATTTCCCCCTGCCTCAAAAGCTCGTCACAAATGGCCACAGCTTCGTTTCTCGATGCGATATTTCCAGCATGACCAGCGGCGATGCTCAAGCTTAGTCTTTGAACAAGAGCATTTGGATCGCTTGGAAGAATGATCACTCCGTGATTTTTTTTTCCCCTCGTTTTTGTGTAATTTTTTTCTCAAATTTTTGAAACAATCGTTTCCCACTTTTCGCTTTTCGAAGCTTTTGGTACGGTCGGTTTCCCTTCTCTCTCAATTGCATGCGTTTCGACCAATATTTTTTCATAATTTTTCAAGTCCTCGTCTGTTACCTTTGTCATATCAGGTCTGGACCTTGTGATCAACTCCCAAAAACCTTAAGTGCCCTCGAACTTTTTTCCATCAATAATGACGTCGTTTTCATCGATGGTAATTTCTTTGTTCCCAATAAACATTTTTCCTCGTTCTTTTGCGTGAATTCCAAAAACTCTGTCTGCAGAAAATTTTTTTGCAGCGTATTTTGACAAATATTCCAATGCTGTATTTCCAACATTAATTTTTCCAAACGCTTTTTCATCACTTTTTGAACTTTCAAAAGACGTCTCACTTTCTGGATAAGTCAAAGCCAGTGGACTGTTGCCAACCTCTCTGTATGCAATGCTTTTCAGCTCGTTTTTCACTTTTTCGTTGCTCTCGATGAGCGGTTTGAAAAACTTGGACAAATCAGTCTGATAATTTGCATCTGAGATGTTCGCGTTGAAGCTCTCATTGTAAATCTTTTCCCTGTTGGCCATGTAATTTTTCACAATATCATCTCTCTTTTTCGGGTCATGTATTTTAAAGAACTCCATTTTTAAAATACTGAGAAAAAAAACTTAAACACAAACGAGTTTGCGTTTGCGTTCACTTTTTGTAAAGATTGTTAAATGCTTGAATGGCTTCTTCTCTTCCTTTTTGGATCAACAACTCTTTTGTCAATTCGTCAATGCTGCTTTTTACTTTTGTTCGGATTTCTTCGGTCATGTTTTTAAATTTTTGAAGCTCGCTGAGAACCAATTCGTATTCGGAATCGCTCACAAACCCGTCAATGAGCGATTTTGAAATGTGATCGTTAATCGTGTTCAATTTTGACTCGGAAAGAACTTTTATTTTTTCGTGCTTTTCAGCCTTCAGCATCAATTTTTTGTTTTGATAGTTTCCGAAAATGGACAAAGCCCCCAATCCAATTGCAACCCCCTCGCATGCAATCGAAACTGGAGTGGCAACAACGGTTGACAAAAGTGCAATGCCTGTATTCCCAAAACCAATGCACAACGTTTGCAACCCGTCGTCTGCGAAACGAATAATTTTGGCCACCCGATGGTACTTTTTGCTCAAAGCCATTCTTTTCACTTTTTCATCCTCCATTTCTTTTTGGATCTCACCTATTTTTTGAAGACGAAAAGCGTCATCTGATGGCGCTGTTGGAAGAACTGGATAAATTTTTCCATTGTTTTTTATTATCTCCATCTTTTTAAAAAAGACAGATTTTTTTTTTTAATTCGAATCGATGTGATTTATTTTGCAAAGCTTTTCACCTTTTTTGACGATGACGTCATTGGTGCTGTTGTTGTTCACATCCAAAATGACGTCATCCACAGACTCTGAAAAAATCACATCGTTTTTGAAAAAGTTTAATTAGTCACTTATTTTATTCATCAAAGTGACGACAGCAATTCCTTTGTCAAAACTCAATCCAACAGACAACGATATTGTCGTGAGAGAAAGAGCAGCAAATTTTATGTCTTTCTGAGCAAAAATCTCATGATGGCTTTTTATGTCATAACAATTTGGATGATCCAAATCTTTTTTTGCCACAACAATATTTTGCGATGTCTTTTTTTGCAGGTTTTTGATTGTCTCAACCAAATTTTCCAGCTCTTTGATCCGTTCCACCAAATTTTCCAAATTTTTGGTTCGATCCGACTCTTTGTATCTCTCCAACACTTTGATCCTCTCATCCATGTGTCCCAAATACATTTTCCAGATCTCCAAACTCGAATCAGCGTGTTTCTCTGCCGAGGAGACGTTTTTAAAAAACTTGTGAGGGGCATGCATTTTTTATATGAAAAGAAAATTTTTTTAACTCATTTTATTTTCATTTTTTTTCTTCGTGTTTTTTCTTCGTGTTTTTTCTTCGTGTTTTTTCTTCGTGTTTTTTCTTCGTGTTTTTTCACATTTCTTCTTCTTCAGATTCCATTTCCCCCAAATCCAAATCGCCACCCATGATGCTTTGAACAGAAGTCGCGTTTTTTGCGATGACCACTTCGGGAATCCTAACCTGAATGGACTCGATCTGCGCTCCGACAAAAGCACCTTCGATTCTCAAAGAGGCGACGACAAAACACTTTTGTCGAACATATTCCAAAGGATTCACTTTAACCATCTTTTTGTTCTCCTTTTTGAAAAACAAAGAAGAAACCTTAATGTTTTTTTCACTTTTCTTTGTGAACAATTTTCCGAAAAAAATGGGCGATGCATTCGGATTATCGGATTTCTTTTTCAAAATGGACAAGGCCTCTGTCATTATTTTCTTTGTTCTCCCTCCCTTTTTCAAAGTGGGAGTCATTTCCTTGACTTTTTCGCGAAGAAATTTTGATACCTTTTCGATCACATCGATGAACTTTTTTTCTTTTTCGCTCATCCCTTTTTTCTCGTCGAAACCGAGAAAGGACATGGAATATCCCTCCAGTTCTTTCGTTCCAAAGCTGCAGTTCTCAAACACACCCAGAGAAAACAAAACGGGTGTCCTCAAAATGAAAGGTGCTTTCCCAGAGGGGTACTCATAAAAGAGCGGAATCTTTTGGAACTGAATGGGTTTGGTTGCGGAATAAATCTCTCCAACCGACAATTTGCTGTCATCAAAATTCTCAATCGTCACGAAATTCATCTTTTTAAAAAGAAAAGAAAATTTTTTTTAACTCGTTTTTTTCAGACGGATCAATTCAACATTGCTCACCCATGAGTTGAACGAGTCTGGATATCCTTTCCATTTGACCAGTGATTTGCTTTTTGTTCGGCGAACAATTTTTTCAATCCTGAATATGCTCTGATCAGTCTTTTGCATCTCCTGCTTGTAAAAAGTGCCTTGAATCTCTTCACCGTTGGCGTCAGTGATTTTGTACGTGGGTGGATCCGTTCGCTGAACTTTGGACACTGTGAAAACCTCCTCGGTCCATCTCGGAGTGTACCCTTTTTCAAAATGGGGCTTCTTTTTTGTGATCCTCACTTTGTCTCCCATTAAAAATTTCGGCTCTGGTCTTTCTTTTGGCATCTTTCCATTCAGGTTCATCCAGACCATATTTTTATTCTTTTCCTCGCTGGCTTCAATTGGTGTCATTTTGATGGACGAGTGCTTTGTGCTGTTGTAATTTTTCACCATTTCGTCCAAAACGTCAATGTATCGGTTGGTGCTGTTGGCTGAAAAATATTTAAACATTTTTTCTTTCATCGTTCTGTTCCATCGCTCAACGACACAGCTTTTTTCCTCGTTTTCAGTGAAATATAATTTAACACCCAGCGCTTTCACGTGCTTGTTGTGAAATTCTTTTCCTTTGTCCACCCACATTTTGACGCACTTTCTTTCACCAAAAATCTTTTTCAACGCTTCAGACACTTCAAGTCCAGTTTTGCTTTTCAACGGAACGATCCATCCATACTTTGAAAACACGTTGATCACCATGAGCAAATATTTGACGCCATTGTTGAATTTTGAAAACGATTGCATGTCAACCAAATCGGCAGCCCATATTTCGTCGATGTCGTTCACAAACACTTTTCTTTTTTTAAAATGACGAATGACCGGTTTGTGAAGCTCCTCTGCAAGCTGGTCCGTCCATTTCAAACTTGAAAAAAATTTTTTTTTTTAGAACCCTTTGGATTCGCAGAGACGCCCAATCCGAATATGGCTTTGGCTTTGATGATGGGTGCGATAAGCTTTCTTTCGTTTATTTCTTTTTGAGTGGGGTTTGGAATGGAGTTCATTTCTTCAAGCATCATTTGATCTGCCAAATTTCTGCTTTGAACGTCGTTTAAATATTTATATGCCAAATCATGGTGATATGCCGCATTGTCCACTCTGTCCACCGGTTTGCTCCACTCCTGATACATGTCGGTGGATGTGAGCCTTTTGTCCAGGTTTGTGCCAGGTCCTGCAAAATTCATTCCTGGAATATGCATTTCTCCTGGAAATTTTACCCACGGAAGCTTTATTTTTTTTGAAAAATTGTTGATCGATTCGACCAAATCACCCCCTTTTGTTGCATGCGAAGAATCAAACTGGCATTTAGTCGTTCCACAAGAATCACATGTTCCTTTGATCATGTTTCTGTTGTTTTTTGATACCTCGTTTCTCAAATGAATGGTTTCGGTTTCTCTTTTGCATTTGACGCAGTACATTTTATTAAAAAAAAAAGTATTTTTAAATTAAAAAATGGAAGTAACCGATTTGTCATGGAATATTGGGAAAAGCAAAAGAGACAACAACCCGCTTTTGCCGAGAAGCATTCGAGGAATCATCGTTGGAAAGTCCGGTTGCGGAAAAACAACCTTGCTTCTCAATTTACTGCTCAAACCTGGATGGCTGGATTATAACCATTTGCAAGTCTTTGGAAAATCTCTTTTCCAACCCGAGTACAAAATACTGAAAAGCTCGTTCGAAAAAAATTTGCCAAAAAAGATCATTCTCGATTTGTTCAAGGTGCAAAACGAAATGGAAAAATTGAATTTAAACCCAGAATGCGTCATTAACGACCTTTCAAAAAATTTTTCCGAAACCGAGGACATGAATTGCCAATTTTTCGAAACGGCTGACGATGTTCCTGAACCTGAAGACCTCGATTCAACAAAAAACAATTTGATGATCTTTGACGACCTTCAATTAACCAAGCAAAACAAGTGCGAAAAATATTACATCCGCGGAAGACACTCCAACGTCGACTGCTTCTACCTCGCTCAAAATTACTTCATGCTCCCACGACAAACCATCCGAGAAAACACCAATTTCATTTGTCTGTTTCCTCAAGATTCAAAAAATATGGACCACATTTTTCGAGACCACGTTTCGAGCGACATGGGAAAAGAAGAATTCAAAAAATTTTGCAAGCATTGTTGGTCTCAACACCACGGATTTGCCGTCATCAATTTAACCTCAAAAAAATACGAGGGAAAATATCGAAGCGGATTCGACGATTTTTATTTTCCGAAAGAATCCTTTTAAAAAAATTTTTGTCCATTAATAAAATGTCTGGCATCATCATCAACGTGGATGGAAATTCCAACGTAATCATAACAGAATTTTTGGACAAAATTGTCTTTGAAAAAGAAAAAACCTACGAGATGGCTTTTCTCGGCCTGGAGACGTGCAACAGCTTTCCAAACATCACAAGCAAAAACAATTCTTTCCGGTACAGCATGAACAACGGAGCCAATTGGGAAAACGTCGTCATCCCAGACGGAAGCTACGACATCATCGACATCAACAATTATTTGCAAAAAACCGTCTCAAACACAATCAAAAATTACGCGTCACAAAGCGCAAGTTACGTCGCTGTAAATAAGATCAGCTACTCACCTGAAAACATCAAAATCGGATCCAACTCAAACACTTTAAAATCAACCGTCAAACTCGGAGTAAATTATTTGATGGACCTGAACGTCGAAAACAGCATCGCCTCTCTTTTGGGATTCACAAAAAGACAATTGGACTCCAATTCAGAATACGAGTCCGACGACATTGTCAGGATTTCAAGCGTCAACACGATCAGAATTGTCAACAACGTCATCGGATCAGCCTACATCAACGGCTCACAACTCAATTGCATTTACTACTTTTACCCATCGGTCGGTCCTGGATTCAAAATCATCGAAAGACCCACCCATTTGGTCTACCTCCCTGTCAAGGTCCCTGAAATTTCCACGATGATCACACGCGTTGTCGATCAAAACGGAAATTTAATCGACTTTCGCGGAGAGGACATCACGATCCGATATCACATTCGAGAAGTGAAATAAATATTTTTTTCCCTCGTTTAAAAAAATGAGCAAATATATCAGTGTCAAATTAAACGTGTCCCAGGGACAGATCGAAAAAATAAAAAAATCCATGATAGAAGGAAAACCCGTTAGCATCCGGATTTCAAGAGAGGATTTCCACGGAAACGACGTTTTGCTTGTGACACACACAACACCAACAAATTTTGGACGCTCTCCATCGAGGAGTTGGAGTCACCATTAAAATGAGCAAGACTCAAGTGGAACACAACGCAAATGTCAAAGGAGGATTTATCGGAGCTCTTTTACCTTTATTGGGAATGCTTGCTGCTCGAGCCGCTCCCATTGTTGCCACTGGTTTATTAGGCGGAGCTGCCTCTTCGCTTGGGTTCCCTGTGATCGACAAAATTTCAGGAAAGGGTGTCGTTTACGTCAAAAAAAATGGACACGGAATGAAAATGGGCACTCAAAGAGGAAACGGATTATTTTTAACACCCTGGATTAAAGGAAGCTCCGTCAGAGACGGTCTTTACATCAAAAGCGGAAAAGGTTACGAATCCATCGGATCCGCATTGCTTCTCGGACCGAACTCCCCATTCTCAAGCATCCCTTTTTTAAATTTAATTTTGTGAAAAATTTTTTTTCTTGGCCAAATAAAATGAGAATCTTGCGAAACGACGACGGAAAAATCAGAAGCATTAAATTCATTGAATACTTAAAGGACAAAGGTTTAGGTCACCGCGAAATTGAACTGTACAAGTCCATTCTCGAAGAAAAACACGAACAAGAACAAAGACAAAAAGAAAAATTAATTTTTCGCGAACGATTTCAACACCTTTACACCCATTAATTTTTTTTCATGGATCCTTTTCTCATGAAAAAACTTTTTACAGACACTCACACACCAAAAACATTTTCACACCCCTCAATTCGCAAAAAAAAAAAAAATCAAATCGGGAACCAAAACATTTTCACACCCCTCAATCAGCAAAAAAACTCAAAACGGGCATCAAAAATGGTTTTGTCCCAGAACTCTCCTTTTCTAGTAGTCTGCACCATAATAAATATTCAAACAAAGATCTTGCTAGCGATCTGATTCCATTTGTTCTTGCTCAATGGAGAAAAGCAAATGTTAAGTTTAAACAGTCAGTTATTATTGGTGAGAAATCACTTTATTATAGAATTAAAACCCTTTGGGAGAAAGTAGAAAACGTTGCATGGGAAGAACTAAGGCAAAAGTAAAAGAAGAACTTATATTGAAGTTAGATAAGCTAATGGACCTCATAACATATCCTCATAAGATTCTTCTGTGTGAACATGATATGTCTGGGTGTTCTTCCCCCCAAAATTGTAAAAGTAAAGCACATATAAATTGCACCTGTATTTTTTCTAAAAAAATTCCAACTATGGAGCTCAGGTGGTTATACAGTCAAAGAAATAAGACAGGTGAAAAGTCTGACATGCAAATGGGACATGCTGATAAGATTGAGACAACGAAACTTAGAAAAAAATATAAGAGAAAAATCAGTGACGAAAAAGCTTATGAGAAAAGAATGAAAAAACTACGAGATGATCAAGCATCCTTTAAGGTAAATATAATTTCATAATAGTAAATATTTTCTTTGTTTATATAGCAAATTATATATACACACAAACACACACACACACACACACACACACACACACACACACACACACACATATAAAACAAAAATAATATTTGTAAAAGTTTGGTTTTAGGTCACAGAAAAACAAGATATAGAATTATATGAAAAATATCAAAAAAATATTTCTCCTGATATTTCTCGCAATGACAACTATAATCCAGTTAATGGTAACTTTACTTTAAAACAAGACAATGAAATAAAATTGTTGGTTGAAAGGCTTCTAAAGGATAAATTAGGTGTCTATGCTTTCCTTGTAACACGATTTTTAGAAAAGAAGTCAAGAAAAAACACTATGTCAAGAAAAAACACAGCAATGGCTAGTATAAGGTAATCATATAGATTATTATTTTGTTGAGCAGCAAAAGTTCGGATGATGAATTAATAAAAATAAATATAAACTAGTTTTATTTTATAGGTTTGGGATTTCACCTGCCGCAACTGCAGCAATTACTACAAGTTATCTGCAAGATTTAATTGAAGCAGGATTTCTCACCCCTGAATACTCTTACCTTGCTTGTGATCCTTCTAAGTTGACGAAAGCAAGAAAAAAAATCATGGTAGTAGCAAAAAATAATGACAATTTTAATCTTCCAAAAGCAGATAATATTGGTATTTACTTTGATGGAAGAAAAGATTCAACAAGAGCGATGATAAATGATTCAAATGGACAACTACATCCTATTATTATCAAAGAGCAACACATTACTGTGACTATAGAACCTGGTGGTCAATATCTTGGTCATTTTACTCCAAATGCACATGCTCATTCAGATAAGCCAGCTAAAAAGATTGCTGAAGGTGTTTATAATTTGCTGCAACAATATAATCTTACTGAATCATGTTTAGTACTTGGAGCTGATAGTACTTCAATTAACACTGGCTGGAAAGGTGGTGCTATAACACATCTTGAAAAGATGTTAGGTCACAAATGCCACTGGGCCATATGCATGCTTCATTCAAATGAGTTATTTTTGCGTCACATAATAGAAGGAATTGATGGACTAACATCATGTAGTACTGGCTTTGTAGGTCCTGTGGGAAAATGTCTTGCTGATGTTAATAAAATGGAGTACAATCCTCAATTTAAAGCTCTTCCAGAGGGAGAGAGCTTTGTTGACATTCCAGAAACAATACTAAAAAATATGTCAACAGATCAAAAACAAACCTACAAGTTATGTAAAGCAGTTAAGATCGGTGTATTGCCACCTAATCTTAGAGAAATTCAATGTGGCCCCTTAAGTCATGCCAGATGACTCACTACTGGCATGAGAATAGTCTTTATGTGGACAAGGAAACATGACTTAACTGATCAGAATTTGAAAAATCTTGAGTTACTTGTAGTATTTTGTTTACAATTTTACTTTAAACTTTTTTTTGACATTAAAGTTAAAGACAGACTTGAATATGCTTCCAATCACATTCTGACTCAATTGAGAATTCTTAGAAATCAACCTGTTATAGTAAGAGAAATTGTGACTCCCTACATCCAGTTAGGCGCTTGGTATGCGAACCATGAAACTTTATTAATCTCTTTATTATCTAGTAATAATGCAGAAGACCGCAACTTTGCAGTTGACCAAATTTTGGAACAAAGGGGTAATAATATCCTTGGAGACATGCGAATCAGACCAAGAAAAATACCTAAACTGAACTTTGAAGCAACTACTCTTCAAGAGATAGTCAAATGGGAAAATGGTGTAGTACAAGAACCTGTTTTTACTTGTTCGCTCACTAAAGATAAGTTGGTATTGCTAAGATTTAAACCTCTAATAACTCCTTCTGTTAAAATTCATACTCAAAGTACCGAGCGTGCTGTAAAACAAGTGACAGTAGCATCCATGTCAGTAGTTGGACCAGATGCAAGAGATGGATATATTAGAGCTAGAGCTCAACATAGAGAGTTGCTACCTGTTTTTAAAACAAAGAAAGAAATTTTTATAAATTTTCAATGTCAATAGATTTGAAAGATATGTTGTTTTATTTATTGTTTTTTTAATAGTGTTATAGTAGTGTTATCAAAATATTATTTGAGTAAGATGGGATAGACCTCCTGTTTTTTGGGGAAACCGCATCACTGGCACCACCTTTGTTTCTAATGAAACAAAAAAAACAACTGTTATAAGCAAATTTGTTAATCATTGAAACCTCATTGAAAATTGAAGACTCTCTCCCCTGAAATGTCCAGAATCTGCATTGCTGGTAGAATTCATGCAAGATAATGACTTTGAAACAAGTATCAAAAAAACTTGCAATTGGTCTAGAAACATTATTTGCATTTAATATTTCATCGCAATGAAAAAGAAGGACATGTAAAACATAATAAAGGACAAATGTGACAAATAAGATTTTACTAAATTTTGCAATTTCTGAAAGTGAAAATTTGGGTATAAAAACTTTTTCCGATCAAAGATTTTTTTAAGGAAACCCTATTTAAAAATTGATTTTACATAAGAATATACCTTTTCTTAAGCTTTTAGAAGAAAAAAAAATTCTCGCTGTACCCTACTGATCACTATATCCAATTCTTTCTTCGTTAGTTCGAAGTTTAATTGTTTGAGTAAGAACTTTGTTATTGTAATTCGATTGCTTTTTTTATAATAATTATTATTATTATTTCCTTTATTTTCCTTTTTTTCTTCCTCATTTCTTCCTCCTACTAATGTCCCGTAATGTATACCGTAAGTTTATCTTTTTTCTTATTGGTTTTTTGACAAAACTGTGATACAAGTTTGTAATGAAGTTTAACGATTTTCATTCATACAACGTTTTATTTACGTTAGATTTTATGTTAGTACAAAAATGCCGGTTCGGCAAAATGGAAAGGTTTTGTAACGTAAAATTCTTACGTTAGATTTACGCTAGATAATAACGTTATACTAACGTAAAATTCTAATGTTAGATTAACGTTATACTAACATAAATTTAAGTTGGAAAAATATTGGCGTTTTATATTAACGTAAAAAACTGATTGTAATTATGTTTAATATTTAATATTATTATTCTGTTATATTCATATTACCCCGCCGAAGCCTATGGCTTCGTGTCATGGTTATTATATGAATATAACCGTATATAAACGGTTTATATATACCTTTAATGTTAATATAGTAACATTAAATGTTTAACACAGTTACAATCAATATTCAACATTAAAATAAGGGTTTTTAATCCCTTACAAGGCGTTAGAAAAGCTGTTTCGGGGATACTCTGACTAAAATTGCAATAAATATTTTTAAAGACTTTATTTAAAGATGTATTATGTATTCTTTTGTATATTATATAGCATATTTAATAAATTTACAAATAAACTCAAAATTAATAACTGTTCAACAATCACTTGCTTCCTCAATTAATTTTTTTCGCTTTCATTTACAAATGGTGAGAACTTTAAGGTGCTTCCTATTTGATCTTTTATTTGTGCTTCAATCGAAGACTTGTGCATTAGCAGGATAACTTCTAAAATACAACATGGGATACTGTTAATGGGATGTTAAAATTTAGATCTTAAAGATCTTCATTATCATCACTCATAAGAACCTCAGAGTCTAAATCAGAACTCTCAGTTTCAGAAGTATCTTTATGATGAGACACACACAAAAAGTCTTTATAGTTCTCAACTTTAATGTGTTGGAAATCAGTGCTACTCTCCACTTCATTAACATTGGATTTGACATGCAATGAGCTGTCGATTTCTTCATTTACAAAAAGATTGTTTAAGGCTCTATTACTTTGCCGCCAATCCCTCAAGTATTGATTTTTTTCTTGTTTATCCATTTTTATTATTCCGAAATAAACCTAAACTTTAGTAGTTTTCACAATAAAAAGATGATAATAAAAACTGAACATAATAAAAAAGTGAAAAATAAGAAAACCTAATTATTTGATTAAAAGTAAGTTTTTTAATTGCTAGCTCATTAATCTGATACAGTTAAATGTTTCTATCATAATTAAAATCATACAGCTAACAATTTGTATTATAATTAAAATCACACAGTTGAATGTTTCTGACAAAATTAAAATCATACAGTTAAAAGTCAAATCAAATATTTTATTTTAAGCTAGTTTTTATTTTATCCTAAATAACCATAGCTAATTTATATTACTATATAGTAATAATTATTAGTAATAATTGCGTTGAATGTTATATTACTATATAGTAATAATTATTAGTAATAATTGCGTTGAATGTTATATTACTATATAGTAATAATTATTAGTAATAATTGCGTTGAATGTTATATTACTATATAGTAATAATTATTAGTAATAATTGCTTGTTTTTTTAAGCTATGGTTATTTAGGATAAAATAAAAACTTGCTTAAAATAAAATCTACAAATAAAAATGAGGTATTACAGATTTTCTAGATTTTCCAAGACTGAAATGTTAACGTTAAACTTTAGTTTGGAAAAAAAGTTTAATTGTTTTTTTTTTCCAGTTCAATTAAAGTCATCTTAACTGAAACACAACAAAATTAATAAACATATAAATACTAAAAATGTGAAAATACAAGACGATTATAGGCATAGTATATACTGTAGATATACAAGAAGAAACTAAACAATAATAAATAAAACTGTGTAACAATTGCTTGCATTATCTTTTTGCTGGTATTTGTTTATACCCATGGTGGGACCTTTCCAATATTTGCAATCTGATTGTCTATTTGAGCTTTTGTTGAAGATTCTCTATGCTTTTTGCAAATGAAAGTTTTGAAATAAATTTTATTCTACTTACTTTATAATTTGATTTCTTTTTAACACGTAATGCATAGCAGATGCTCGGTGAAGTTATATGAAAAATAATCTTCATGTTTCTTATTCATTATATACTTACGTTATTTTTCAAAATATAAGCAATGCAAACAGTTTATTGTAATTGATTTTCCACAGCTAACTTGATTTTAAAATATTCTACTATGTTGCTCAGAGTGAGTAACTATCAGGTTCAAAAAAACATCATAGCAGACTTAATTGGATGAGCATTAGGCTCCTACCAATTTGATATTTGTTATTTAATTTCCTTGCATCTAAAGTAAAATACTAGACATATTACTCAGATTATAAAAAATCTTACCTTAGCTATGAATTTGGATTCAACTAATGGAATATAAAATAGTAGCACAATTCTTTAAAGTATAAAATGAGATTAAAAGAAGAAAAGTTGTAATAATGATTACCCAAATACAAATGTTACATCATTGTTTGAACATTTCAAATAATTGGATACAAACTTTTTTTGCGGAAATTCAAAGTTAAATTTTGAACAAATTTAATGATATCGAACTAAGTATTTATAATTCATCTGAAAACTAGTAGATTCAGTAACATTTGTAATATAATAGTTTAAGAATAAAAATTTGTTCAATATCATAATAAGACATTCTCGAAGATAAAAAAACTGTCTTCTATAAGTTATAGAACAGGTTTTGACAACAATAAAAATTCAAATCAAACTTTTATCATCGACATTTACTACGTTTTATTAATTCTTTTATTAGCAATTCAAGGTTTTCTTACTTGTACGCTGTTTATTTAAAAATATTTTTTCAAAATTCCTCGATTGTCTTTTAAAAGACAATTCAAACCTTTAAGCTTGGGTCAGGCTTGCAGAGCCGGAGCCAGAGCCGGAGTCGGGAGCCGAGGATCCGATAGTTTTTACAGGAGCCGGAGCCGGAGCCGATAAAAACTAGTAGATCCCGGCTCTCAAAAAAATTTTTTTTTTCATTTCAAAATTATTCAATGACCCAAAAATAATCTTGTATTTTTCTTTTCTTCTCCTGCATTATTTATACTGTAGAATCTCTCTAATTCGAATTTTATGGGGAAAATTTAAAGTTCGAATTAGACAGATTTTCGAATAATAGAAAGTTGGTTTTTCTTAAACGCATTTCATGGTGACTTTGCATTTAATCGAATTACGGAGGTTTTCGAATTAAGGAAATTCGAATTAGAGAGATTGAACTGTATAAAGTTGAATGTATATTTGGAACTTTTCCGCAATTTCTGTTATTTGTAAATTGCAACTATGAGTTATAACGTAGAAGGCGAGAGGTTATATGATGAACTGAAATGGTTTGCTTATCGCGAAGAGGATGACGTGTTTTTTTGTCAAGTTGATATTAGCGTAGGGGAGGAAGTCGGCAAACTTTGCGGTGCAACATTCAAAATGCAGTACGAGGGAAAAGACAAACGGAAAAAAAAACCCACCGCCAACATGAAACGCCATTTTGTTAATAAACATTCGACACTTTTGACAAAAATTGTTCAGGCAAGAGAACAGAAACTGAAGAAAGAGAAGGCCGAAAAGGAAAAGAAACGCACCTCATCCGTTTTTGGAGGAAATCAGGGTTCGACTAGTGAGACGAGAAAAGTACAAGCACCCATCGATCGCTTTCTCAAAAAAGTTACCATCACAATTTCAAAAGAGGACTTCAAGAAAGGCATGAACATGACGATTCTTCAAAACGGCGTCCCCTTTAACGTATTCAGCAGTGAAGGAATCAAGATTTTGACTGGCGATTTGGCAAAACATTTTGGCTTGAAAGTCAACCGGGATTCTGCTCGAAGTCAAATCATGGCTTTGGCTCAACAAAAGCGGGCTGAGTTAAAAACCAATCTACAGGGAAAGCTGGTTTTTTTGAAAGTTGACGGAGCTTCAAGACATAATCGAAGCTTTCTTGGCGTAAATGTGCAGTTCTTCATGAATAGCGAAATCACTCTCAAAACTTTGGCAGCAGTTGACAATCATGCTAGACACAAGGCAAAAGAAATTCAAGAATCTCTTGAAGGCGTGCTGGAATCGTATGGCATCAGGAAAGAAAATGTCCTCGGAATTACGACTGATAACGGATCGAATATGGTGAAAATGGTTGGAGACTTTGGAAAGACAGACGAAGAAGGTGACGTCACTGACGAGTCTGCTGAAGAACTTGCTGGCGTTGAAATCGAAGAAGAACTTGAGGTTGAAGTTGAAGGTGATCTACCGGATGCTTATATCACTAACGACGACGTAGACGTGTTTGAACAGCAGAGGCTTTACTTCAACGAAATATCGAAAAACATGAACACCGTTAATCTGCAACGTTGTGGTGCTCACACCTTGCAGCTGGCTGTTAAAGACGGGTTGGAAAAACGAGGCATTAAGTCTCTGGTTGGCAAAGCTCGAGATGTAGCAAAACCTTGTCGAACGTCGAAAGCAAATGAATTTTGCAAACAACACAAAACTAAAAAGGTGCATACAATATAATCGCAAATTGTAATAAATAAAAATGTTTAAATGAATATTACTAAGAATCTGAACTTTAGTTTGAATTTAACATTTGTCAATTATGCGTTTTCAAATGTTGAAAACATTCAAATTTTAAAAAAATTACTCAAATTTCTCAAATTTACAGGTTGCAATAATGGATAATGCAACCAGATGGTCCAGTACATTCAACATGCTCAACCGACTTCTTGAGATGCGTGATGTCCTGAATGCACTGGAAGCGGAATTTAAAACCCGTGACTTTACGCTTCTAAATTACGAGTGGAAGCAAATAGAGAAACTTGCAAAAATCCTCGAGAAACCGGCAGTCGCAACTCAACAATTCCAGAGTCAGGATCTCACGCCTGGGAACTTTATTTACATTTGGGAAATTCTGAAGGAGGAGCTAGTCTCTGGTGAATTCAAGACGTCTGATTTTGGGAAGAGTATCAGGGATTCAATGGTGCATCGGGAATCACTTTTGTTCGATAATCCCTTTTTTTGTGCTGCTGTCTTTGTAGATGTGCAATATCAATGCCTTCTTGGAGAAGAGCAACAGGTTTTTATCTTAGTTTTCAATCTATCTTTTTTTTAAACGAAAATTGGAATTTGAAGTTACGTAATTTTAATGAAATTCAAAATACTGTGTCATTTAACTTTACTTTTTGACATTCAACTTTCCTCACTGCAAGAATAAGATAGATTATAATTTGTTTAAAATTTAAAAACATTTAAAATACTTTACAATATTTCAGTTGATTGCTGAAGACACTCTGTGGAAGATCCAGAAAAAGCTCAATGAACAAAAGAAGTTTAAAATCGAGGGAAGTGGAATTGGTTGTTATGGAAATGACTCTAGCGAGAGTACTGGAAGCGGTTCGGAAAATGAAGAGGAATCCGAGGAAATGAGTCCCAGAAAAAGGATGCGAATTCGAATGGAACGTGCTCGGAAGCAAAAAAGCGTACAGTGCAGACAAGACGTTGTTTGTCATAAACGATTGGAGGAAAAAGAATTCCGAGAGGCTATTCAAAGTTTGCCAAAGCTTGCTCAACAGATCATGAAGAAAAAGGATGATGGAAATTCGAAGTGCGAAACTGTTTTGAACGGAATAAAGCTGTTTCCCGAGTTGATCCAGAAAGTATGCCAGATTGCTACTGCTCTTCCTATGACGCAAGTCAGCGTGGAGCGGGTGTTTTCTGGGCTAAAATTTCTGACTTCAGACCAAAGAAGTCATATGGAATCGGATTTGATTGATAGCATGGTTTTTCTTCGAATGAATAAAGAGTACATTTGACTTTTGAATGTGTAATGTGTACAGAAAAAAAAAATGAGAAAACGTTTTGAATTTGGAATTTGATGTTAAAAAAGTTTGTTGAAAAAATTTTGTAGAAATGACCAGGCAAAGGCATAAATTTGCAAGTACGAAATGAAAGGGTATCTGAAAGGGACTAATTTTTCAAAAAAATTTAATAGTTTATTTTTCATTCATTAAAAAATTTATGAATAGACGGCAAGCTATACTTTTAAATCTTATTCTTCTATTGACGTTATGAGGAGCCGGAGCTGGAGCCGGAGCCGGAGCCGGAGCCGAGTTTTTGCTGGGAGCCGGAGCCGGAGCGGAGCCGTGAAAAAAATTGGGCGGCTCCGCAAGCCTGCTGGTAATAGATTTTACGAAATAATATTGTGAATACTCCATACTCACTCTCTGAATTAAAAAAACTCAGACTTTGCTGTCTGTAGCAAGATGCTATCAGACACACCTACATGAGTTGCACTAGTTTGGGTTTGCTTCTCATTGCAAATAGAAATATGGTGTTTTCCATTGTATTGAAAACATGAATAGTTAGAATGACAAAATTGTGAGATTCGACCTAATTTTAAACAGATAAAACATCTCTTTTGTTGTTTTAGAATTTCAATTATTGAGTCTAAATTCGCAACATTTAAACAATGAGAAGGCTCATGGTTTTCAGAACGGTATATACATTGTATAGTTCTTTGTTCTGGTGCTCTTATATTTTGCTTATGAAAACTTAATGTTGTAAAGTTGTTTTTGTTTCAATAATTATGAGAAGAGTTTTGCTGTGCATTTTTGTTTAAAGAATCGTATTTTAAGCTTTTATGTTTATTTTTATTATAACTTGATTTTAAAAGATATTTGGCAAAACATTCCTTAGCTTGTAATTATTCGTTGCAATATTGTAAAAGTCAACAACTCTCCAGCAAATTTTCTAGAAATTAAAATAAAAAGTTTCTTCTTAACGATAGGAATTAACAAACAGCCGTAAGTTGTTGTCTCTATTTTTACAGATCTAAGATTACGTACACAGCTCTCCAAATCATTATAAAGTTTTCTTAGTTCTTCTAGATCATTGAAATC
Organism: Hydra viridissima; assembly: GCF_058129835.1. Lineage (NCBI taxonomy): Eukaryota > Metazoa > Cnidaria > Hydrozoa > Anthoathecata > Hydridae > Hydra > Hydra viridissima. Next base: position 5,211,461 of record NW_028324303.1, read on the forward strand.
TTTAGTTTTCTTTATTTTTAACAAAGAATCCATATGTACTGAAACTAAAATTTGTGTATTCCCGTATCTGTTTGTCAAGATTTCAATTGCCTCTTTATACTTTTCTGAACAAAGTGAATATCCTGAAATAGTAGCCAATGCTTTGCTAGACGGTTACTTTTTTAGATAGTTAAATCAATCTATATTACTTAAACCTTCATGACTATGAATTGATAAATTAAATTGATCATAGAAACCCTGCCAATCTACGGGGTTCCCAATAAAAACTGGCAATTCTAACTTATTCAAAAAACACTTTGATTGCTTTAAACTTTTAACAGAGTCTTTATCTGATTCATTTATTTTTATACTTTTTAATTTTAATTTCACTCCAGCCATCAACTCATGAAAACAATCAACTTCTCTCGTACTCTCCAAAACATCATTTTTAATTTCTTCTTGATCTAGATTTTTTAATATTTCCTCATCATTATTGCTTAATTTCTCGTAGCTCTCGCTTAAATTATTTTTTAAACCTATTAGTTTGGCATAGTTAAACTCCTCACTCTCTAATTCCTCTCTTATTTCGCTCAACAAATTTCCAAAACTTATTCGTAACGCTCCCCTTCTCGCTACTTTCCTTCCTAACGCGGCTGTTATTTTTAAAAAAATATGCACAACAACTGAGAATAAAATCAAGTTTTCATCACAATAAACAACTTCAACAACTAAATTCTAATTCTATCAAATGTTCCCAAACAAAATCACAAATAACAAACTCCACTTACTTCAATGTTCAGCAACTCAGAATAAAATCAAATTTTCTTAACTCTTGATAAACTTCTTTCTTAAGTCTTTCAATTTGGTAACTCTTCATAGTTTTTCATCGGGCGCCATGTAAAATCTAAAGGATTAAAAACTGATCGTTTGGAAAGAATATGTATTTAAACAAGTACAAATGTAAGAGTGTAATGCTGCTCCACCAACAGAATATGTAATTTAATAAATGAGGTCTATGGAGAGCACGTACCAATAAATAATAGTAATAACAATAATTAGGTTACAAATGCCACATTTAACAACACCCACTTACAAAAATTAAATCACAAATATCACTTTCAACATGCTCCTTTACAATAATTAATTTTTTACTATCATTTTGAACAAAAATATTTTTTAAATAAGTTACTAAATATTATAATAAAACAAGCAAAAGCATTGAGTAAAAATTTTAAACAACCATATTTTAAACGTTGTGTTAATGAAAATCGTTAAACTTGATTACAAACTTGTATCGCAGTTTTGTCAAAAACCAAAAAGCAAAAAGATAAACTTACGGTATACATTACAGGACACTATTTATTTATTTCATTACAGGTTAGCAGCATAAAACAATTTATAATTTTCGCTTCTAGCGCTCTCGTTCTTTAAGATTTAAAAAGTTCTTCAAATAAATGTTTAAACCAAAGTATGCAAATTTTAAAATAGTTATTTGCTAGTTTTTGTTTCAAATACGTTTTTGTTTAATATTCTTGTTATTGGCTTTTATTGCTAATATTTAACTATTACATTATTAATAACGTAAAAATATTTTTGCAAAAGCATATTCTCTTGCAACACACCTGGTTCAGTTAGGATTTCATCAACAGCAGCTGTATCTGTGGAAGCACTTGGTCTTCCACGACTAAGGCGTTGCATAGCCATCTAAGAAAGGATTTAACAATAGTCCATGTTAATTTAAATAACTATTTACTTAATATAAACAAATTAATCAAAGCAGAATTGTATCATATATTATGCATTTTATAATACATTTAATGTATTATTATGAAAGAAAAAAAAACAAAAAAAAACAATTATGATTATTAACTTAAGTTATCTTTCGTCGCAAGCTTATCTTTTGCTTTTATTTTTCCTTTTCTTTTTTTTAATATTTTTTAAACTTTTAATTTTTTTCCCAAACATTTCGAAATTTTCTACGTTACGAATTTAATTTTCTTTTACCTTTCGTAACGTCACTTTCAGATTAATTGTTTTCATTTTTACCACTGTATAGTTTTTTCAAGCAAAAATAATAAACTATTTGGCGCCGCTTAACTGCCGGATTACCAATCTTTAAATATATTGATAGGATCAACTTAAATTTTAATATTTGTTTCATTCTTTGTTTGACGTTTTTAAACACGTTTGTCAATTCTAAGTATTGAAAAACGCTGTCATAAAAATGTCTACATTTTCATTACATGTTCTTTTTGAGTTTTCCATTCTTCAATCGAATTCTCAAAAACTTTAACATGGTCAAAAAATCAAGTTTTACTTTTAAGACGTCCTTTTTTTAGACGTTCGGATTTTTATCGTACTTGTACATTTTTGTAGTAAAAGCGTTAAATTGTGTTTTTTTTTATTTAACGCTTTTATTACAAAAGCGTGCAAGTAAAGAGAGGTTAAACTAAAGTTTTAAGAGTCTTTTCAGCAAACTTGTACTAGTTTTCGCCTCGTTTAAGAAACATGAAAAGAACTCGGAATGAGTCTATGAATTTCTTAGAATTATAAAACATTAAAAGTTAAGAAAAACAAGAAATTTACTGAAAATAAATGTCTTAATAAAGTACGCTATGAAATTTAAACAGTTCTGTTTAATTTACTTCGTATCTGGTAGCTTCAGTTCAGCCATAAAATTCAACTTGGAATTCGGCATGGCTTGTGTTAGTTAGGAAGAACTTTACTCCACCAACTTCACCCCATTCTCCCGCAGGAGTATGTGCCGCACATCCATTAGTTCCATTGTAAAGGTCGTTAAAACTTTGCTTGAAACACGAGCATTGGACCAAGCAGAAAACGAGTTCCATTCAAATGGAATGCTCGCCATTATGTTTAAAATTTTGTTACCATACCTGTAATGAACAACGCCAACTGCACCACTTGTATAACCTCTAGATTTTTCCCATTTAAATTCTCCCGTTCCTCTGGGAGGAATATCAGAGAGAGCTGTGGTTATACTTCCTTATTCCTATGTGGTTCCTATAGCATAAAGTATTTGACTGGAATTGTTTTTAATGGTGCATTTCCAATTTCTATATGCATCTCCATCATAAATGCTCATTACGTTATAGTTGTTAACTCTGGAACCCAATAATACCTAAACTTTAAGGAAATGCAAAAGTGTGAATCAAAGAATGTTACTAAGAGTTGCAACCTAAAAGGTTCGTAGATGTTGTAGGTTCTTATTTTATTCCTCGCTCAAATGTAGACCAAAAAAAGCTATTCATTATCTAGGTTAGTAAAGGAGGCTGGTAAAAAGAGAAGTATAAAAAACGGTACTCACCAAGATTTTGAGCAGGGCTTACGCCTTCCACTTCAGCTGTCCTATAGCAGGCTGTCTGATGAAACTGAAACTCGTCTTCTATAGAGTTTTTTTTATCCTCTTATGCTGATTATCCTTTACACAATAGATCACAATTGGAATTCAAAACCACACGCTCTTGATCACGAGTCACGTTTTTATTATGTCTGCGGCTGTTATCATGTGAAACATCATGTTCATCACATGACCAATCATCCACCTGATCGTCATCCTCCAGATCATTATTCCAATTAGAATTCTCCTAATCATCATCCTCCGGATCATTATTCCGATCAACGTCCTCTGAATCATCTTTCTGATTATTATCCTTCGGGTTATCATCCTCTAGGTCATCATATCGATCATCATCCTTCAAATTATTATAAAGATCTTCAAGATCTTCCACAAATTTTTAGGAGTGTTTAAGATGACAACAATGAATTTTTCAGCACGATGGCGTAACAGCTCACACGGCAATCTCGGTTAAAGAGTGACTTGATCTGAAAAACATAACGGTCCTGCCTTAGCCAGCTAGTTCTCCAGATCTGAATTCCATCAAGAATATTTGGGCTTGGATACACAAAAGGTAGGTCAAAGTGACCATAACCAGTGTTGCGCAGTTACAGCAGGACTTGTAAAAAGCTTTGGAAAGAAACTTAAAGAGAATCTTGCGTCAGACTAGTTGAACCTATGCCTGGACGTCTTCGTGCTTGTGTGAAAATTTGTGGTGCGATTAAAAATACTAAAATGTACCCTGACTGAATTTTTTATCTCTTTTTTTGTTTATATTACCACTGTTAGTAAAATTTAAAACAATTTAAATTACCAACTTTATTGTCAACGCGCTTTGATAGATTACCCATAACAACCGTGGCCTTAGGTCCACCATGAACAGTACAGCAATTCACGAAAATTTAAACGATTACAGAACTTTTATCAAGTATGTTTGGTTTTTGTTTAATAAAAAGAAACTGTAAAATGATATCGACTTAATTTTTTTTATTTATTAAAGAAAAAGTAATTAGCTTTAAAATGAATTTGAACATATTATAAAAATTTTAATATTTAGTTAAAAAAAAACAAAAAATCATATAGGAAAAATAAAAAGCACAAAAGTTTAAACGAATTGTAACATTCGAACAAAAAATGAAAAAAAAAGCAAAATTAGTTTTTAAAGTGTCCTCCTTTGTTTTTATAGCAAAGATAAACTCGTTTATGGATTGATTCAACTAATTTCATGCACATCACGCGAGGTTTCTTCAGCCAGTACTCATTCAAAAGTTGCTTTAAATGCTGAGTTGATTGAATTTCATGGTATGTCAGTTGATTGTCGATCCAAGACCAAATATTTTCGATTGGGTTGAGATCTGGTGATCTAGAGCGCCAGGGCATCACATTGAACTTTTTTTTCAAAAAATATTCTTTGATTGAGTGAGCTGTGTGAGCTGAAGCCCCGTCTTGTTGAAAGATGAATTGCTTGCTTCTGCCAAAAAAGTGTCTGATTGATGGAATTAAACACGTTTCCAATGTGTTCTTGTAGGTGTATTGATTAATTCGGCCTTCGCGCAGCTCACAGAAGCTTATACCTTTGTGAGAAAAACATCCCCAGATGCTAACCGAACCTCTACCGCCTTGTCGACAATGTTGCAAAAACGTGTCTGAATATTTCTCAGTTGCAAATCTTTTGACATATATTCTTCCCTTGCGGTTTACAACTTGAAAGTTAGCTTCACCATTCCAAATAACTTTTGCCCACTGTTCTACAAACCAGTCCAGCCTTTCTTTGGAACACACTCGTCGTTTATGTTTATCCGTGATTGAAAGAATAGGTTTTCTAGCATTTATGTACGTTCCAATACCTTTGTCCAACAATGTTCGTCTCACGAGCTCTCTGCTAACTTTTGGATTATTTTTTGACTTGTTGAAGATTTGTGCTAGCTTTTTGTAGCTGAGTCTGGGGTTTTCTCTGCTCATTCTGAATATACCATTTTTGCTGAGTTACCACGGTTGCTGAGTTTGGATGGTCTCCCAGTACGCGGCATGTCGGTGACGTCCTTGGTAAGTGCCCAGGTTTTGATGGTTTTTCTAACGCAATATTCAGAAATGTGAAGTATTTTGCCTATTTGAACGTTTGTGTGATTTTTTGTCCTCGCCATACCAATAACTTGCCATTAGATGTCACTAGAAACTGATTTTCGACCCATTTGCACGCAATTGAAACTAATTTGAGATTTACAATATTTCAAGTTGATTTTTAATGAATTAAAAGCTTCCTGATGATGTTGTGATGAATTTTTTGATTGTAAAACTACTCATTTTAACTTTATTTAAAAATAAAAAAAAATTTCGCACCGGATTCATCAAATAAATAGCAAATAACTGATCCTAAATAAAATCGTTTAAACTTTTGTGACACCTCTTAATTTGTATCACCTACCTTTTAATGAAATTTCTGAGTAAGCAGTGTTGAGTTGAAACCTACTTTTTTTTATTCTATTAACAAATAACCTCTTTACCAAATTGGAAAAAAAATTATTTTGATATTTATATCCGTTATATTTTAATTCAAGAAAAACCGAAGATTAGATCTGAAAATTCTGCAATCGTTTAAACTTTTGTGAATAGCTGTATAAAGTTTAACAAACTCAATGAAAAATTATGTCCAATTTTAAACAGCTTATTTTACCTAAAGATTTGATTTCCAGCATTAAAACAAATTCTCTTTTAATTATGTTGATTGTTACATGTAAATGTAAAAAAAAAGTTTAATATAATTAAAGAATATGATTTAGATTTTAATCTTAAGTGCTTCTTCTTTGATAAATCATTACTAATAGCACAATCAGCCCCATCGTTATCATCATCAATATTCTCATTTCCATCTAACTTGGTTTCATTATCATCATCATCATCATCATCATCATCATCATCATCATCATCATCATCATCATCATCATCATCATCATCATCATCATCATCATCATCATCATCATCATCATCATCATCATCATCATCTTTAAAAAATTAGTCGTCTAGATTTAGTTAGACAAAAACGTTATTCGACTAATTATTTTTACTAAAAAGTTTGTCAACTAATTTTATTCAGACTAAAAAGTAAGTCGACTAAATTTAGTTAGGCTGAAAAGTTGTCGACTAAATTTAGACTAAAGTAAGTTAAACTAAAGTTAGACTAAAACTAACCTTAACTCCCATCCCTATTAAAACCAGCATTAAAATAACTCACTGTGAATCAGAGATTCTATGTCGTGTCACTGGATCCGAACCTTTATTTTTAGCATAGTATTAATCTATATGGTAAATTAAAAATATTTTTAAAATCTGGTTTGCGTGCTAAAGTTGGAATAATCAATTTTTAATTTTTTACATGTATGTATCACGTACATTTATCATAACCAAATTAAATACTTCTTCCATTAAAATTTTATGTTAATTTCTAAACTATTCTAACATTCTATTGTAGGTATTACTATAAGCAACCTTTTCAGTTAGATTTGAAAAAGCTTCTCAAACATGTGATAGGAGCAAATTGATTTTTATTTCCCGCTCCCCTAACTTTTCGCTTAATCTTGTGGTACACTATAAAAACATAAACACTTAAAGTAAAAGTTGTTCTTGTAAATTAGAGCTCTTCATATACTACAAAACAAGCCATTTGTAATGTTTTTAAAAAAATTTAGGGCTTTGAAAGTAGCCGTTTTGAAATGATTATAGTCACTGTCCCGGACTTGCTGACTTCATTTTGTTTCTAGGGAAACATATCAAAGTTAATATTGAGTTCTTCTTTCACTAAAATCAGAGGATAGCAGTTGCTTTCCATATCGTGTATGCTTTTCTTTACGTTTAAATTGACTCAATATAGGCTTAATTTAGAATGATTAGCTTCTACACACTATTCAGCAAACTTTGATAGGTCAGTTATGGTATTCAACAAAGTATGGTATTGTAGTTATTATAATTATTATTTTCATATTATTATTATAACAATTGTTATTATAATTATTATAATAATTATTATTATTTCTGTTATTATTATAATAATTATTATTATTTCTGTTATTATTATAATAATTATTATTATTTCTGTTATTATTATAATAATTATTATTATTTCTGTTATTATTATAATAATAATTATTATGACTGTTATTATTATTTTTATTATAATTATTGTTGTTATTACTGTTATTATTATTATTATAATTATTGTTATTATTATTATTATTATTATTATTACTATTATTGTTATTATTATTATTATTATTATTATTATTATTATTATTATTATTATTATTATTATTATTATTATTATTATTATTATTATTATTATTATTATTATTATTATTATTATTATTGTTATTATTATTATTATTATTATTATTATTATTATTATTATTATTATTATTATTATTATTATTATTATTATTATTATTATTATTATTATTATTAATATTATTATTATTATTATTATTATTATTATTGTTATTGTTATTATGCTGAACATTTAGAGCTAACACTTTTTGTTGTTAAAATAAAGCTTGTGTTTCTTTAATAAAAGAAACTTCAAGATATTGTACAGAATGGTAAAATTTAAAAAACACAAGACAATACTGCTGCACATGTGCTGTGGTTAATCAGCTATGTTGAGAGATGGTATTATTTAGCTTTATCAGGTTTCTTCTGAAACGATGAGTTAGAATAAATAGGAAACGACAAAATCAATTCTAAGAAAAAGAAGATCAATTGAAACTTTTGTAGATGAGTGACCTTGTGATTCCGATACATTTATAGTGTTATTATATTCAAGTATCCATGAATATAATGGATAGAAGCAGCCTCCGTTAATCAGGATGTAGATAACATGACATTCTGAATTGAAGCCAGGTTCCGTTATCTGGAATGCATATTCCATGGATAATTTGAGCTGTGCTGCACTAAAGATGTATCTAAAGAGATAAATACTTTTTATTCATAGTGCCACTGCTGAGTCTTGCTAAAGGTATATTAACAAAACATGACACTGTCACTCAAAAGATTCCGCAGATCCACTTTGCTTTACAGTTATCACTTTTTAAAGTATATTATGCTATTTACTTTTTTTACATCTAGCTCATTGAAAATTGCCACCCCTCTGTCAGATAGACTTTCACTTTTCCCCTATTTGTCAGGTATAATCCCAAAACAAAGTATCCAAACACAATTAAAGTTAACTAACTTTATGAAACGTATTGTATTAAAACATATACTAACCTGTATTAGGAGTCTGACATTCGTTAACTCCTGAGTTCAGCAAGAATTGCTGAGTGTAAAATGGAAGTTTGACTTTTTTTAATGCCCAAAAAAATTGTTTGAATTTCATCAGGAAACTTCCTCCATACTTTGTCTGATTCAGCTGTAACTAGCATGATACACATTTAATTTTGATGAACTCTTGAATGTTATGAAGTCTGCAATACAGACTTAATAGCTATTTTATCATATTTATAATTATGTTGAAATTCGCAAAACAGCAAAGTATATCAAGTTTAAAAAAATAAGATTAAATATCTAAAGTAAAGTTAATATATTAAAAACTATTATAACAATATTATATTATAACAATAGCTTAGCATATGATTATCATAATATAATTCCTACAAAAATTAATGTTTAATGTTTAATGTCGTCGTTTCGTCATTAGTTACTAGGCTTTGAAAGAGCGCGTTCTTTAAATGCACGCGGCTATTGGAGAAAGATCCATGAAGCGAGTTTAAACTTTCGGCGCTACTGCACTTTCGAACCCCCCTTTTTTTATTGCAGATTATGATAGAAAATTTCATGCTGATTCAGAAAAATATAAAAACATAAAGTTGAAAATCAACGGAAAGTGCTCTAATTCGAAGTCAAAGTTGTAAAAAATCTCACTAAAGATCCCTAATATTCGCCATTTTTTAAAAATCTTTTTTAAAACGCTTTCAGTTTTAACGAAAATTAATTACCGTTACATTGCGCAATAAGCAGACCTGGTTTCAATTAGCCTTAACATTATTATTTTAAAGTATTTTAGCGAAAGTGTTATAACGAAATGAAATTAATGGAAGATTTCAAATATAGGTTAAACGTAGAATGTGAGAATGTAGACAAATTGATGAATAATTATTATTATACTGCCCTATCCCTATCCCTATCCCTATCCCTATCCCTATCCCTATCCCTATCCCTATCCCTATCCCTATCCCTATCCCTATCCCTATCCCTATCCCTATCCCTATCCCTATCCCTATCCCTATCCCTATCCCTATCCCTATCCCTATCCCTATCCCTATCCCTATCCCTATCCCTATCCCTATCCCTATCCCTATCCCTATCCCTATCCCTATCCCTATCCCTATCCCTATCCCTATCCCTATCCCTATCCCTATCCCTATCCCTATCCCTATCCCTATCCCTATCCCTATCCCTATCCCTATCCCTATCCCTATCCCTATCCCTATCCCTATCCCTATCCCTATCCCTAACCCTATCCCTATCCCTATCCCTAACCCTAACCCTAATCCTAATCCTAACCGCCTATCCCAACCAGCTTTATTGTGAAATATAAATCGTAGTATTAATAAAAAAATTGCGCATGCGTGTACAATATTGCGCTCTGAGTAGCTTATGGCTAGGTAAGAGCGCATACCAAGACACTTCAGAAAAACATACTTTAACGACTTTTGTAACGTAAAAACCATGCTATTAATGTGTTGCTTCTATAAGCTAAAAGATCATTAACTTATTATTCTCAAAATGGCGAATATAAGGGTTTTTAGTGGGATTTTTTACAACTTTAACTTCGAATTAGAGCACTTTCCGTTGATTTTCAGGTCCATGTTTTTATATTTTTCTGAATCAGCATAAAATTTTCTATCATAATCTGCAATAAAAAAGGGGGGTGCGAAAGTGCAGTAGCGCCAAACTTTCTTCCTTTTGGAATTTAATTATTAGTTTAGATATATTACATAAAGAATCATATGAAGATAAATAATAATCGCTAAGATCATCTTATAATTGAAGTAAGTATATAAAATAGTTATATTTACATTTTTATTAGATAAAGTAGAAAGGATTTAAATTTTAATTAAATAAAGTAGAAAGGATTTAAATTTTTATTAGATAAAGTAGAAAGGATTTAAATTTTTATTAGATAAAGTAGAAAGGATTTTAATTTTTATTAGATAAAGTAGAAAGGATTTTAATTTTTTAAATCGTTTATATTTTTTTTGTTTTAGTTTTTCTTTTTGCAGTTTTGTTTTTATTATCTTATTTTTTAGAAGGAAAATAGGGGTTTGTATGTTATTTAAAGTTATACTAATGCTATTTCCATAAAATGGTTTCCATAAAATGGTTATTACTATATTGAAATTTCTGTAGTGCTATTAACTATTTTTGTTCTTTTTTAGAAAATTTTGAAAAGTTAATTAAACTTTTGTGCCAACACTGACATGGCATGTCACATGTTATTGTATGTAAAGGTTAAATTTTGTTATGAGGATTACAAGTCTTACGAAGAAAAAAGTATTGTTTGTAAATGTATATTTTGTATCTTTTTAAATTTTCTTGCATCATTTTTAAAATTTTTGTTTCCACACGTTTATTGTTTGCATATATGCTTTTTTTCATATGTATCTGTATGTGGTAATAAGTGCTTTATAGTTGTTTTATCAATGTGTTTTTATAATAATGTTTTTATAATAATGTAAAGTGTTTTTTTACTCTTTGTGTATGTGTTAATATGTGTTATATAATTGTTTTAAAAATGTGTTTTAAATATGTATATAAGGAATATATTTAACCTATTTTAGAGAAGGAGCAGAACAAATGGCTTTAGATCGTGCAGCTCAGTGTGATATGCACCTAATGGCATGGTTTAAGTTAAATACTGAAAATGAAAGAGCACATTGCTATTCGTATGTAGACATTCCTTATCACTTTATATTTGATGATAAACATTGTAAATGGAAGGTTAGACAAAGGGGTGGTAATAAGGTGATAGTAAGAATGTATAAAGTTAATCCAACTGGAGAATTGTTTTTTCTTAAACTGTTACTTTTGCAAGCAAAAGGAGCAACATCTTGGGAGGATGTGCGTACTGTTAATGGTATTGTCCTTGAAACGTTTCGTGAAGCATGTGTTTTAAAAGAATTGTTGCAAGATGACACTGAATGGCAGAATACTCCTTCTGAGGCAGTTTTAACACGTACGCCAAAGTAAATTAGACAGTTGTTTTCAATTATTTTGACCTTTTGTGAACCTGACAATCCTTTACATCTCTGGAATACATACAATTTTTTTATGATGGAAGATTTCATTCACCACTCAGTCCCACTTCTAATAGCTGAACAAGCTACTCTTCATCAAATTGAAAAGATTATTAATCAAATGTGTTATATAAAACCATATTTGTTTATAGTTGTATATATGTTTAAATTATGCTGTTTCCATGTTTTCAAAGTGGTGTGATTTGGCATTATGTTGAGCAAGATTGATAACCTTGCCAGCCAAGCGATGTACTTATAGCAGAGTTGTGACTTGGCAGCATTTAGTGCCAGGCGGAGTAACTGCTTTGGAGCTAGGTTGTGTTGTCTAGCCTTTTTTAATTATTCTCAAAACACATAATAATGTCTGTTAATGTTTAGCGTAATGTGTATTAGAGTATGCAACCTTGATCTTTAAGTCTAGGGTGTTTTCATGTCCTAAATTTGAAGTAATTGAATAAGTAATATTGAACATAAAAACAAATATACTTTTATGTATTTATATGTTTACTAAAAAGATAAATATAGTTAACTTTAAATTGGTTTTCTAGTTTTGCCTTTCATATTTTAATTTGCTTTGTTATCTTCACTGGATTTTAGGATCAAGGATGTAAATATTCTATTGTTATGTGTTATTGTTGTGATGTTTTGTTGGTATTCATTTTTAACAATAGACACCTTCATGTTGGTGACTATTGTAAAAAATGAATAATAGGTAGTTTCATTATTGGAACTTACTGCTTTTATTTATTTACTGAAAGCCAAGACAACATTATGCTAAAAATGCAATTTATATCTTAATTTGATTTTTTTTTTTTTTTTTTATAGTATTGTTAATCCTTCCTTTTGTACTTCGAAACAGATTTTATTGTTACATTTTCGATAAATGTTTATATTAACTGCCATGTCAAAATGGGTTACTATAAATAGGTAAATCGATTTTCAGTTTTTATGCGGTGTTTTATTTTTGTTTTTTTTTTGTTGTTGTTGTAATTATAGTATCATAATTCCATTTTTTTTTTTCTTTAGGATTTACGATTGACGCATTTATACGATTTATAAAAAGAAACCTGATTACCTTTTATTGTAAATTTTGGTCAGTTAAAATGATATAAATGTATGCAATTAGTGCAATTTTTTTTAAATTTTCTCTATTTTAAGCCTAATAATTTGCTGTAAGTAATTTAGGGAATCTTTTTAAATGGGTGGTGAATATTGTAGTTTAGCGCATTTTTCAAATATCGAGCTGCATAAATTTTATAAGGTTTTTAACTAATTAATTAGCTTAGTTTGGATTTGCAACACTTTTGAGGAAAGAAAAAATTCTTATATATGTTTAAATCTTATAAATATTAAAAAGAAAAAACTCTTATACACGTAAATCATTGTTTTACATTTCATTATTCTGGTAAAAGGTCTTCATCAAAAACTTGACTACTTTTAATAAAAATAACTATTCTCCTAACCACCATTAAGGGAAAAACGGGGAAGGGAGGTCCTTTATTAGTGTCAAAATATTTAAGAGAATTAAATTTCGAGTAACAAAAGGAATTTTTAGCAAATGGTAGAAAGTTACCGTTTACTAAAAGCTATTGAAACAAAGAGGACATATATAAAAATGGTCAGATTAGTGCCATAAATAGTAATGGTCAGTTATTTTTAATAAATTTATTTGGCTATGTGCATTTAACGTTTTAAAGACATTTTCCTGTTTTAAAGAAAAATGTATCAAGGGGATACCAAAAAATTAATAAATCATGTATAATTTACGTTTGCCTAATATTAATCTTATTAAAATTCATGTTATAAAAAATATAACAAGAATATAGCCTTACTTTTTCGTCAATTTAAAGCATGATAAAGTGTTATTATTTTGTGTTAGTAACCAAAAACATATTGTGTTGAACTTAGTAATGTCGAGGAAAATGGTTCTGCCTTACACTGATGTGACTTACGTCAGTTGTAAATTACTTAAATAATGTTGAATAATTGGTAAATTATTTTACATCCGCATACTTTTTATTTTAATTTTACAGATGGTTTAATTTTGTCAATTTGAAGGCGTTTTTCTAAAAGGGTATAGTTAAGGTTTCGCAACTTTAAATTGTGGAAAACTGCCACTATTAATATGGTCCGTCTGTTAAGTAACAGACCGACCATAACCCGTATTACGGGCTGCTTTTTGCTAGTTTACATAAATACTCGTATTTGACTTGAATTTAAACAAAATATTAAAAGAAAAATGAAATTTAAAAATTTTGAACATTTATCTTCATTTTTTCAAACAAAATATGAAAAAATAATTTCAACGTGCTACAAAATTAATTCCGTTATTATCATAAATAATACCAAATATGATTGAATTAAACAATGTGAAGTAAAATTGTAAAACCCATCAGAAGCAAATGGTCTGCTGTCTGCTTTGACACACACGAATTCCGAATATCTCCTTGCAATCTTTTACAGGAAAACTGTAGCATAAACCCTTAATCAGTCTGTTTTCAGGTCCTATTTCGGCTCTGTAATCTTTCATTAACTTGTATTTTCTTATACTTGATTGGATTAAGATGCCATCTTGGTTTAAAAGAATAAAAACAGTCAGGTATATAACAAAGTGATTACAAAACATTATTTATAGGAGAGCTCGAATAAAAATCTTATGCACGCTAACTCGTTTTTTTTACAATCAAAAGTGTTCTTGAACTTACTTATACCGAATACAAATAAATAACTTTTCACTGATACCGCTGCGCTTCAGTAAATAAAGCTTACAAAATACGTCACGTTAATTCTATTTTGCAATAAAATGACAGTTTGAATTTGCATATGATAATAGCAAAATTAAAAATATGAATAGTAGTTCTGATCACTTTTTTTAAATTTCGACGCTTAATTCTGCCAAAAATATAAATTTCGATTGTAATTTTGTTAAACAAAAACTTGCATGCAATTGCAAACGAAAAACTGCATGTAAACACATGAACTCACAACTCTAACCTGAAAAAATTTGCGGCGTTTTTCAGGGTTTCGACAATCTTTTGTGCATGATAGGTAGCAATATCTATTTTCAAAATTAATTTCCCGCACATCTTCTTCACTTTAGCTAATGCATAAAATGCTGAATGAAGGTCTACAGCACGTTGATTTATCAAATCCAGTATGAAAGATGATGTCTCTTGAACGTACACAAGATCCTTTGAAACTTCTCCATCTTCACTGTCAGGGAAATTTTTCTGTAAAAATATTTAAACAATGTCATAACTTATTCAGACACTAAAAAACAGCCTTCACATTCATCAACTTGTTGAAGCATCTCCAGACGGAAAACTTTGGGGTTAAAGTTTTAACACAAAAAAAATAAATGTATATTACATAAAAAAGAAAGACAATAATTTCTAAATTATATGTTAGTCAATTTAGTATTGGCTGCACTTTATTTTACAAAAAAATTACATAACTTATAATGGTTACACATTATATAGCTATAATATTTGTATATGTAGCCATCACAGTATTATGTGCAGGAACTTCTTAAACAAAATTTTACGTATTTTAATACGTATGTATTCGTATTTTTTTTTCGTATTAATTACGGTACTTTTGGCCGCTGGTAGGGTGTAATAAATACGTATCTTTTTTTCGTATTATCACGTATCTTTTTAACGTAATAATACGTATTTTTTGCTTTCTTTTTTTCGTATTAAATACGTAACTTCGTTAGCGAATTTTATTTGTCTTTTTTTTACAGTACCTTTTTATGTTAAATATGTATATTTAGAACGTCTTTACAGACAAATATTAATCGTATTTATTTATAATATAATAGGTAACTTTTGGACGTAAGAAGGATATTTACAACTTGTAAGCCTTAACAACAAAAAACAAGACGTTCTGTATTTTTAGATTTTAGTTCAACATTAATTCAATAATTAGTTATTAAACTATTTTGCCATTTCGGGTGCTGTTTCATCGGCTGATTTAAGTAGAGAACTTTGATTCCTTTGATTTAGTCTTTTTATTTGCTCCGAAATAGCAACGTTTATTTCGACAATCGATACGCCTTTATGAACTTTTGAAATAACATCTAAATTTAACAGATCGAAAAATAAATACACTTATCATAATCAAAGTAACGCTAACTACTATTAGAAACTGGGAACCCTGAATTAAAATAGCCTTAGATCCCAAAAAGTTCTTAATCCCCCACTGGTATGTGTGTGCGCTGATCTAACAATATATGCTTACATCATACATTGGAACGCAAAAAAAACTGCGTTTTGCGTTTGCATTCCAAAATAAAAACTCACACGCAAACTCAAACGCATTTGACGCAATTTATTGCGTTTAATTACGTAAAAGTAAGCGCAATTTACGCAAATAACTGCTTTTACGCACGCATTTAATACGCAACTTACGCATATAAAAATGCGTTTACAAACGGTACTCAAACGCAACTTACGCGAATAAATGGGTATGCAAACTTGACACAAACGCGACTTACCTAATCTATTTTTAAAAATGTGTCTTTTTAAGAAAACGCGAATGGTTAAGTAATTACTTTTTACTTTTTAATTCAAAAATATAATATAACTTTTTATTTAAACCGTTGTGTTATTGTTGAAACTATTGTATTATATATTCATTTTATTTTTGTGCTTTTCAAGTTCAAAAAATTTATATATGATAAGTTTACATTTCACTATCTGAGTCATCGTTGTCCGAAAAATTATTTAAACTTTCAAGAAGTTTTAAGCTTACTTTTAACAATAAGCGACTGATAATCAGATCAGCTTTCATGTTGCCTCGTCTCTTTTCACATACAAAACCAGAAGTACTAAAATATCTCTCTATAAAAGCTGCTGATGATGGAATATTTAGTAAGGTGACAAATGGCTTTCGTAACATTGGCATTTTAGAATTTTTGAACCAAAAATCATAAGAAGGAAACACAGATACAGCAAGTCCCTTTCTTCAATTTGCTTAAACAAGTAAAGTTTTCCTTTTTCGATTTCAAGTAAATAGAGTTGTAAGTTTGGCTCCCGAGCTTCTGGGCAATAATTATCATCTAGCATAAATCCGCTGAGCGAATCAGTTTACTGATCATTTGAACTCAATCGTTCTTTCGCTTGTGTAAGCTCACACCCTGGTTGCGATTCTAAAGCACTTTGATAAATGTTACGTGGCGTAAAGAATTTCAGAACTTCGTGTAGCTTTTCTACTGCTCCTAAATATTTTTAGGTTGCGATACAAACTTTAATATGATAAATTAATATATAAAAGTAGTTAAATTTTTAAATTAGGTTTTTAAGCACTAGTTTTTAAAATAATTTTTAAAACTTTTTCTTTGTCTTAATTAAATAATAAAACCTAATAACTAAATACCTTTAACAATAAATTGACAATCAGGTCTAATGAACCACAATTTAAGCTTTCAGATATTCAACAGTGATACTACTTGATAAATTCCTGAGTTAAGTTCGTACTCAAACTTTAATTTAAAAGAAGAAATTAACAAGTAAGCAAATTCTTTTCCATTTCCTTGCAATTCCATTCTACTCCATTTTGAAATCATAATAGTCAATGCAGGCAAAACATCAGCAATCGATGAAAGATATTTTTGTGCAATTAAGTTGAACTGGTATTGATTTTCCGGATCGAGTGCATTTCTTTTATAAGCACTTTGAAAACTCTGTAACATTAGGAAAGCAGCTGACCAACGAATTCCATCACAGCTTGTTTGTAATTAAGCTTTATTTTTTATGTGGTATTGAACGCTATTTATAATTGATTAATGCTTCTTGCTTACTTTGAAAGCGTCGCAAGTAAACGACACATATTTTTGTTTCTTTATAGTGGTTCGTACAGCGATGTTTGTTATATGAGCTGCGCAAGAAAACCGCGGTAGTTTCGATGTTCCCAATTCAATTTTAAGATCTTTAATTAGTTCAGCATTATGAAGATTGTTTTCGCTATCTTCGTTAAAGTCATAAGTGATGTTTACTTCCTCAGCTGTTTTGGCTAACTTAATAACATTTGTAAAAGTAAGCTTCCTTGATTAAGTTAATAGCACTTCAAGAAGTTCATCAGAGGTTTGAATTTCAATATTTAAGACTTCATTTTAACATATTTTTAGCTGCTAATTATCTGCTTTTTCAATATAAAGGGGAACCTCTTTGTTCAGCAATAGATCATTTTCAAATGCACTATCGCCTTCTTTCGTCTCTTCAGCTCTATCTTCTTGAGACTTTTTAAATAATTGCTTAAACAGTCTGACAAATGAGCTCCCTTCATCACATGTAATAGCTATTAAATAAATATAACTTAAGTAATCAATAAACTCATTGTATTAACAGTAATTAAAGCTTTAAAATTTTAAAAAAATTACCATTTATTTTAAATTTACAATAAACTTCTTTTTGGGAAAAATGTTTCTTTGACCAAAATCTTGCATTTTCTTTATCAAATTACACGAGTCTTCAGATAATTTTGCCACAAGACTATAACCCTTGTTTCAGGGATATTGTCTTTTGGCAAATTTTTGGTAAAGAAACATTTTTCCCAAAAAGAAGTTTATTGTAAATTTAACTGAACAGGTAATTAAATTACTTTTTCTTAGATTTAAATTGTTATTAAGAACAATGTAGCGTATGATTTTTATATAATTTAGGAGTATACTTTATATCTTCATTTCACCACATCTGATAATCAAATAAATAAATAAATAATCTCGGGTCTTGCTGAATAGGAGGAATAGAAATATTGGAAACTGAAGTATTATTCGAAGACTCTCCCGATAATGATGTCAACGCAGCACTTGTTGTCTTCAAAGCAGATTTCGTCGTTTTTTTAGGATTTACAAATCTTATTCTTTTTGAAATTGCTTCTCCAGATTTAGATGCAGACGATCTTTGAGATAAATAAGGTTGCAGTTGCAACTGTTGTAATTGCAATATATCTTCTTCATGTCGCTTTTTTGAACTAGACTTTATGATATCCTCATGATAGATTTTGCTCTTGCGAGATTGATGTGTCATATTAAATTAGATATTTATGAAACGATTAAGTAAAACTTGATTTTGTTTCCTAAACTAATTTTTTTTATACTTTTATGTATAAGCTGCATACCTTAAGGAAATGCCTATAGGAACTTTCTTATGCTATAAGGAAATGCCATAAGACATATCCCTTAAAACAAATTATTACGTGTTTAACATGTTTTTAGGTCATTTTATAACGAATTTAAAAAGTAATTATTAATTAAATTTGTTAAAAATGATATTTAGTTTCTCATTATAATGACTCCTTTTAAAATGAGTGTATTATGTTTTTAAATTGAGTGAATATAGCCAGATTTTTATAACAATTGAAATTAAAATTTTTATACTTGAAATATTGTGGAATAAATTACCCACAAAAAAAATATTTCCTTATTACAATCACACAAATAATACAACTAATTTTCTGTAACTTTTAGTGGAACAAAATGTTCCTAAAGTCAAGTCCCTTGTGCATTTGTGAGAACAAGGCAAATTAATAATGTTGACTTTAAGAACATCTTGCCCCACCCTATTCTAAACTTGAAAAAATAAGAAAGCAAAAGAACAGAATAAAAACAATTGTTAAAAAAAAAAAATGAAATGAAAAAATTAAACTGTAAGGTGCAACGAACGAAGGGGGAGAAGACTGAGTCAAAGTAAGTAACTTTAGTAAAGGTAAAAGAACCTTAGAATGCAGTTGGACCTCAGAATGTCAGGTTTGAATTTAACCAACATAGAACTCAATTTTTTTAATTAAATTCTAAAAGTATTGAATAATCTGATTAAAGAATATAATGTTAAATCATTAACAAAAAAATATTACAAATAATCCTTACAAAATAATCTAAATTACGAAGACGTTGAAAATAGTCTATAAGCAATAAACTTATTTTTTTAAAATAATTTTAAATATTTCAATTCTTTCTAAAAATAAGTTTGCAGAACCTTATCAGAAATGTTGTCTTAAAACTCTAAAAACAGTGCTAAAAAGATGCGTGTGTAGAAAGTGTCCGATTTTCTAAAAATCGCTTTTTTAAATACCTAGCATTTTGAGGTGCTGCACCTAACGTTTTTAGGTACCAAATCAAAAACTATATAATAAACTAAAGCTATTACTTTTTACCTTTTTTTTTTATAAACTGGAGGGTTTCATCGTGATTGTAAATTCTAGTGGTATCTATATATCCCTGCCATACACCTGTTTCTAATTGATTTGCATCAATGAAAATATAACATTCTGTAAGTTCTTTAGCTAATTTGTTGAGGTGTTTACATGCCATTGCTTTTGTGCAGTTAAGGGCACAATTTATGGATACAGTTCCTTGTCTCTTTTTGGTTATGTACTTTTGATATTTTGCATCCCAACACTTCCAAAAAGACTTGCTAAGCTTCTTTGTTCGGAGTGCTCGTTGAACATTTGGTGATAGCTTAAAGATCTGACGTCAACGAAGGTTTCTACAGGCTTACTTTCTTACTTCCGAAACATTCAACATTATCCTTGTCAACTCCAACCTGTTCAAACCTTGTAGGCACCTAAATATATCATTGAAATAATAATACAAGAAAGCTAAATAGTATAAGTTTAGTTTTCTTAATGAACAATATTAAAAAACCAGGATTTTATTACAGTTTATAAATTTTCATTTCTCAATTAATGTGTAGATATTACCTATTCTTGTTTTTATTCTTATTAACGACTCTTCTTCATCTTTTGTAAAAATTGAACAATGTTCCTTCTCGTTTCCAGTTACAATGACACCATCAATTCGTTTATTAATTGTTCTAAGATCCTTAATTAGTGGAAATTTTCCTGAATTGATTGTGGCCCAACCACGTTTATTGTTGATTTGGCACCACTTAACTGCTTCCTCTAACTGCTTACTTTTCATCATTATGACATCTCTTAGAACATTGCATCTTGATTTGCTTGTTGGTTCTAAAGGACTTTCCCATTTCTTATTTATTTTTTACTGAAAGGAATATCAAAACACACTTTTGTACTTGCACTTTACTTTAGTAAACGCACTTTAGTTTAATTTATTCATTATTTCAAAAGCAAATACAAAAAAAACACACTAAAGTGTGTTGAATGAGGTTTTGTGACGAAACTATAAGCAGAATATTCATTTCATAATGTCGAGAAGAAACTGAATGCAAATAACTTTTTTTTTTATATGTTAATTAGCTTTCATTAACCTAGCGTTTTAAGGTCCCTCAACCTAGCATTGTGTAGTGGAATGCTAAAAGTATAAAAGATAAGTGAACAAAACATTTAAAAATATATTCAGCATTGAAAATAAGTAATATATGCAGAAATTCATGATAAACTAAGCAATATTGGCAACAATACTACCTATTATTAAACCTGGCATTCTGAGGTCCCTAACGAAAAAAGCATGTCCTAAATATTTATCTAAAGGCATATAAAAATTGTATTAAAAACTACTAAAATCTTTTGGCAATCTAGCAGGTGTATTATTTCAACTCTCAAAAGTAAAAACAAAGTATATGCTCAAATATTTGGGGCTTATCAAAATCTTTAAAAACACCTAACATTTTGAGATCCCTTTACCTGTACATATCGTACATATATATGCCATATATACACGATCTTTCTTACTGTAAATTTTATGATACGGAATAGGAAATGGAATATATATATATATATATATATATATATATATATATATATATATATATATATATATATATATATATATAGTATTGTAGAAATTATGTTAATACTTCCAGTAAGAGTGCTCAATACAGCGTAGAATAAGTAGAGCGAATATATTATTACTATAATACAAACTAAATAATTAGCTTGGTTTATATTACATTACTTAAAGTTTCACGCAATAGCGATCATCAGATGTATTAAATTCTTGTCTTCTTACAATATCTCCCACTACTAGACATCTGATGATCGCTATTGCGTGAAACTTTAAGTAATGTAATATAAACCAAGCTAATTATTTAGTTTGTATTATAGTAATTATATATATATATATATATATATATATATATATATATATATATATATATATATATATATATATATATATATATATATATATATATATATATATATATATAAGCATACGTTCCGTTTCAGTTCCGTTTGTAAACGCATTTATACGCGTAAGTTGCGTATTAAATACGTGCGTAAACGCAGTTATTTATGTAAACTACGTTTACGTAATTAAACGCAATAAATTGTTTAATTATGTTTACGTAATTAAACGCAATAAATCGAAACCAGTAATGGAAGTAGAAGCAGCAATTGAAATCAAAATTAAAATGGTGGACAAAATGGATTCAATAAACAAAAAAAATGCATCAGAAAATTCGAGTATGAAAAACAAATCATGGAACAGCAGTTAACGATTCAAAAAGAAGCAGAGCAAGCCTCATTGAGAAAACTTCAAAGCGAAGAAGATTGGTATTTAAAGAAGCTAAAAATGAAAGAAACATTGCGCAAATCTCTTGGAAACGAAAACAAAGCTACTCAACAATCCGTCAAGTCGACAACTCAAACATATCAAACATCAGCAAATTCAACTACTTACTAGAACTCGTCGAAGGAAAGCCCAGAGAGGACATACTTGGTTTACCACATTCGTTGGAGGGATACGATGAAGCTAAACGCATACTACAAGAAACTTACGGAAAAGATATTTAGGTTCACGAAGCATTGATTAAAGATTTGGAAGGATTGACGATTGATCAAAGAAGTTCACAACTTTTACAACAAGCTTGCGAGAACTGTACGAACATTGAAAACTATGCAGAAACTTCAAACGGCTCAATCATTCGTGTATTCATTGATGGATAAACTTGGAACAGTTTGTGAAATACTCACACAAAACGATGATGGATGGGAAGAATGGGGGCTGGAGCAACTTGTCGAAAAGTTGCAAAAGTACATTGAAAGGAATCCGTCGAACTCAGCTTTTAACCGAAGCGACGAACAAACAAAGGGCGATAAAAAGAACACAAAAGTGCAGTCAAGGTCCTATGAACATCGAAGCACTACATTCAAACAGTACAATGGCGGTCTTTATGACAAAGAAATTATGGCAACTAGTGGCAAGCATGGATGTATCTACTGTGGGTTACAAAATCACAAAAGCGAGGATTGTACAAAAGTGCTAACTGTTGCAAGACGCAGAGAGATTTTAATAAGCAAAAGATTATGTTACAACTGCGTTGGTTACGGACACTCGGCGGTAAATTGTAAATCAAGAGGATGCAGAAAGTGCAACAAAAAACATCACACGTCCATTTGTCAAGATGGGAACGCAACAATGGACGGTAAAATGGAAAATAAAAAAGAAACCATGGGAGCAATGCTTAATGCAAGTACTGCTATTCACCCAACACTGATTGCAAAAGTAAACGGTGAAAAAGCAAGGATAATGTTTGATACGGGTGCTGGAAGTTCCTATATATGTACAAACTTGATAACGAAACTAAAGCTGAAACCTACACGAAAGGAATATAAAAGTATTGAACAGCTCTATGGAACGATGGACAAGCGTGTGAAATATATAACGTTACGCTAAAATCAACAACAATACCGGAATTTAGCATCAAAGTCGAATGCACCAACGCTGAAAAGGAAACACTCACCTTTTTACCTGATCCGATGATCAAGGATGTTAAGAAGCATTTTGCAAAACTAAGGAGACTGAAATTTAGAGATGATGAAGGGAGTGACAAGCTTCAACCTGTTCACATCATACTCGGTGCTGCTGATTATCAGCGAATAAAAACCACGGAACCGGTAGTTCACGGAAAAATCCGGATTAAGATCCAGGAGCCGAACTAACTATGTTTGGATGTACTCTTTCTGGGAGACGAACACAATTGAGTTCTGGTATTGAGGAAAGTTTTTTATTGAAAACTGGTCGTGATGAGTTCGAGCAAATGTGTGGTTTAGAAGTACTTGGATTATCAGACACAAACAGCGAGTCAATGTTCCATCAAGACTTTAGCGAAAAACTGCATCAAATTGAGGAAGGTTATTACGAAACCAGAATGCCATAGAAAAAGGGTGTTGTTAAACTGCCAAACAACAGAAATCTGGCTCTTAAAAGATTGGAAAGTGTGACGATTTGGTTGAAAAAACTTAAAAAACTAGAGCAGTATAATAATATAATGAAGGAACAGATCAATGAGGGAATATTGGAAATGGCACCAAAAAAACCTACGAGAGAAATTATTCACTACGTTCCTCATCAAGCGGTAATTAAAGGAAAAGCCGAGTCAACGAAAATGAGAATTGTTTATGATTGCTCAGCAAGAAAAGACGCTCAATCACCTTCATTAAACGATTGTCTAGAAGTGGGACCATCGCTGCAACCCTTAATATTCGACATAATCATACGAAATTGGATAAGTAAACTCTGCATTTTAGCTGATGTGAAAAAGGCGTTTCTACAAATTAGTATTCACAAAATGGATAGAGACGCACAACGATTAATTTGGTATACGGACTTAAAGAAAATGGAATTAACGGAGTTACGATTTACAAGGGTAATTTTTGGTTCAAGTTCAAGCCCTTACATTCTTGGTGCTACCATTAAAAAGCATATCTCAATTATCCAAAAGGCGGTGCTTGCTTTGGAAGAAGATACTTATGTCGATGATATACAGGCAGGTGGAAAAACAGAAGAAGAACTTATCAGGTTTAAAAATGAATCAACGCAAATCTAAATGGAAGCTGGGCTCCAGCTGCACAAATGGCATAGCAACGTCAGCAACCTGGAAAGCGAAGCTGAGGAATCCCAAGTATTTTTGTTGATTTAAATAAAAATCAACAAAAATACTTGGGATTCCTTGGAACAAAGAATCGGATCAACTATCGGTTTACTATACTGCATTTATCACTATCGGAAATAAAGGAGTAATAACAAAAAGGAAAATGCTATCAGCTCTCAACAGTGTCTTTGACATATTGGGATTTAGTGCACCTGTATTAATCACTGGAAAATTACTATACAGTCGAATATGCTTGTTAAAACTCGGTTGGGATCAACAATTTCCAAATGAACTTTCAGAAGAATGAAAAACCTGGATCAAGGCAATAAACATCAAGAGAACTATTTCAATTCCGCGGAGTGTCGTGTCTGGAAGAATCATTGAAATGGAGCTCCATGGATTTTCAGACGCAAGTAAATCAGCATTATGTGCTTGCATCTACGTTGAAGTGAGACATCAACATTCGAAAACCAGCAACCTACTTGTAGCAAAAGCTCGGATTGCACCGAGGGATCTTAGTATTCCAAGACTTGAGCTGGTAGCAGCGTACACCTTGAGCAAGTTAATGAATCATGTAAGGAAGGCATTAACCAAGTATAATGTCATTGAAGTATATCATTGGGTTGATAGTACTGCGGTACTTTACTGGTTAAAAGAAAGGGGCAGTTGGTCACAGTTTGTCAGGAACCGAGTTCAGCAGATCTTATTGAATGGAGAAGTAAAATGGCTATATGTCCCAACAAAAGAAAACCCAAGTGACCTTGGAACAAGAGGAGTGAGTCCTGATAAATTATCAAGCTTGTGGCTAAATGGACCTATATGGTTGAAACACAAAGAAAATTGGCCAATCCAACCAGAAATAATCGAAACGCCGTACGCATCATGTGAACTATTAGTATGAAAGAGAACGTGAGTATGGCAACAGAAGAAATAAAGGGGCATCATACATTTAAAGAAATATTGAGAAAACACAAGTATTGGAAGATTATAAGAATATCATCCTTTATAAAAAGGTTTATATACAATTGTCGAAATGAAGTAAAAATAACAGGACCACTAAATGCTAAGGAGATGATGGAAGCGGAGTTAATGAACATTAAGTTACTACAAGAAGCTGTTGCAATAAAGTCCGATGTGGAACTTAAACAGGATGAGAAACAGCTTTGAAGATGTCACGGAAAAATCTCTGGGGACAATCCGATATTTGTACCAAAAGGATTCCAACTAACTCTTAGAATTATTGAGCATCATCACGCAAAAACGTTACACGGGGGAGTAGGAGATACCATGAATAGCATAAGAGAAAGATTTTGGATACCGAATTTGAGAGTTGCGGTAAAAAAGGTCATTCGTGAATGCAATCTATGTAAGAAATATAGAGTGAAGCCGCTTTTACCGCCAACGAGAGCAATATTACCACGCTTTAGAACTAAAGATATTGAACCGTTTACGGTTACAGGTGTTGATTTTGCTGGTCCGCTAAAATATAAAACGCCACAAAAGTTGATTGAAAAATGTTATGTTGCGCTGTTTACATGCGCATGTACAAGAGCTGTCTACCTTAGACTTTGTCATGATCTATCTGCAGGAGAATTTCAGAGAATTTTAAAGGAGTTTGTTGCAAGAAAAGGACCTCCACAAATGATGATTAGTGATAACGCAAAGACATTTGTGGCAACAGGGAAGTGGTTACTAACACTAACGAAAGATGAAAATCTCGCAAACTATATTGCTACCCAAGCCATAAAATGGAGGTTTAATTTGTCAAGGGCGCCGTGGTGGGGAGGTTTGTTTGAAAGATTAATTGGAATAATGAAGAAAAGTTTGTCAAAAACAATCGGTAAGGGCATCCTAAGCTTCTTTGAATTGGAAGAAGTGTTGTTGGATGTGGAATGCGCTATGAACAATAGGCCACTATGTTACCAAGGTGACCAATTCGATAATCAAGTATTGACGCCAAATGTATTAATGAGGGGGAGACCTGCAATTTTGCTTGAAGAAGATATTGATTTAATAACAAGGGGCGATTGTGCACTCCGAAGAGTCAAGTTTGTAAAAAATTGTAAGAATCATTTAAGGAAAAGATGGATGAACGAGTACATGAACGCAATGGAAGAAGGACAACAAGCAAAGGAAAAGAGAGGTAATGCAAAACTCCCAGGTGTCGGAAGCATAGTTCTCATTAAAGACGATATGAAGGACAAGGCACTTCTCAACATTGGTCGAATTGAAAACAACATTAAAGGGAAAGATGGAGTTGTTCGTGGTTTTAAAATACGCTTGGGAAATGGTTATGTAATTGAACGACCAATTCAGTTGGTGTGTGACTTAGAAATGGATTGTGAGGCAGGAAGCGGAATCGAATCGAACAAGAAATTGGAAACTAGAGCTGAAGAGGATATCTTGAAAAGAGAAACGAGACTGGCGAAATTGGATGCAAGACAAAAGATCAATTACATCATGAACATCGAGGTGGGAGATAGCTGATTAAAGCCGAAGTCTCAGCTTTAATTGGGGGAGGGTGTCGTGAATAAGTCTTTAAGACGTAATTGAAGGTGTGTGAAGGCGTGTTTGAAGAAGTGTTTGTGTGAAGGCGGGTTTGAAGGTGTTAATACTTTGTAGATGCTAACGAGTGTAGGAGTTAAGGTATTTAACTGTTAATGCATAAAATGTGTGAAAATGACGCGATTGTAAGAATGTATAAAAAGAGAGTGTATTTTGTAAAATGTATTGATTCGCAGTCAGATGTAAAACATATTAGCAAGTTTAAAAAGTGACTCTTTAGTGTCTCAGGGAAAGTCTAAATAATTCCCCACAGAACTTTTTCGCAAATAACTTATCTGAAACAACACGTAAAATTTTTACTACTAATTTACATTTTTATGATTACATAAACATATTTTTCCACAAAAAGAGAGGTATACCTATAAAAAAAGTTTCTATAGAAAGACTAAACAAAATATCATAAAAGTTTTCTTACCAGAGCACTTCTTTTTCCTTTGTCAGCATCTATTTCCATGCCAAACCAATCAAAATCAAGATCACTGTCCAGAGGAAGACAATTCAAAAAATTGCCATCTAGATGTTGATTTTCAATTTGACATTGTGAATGTTGCTGAAAGCGTCGATTTATAGCTTCTTGTTCTATGCGCATTTGCTGGATTTCCCGAAACAATTTTTCAAACCATGCAACAACATGGGTACAATGATGTTCGCAAGGAAGATTGCCTTATAAAAAAGAATTATAAATTTTCCTGATAACATAAATGCCAAATATCGGCTGCAGAGAAAATTATAAAACTATTTCTCCACCTAAAAAATGCAGGAAAAATTTTTAAAATATTTGTGATTAATACTGAATGAATTAAGATAAATACTTAAATTTTTTAGACATTTATAAAAACACTTTATTAGAAAATGTCTCAATGAAACAACATGTTCAATCAACAATCAAAAACAACTTTTAAACTCACAATGAAGTGATGTTTGAGTTTGAATGGAGTTTGAAAACAAAAGTTCAGAATAAGTAAACGATAAGTAAAAATATATATTTTAAAGAGATAGTATATTAACAAGTCAATAAACAAAACATGTTCATTTTAATAAAACAAAACAACCAGCTTACCAGGAGGTGACGTTAAAGTTTGAATTAAGGGTGGACAAGAAGCTAGTGATGGTGTAACTGGAAGCAAGGGACAGTTAAGATAGGGTGAGGGAATAGTATGTGAATTTGAAATAATTTTTCTGATTTTGGCTGGTGGTTGGGAAAAATCTTGACTATTAAATTTGCTAGGGGCATGTAAAACTCGACTGCCATCTTCAGCCGAGCTTAGATCAGAGTTTTCCTCAGCCAGTCGCTCCTTTTCTTTTGCTGATTTGAGAGATACTAGAAAAATAAAATAACAAAGATAATAAATTAGACTGTCAAACATTCTCCTTTGGTAGAATGAAATTTTTACAATAACATTGATAGTAAAAAGCATACATATCTTGCTGGACAACACTTGTACTTCATAGGAAATCCAATTAGCTTCTGGTTCCTTGTGATTTAACAACATGTTTTGGAGTTTTTTTTCCTACTCTACAATTGGGCCACAAAACACACCCAGGAGCTTTAAACCACTTGCTGGACACTGTTGCCACTTAATTGTCATTAGTAAAAACAACCAGTGCATTGGAGATATTTAATGAACAAAAATTTTAAAGACTAAAAAAAAAAAAATTAAAACAAACATTTACTTAATTATATATTACTCAATTTCTTGAGTATATATCAGAGTTAGACATTACAATTGTAATGTAACTCAAGTTATATGATCAAGAGCGGCCTTTTCTGTAAATTTAAACTTTACAAAAAAGAAATAATGAATTTGCAGTTAACAATTTTACATAATAAACTACTAAATCTGCACAAATAAATTATAGCACTTGTAGGCAATATAAACCATAAAAGAATAATAATTATGTTGTATATGATATATATTAAAAACATTAATAATATAGTAAAAATTTGTTTTTTAGTTCTTATTGTCAAGAAGTATAGAAATCTAAAATATAATAGGAATTAAAATGTCTGATAATGGGAAAACAACATAGGAGGAAGAATATGGGAGGCAACAACATTTAATAACATTATCAGAGAATGGAACTGTATGCAAGGTGTCACTGAGACAACTAACTTTGAAAATAGAGAGTTTTGAACTAGTAAGTGGCACGTCATAAAAATCTGTTTGCACTGTAAAATGTCTGCCTAAGAGTAATGGATTTCTTTATTCTTCTACTAAGATGTTAACAATTTGATAACATTTGTGTTCAATCATTACCGAGCTATCACGCAAACCACTTGAAAACCTTTTATTTTTGTAATGGCAGACTTTATATTGTAAAAAATTTCCATGATTTGGTAATGGTCCACCACAATGTTTAAGAAAAACTCCATCAGTATGCATTTTTTGTGTATGTTCAGCTTTGTAATCAGCAAGTCTGGAAGCAATTTGCTGAAGAGGCAAATACCCACTTCGAATTCTTCTTTTTAAGTGTCTTAGAGCATTTTCAAAGGGAAAAGCACAAAAATTGCCTAGAGATCCATAGTGCAAACATTCGTTGTGGAGATGTATTAGGGAATGCACATTATATGTCATAAATGATTTTCCGTACAAGGTAATAGCCTTTGTGATAATTATTTTTAACAGCTCACCACAAAAATTAATAACTTTGTGTTCTTGAGACCTACATAACAAAAATATTGAACTATGTAAAATAAGAAAATGCTCACAAACTGGTTGACTGAGAATATCACACAAAACAATAGGTCCTGAATAGAGGAGAAATGATCGAATTTCCGTAGCTTTCCATTTCTTCATACTCTCTAATGAACGAAGCCGTCTGTTAAAATCAGAAGGAAAGAATGACGAAATATGGATTAGGCGATCTGATATAGTTTTTAGTGATTGTGAAGATAACTTGACACTGAATGGTCCAGAAGACCAAAATTCAGAAGTCTTCGAACAACCCTCAGACATACAGAATGCATATAGTCATTTGGAAAGCTATTAATCAAATGAATAGGAATTCCCAATAAAGGTGTCTCCCCATTATGATGACTATCATCTTCTTTCGAAATGAAACTTTCTAATGTTCTGAGGGGTGCATCTGTTTCTAAAAATACAACCTTGCTATGCCAATCACTCTCTACAGTACACTTATCACAGCTGGAATAGCCAGAATGATACTTTATGCACTTAATAAATGCACGTGCAGGGGCACTACATACAAAACTATATATGAATACTGCATAAGTGTGAGTTGATTGTAACACCATTGGTTTTAATACAATTTATTTCTGTCACAAATTAGGAAAAAAAATCATGTAAACTGGGTTTTTCTTTTCCACAAAAATGGCAACAACTTTTGGTGATGTTAAATCACTAACTTTTTTAACTAGAATTGACCAAAATGACATTTCAGGATTGTTATCAAGTGGAAGACCATCAATATTAAATTGCAAAGATATAATTGATGGGCTAGAAATACTAAGTGTTTGAAGAAATGGTTCAACACCAAGATACAAAAATTCTCCATTAGATACATTTCTAATTAATGCAGGTTTTGAGTTCAATAAGGTTTTGAAACACTTTGGCAATTGAGGATGATAAGGTTTTAAAATCAATGACAATTTGTCCATTGTTTAAAAAGGTAAATTGTTTTCAATTTCACAATCCCGTAACTTAATTAGCAACTCAAATTCACATAGATTTTTTTTTCCAGAATCACTGCTGGTAGAAACTTCATCACTTGAAGAACATAATGAAGGCTCAAAATCGGAAAAAGGTTCTGAAGTTGAAGAATTGGAAAAAAAATTAGATTATTAGACTTCTCCAAATATGAATCTTCATATTGATATCCTAAAATTAATGGTAAACACAGTTAAAAAAGTAATACAAAATATAATATAACAACATAATACTTTAAATAAAATTCAAATAACAACTAATATAAGTTATAACACTTAAAAAAAAAAGATTTTTTATCAAAGCATTTGAAACTATTAATAAAACAAACCGTCTGTTATATTCAACAGTAACTGACTGCAACGGCAACTTTTCAACGAATATTTCTTGAAGAACACATGTTATTTAACATTTTTTGCTTGATTAAATTATTCTAACATAAATGCTAATGTAACAATGATAAAGAAGTTTAAATAAATTATTATTATTAAAAGTAATCAGTCACACATGCAGGTTATATATATATATATATATATATATATATATATATATATATATATATATATATATATATATATATATATATATATGGTACATTATATAAGTCACTTAGTATTTATATTTCAAAATAAAAAATATCAAGAGATAAAAAAAAAAAAATTTAGAAGTTAAACTTACATTCAGCATATATACAATCATTGTATGTACTGACATTATAAGGTCAGTATTTAACACTTTTTGAATGCAAACTTTGTATTAGAAAAATAGAATAATATCATGATTTATAACATAAAAAGTTGCTTTTAATTCAAAGAAAATTGCTTAACACTATAATTTTAATTCCCATCTTTTTATAATAACAACTTATAAAAACTTGTAAAAGTGATGTACTGACTGATTTACTGAATCTGCTCGTTTATATAAAAAAAAGCAAGGCGTGTTGGCCATATTTAACTAACGGTAACCGATAAAAAAAAAATAAAAAACTAAGTATTTTAAAATAACTAAAAATACGTATTATAACCTTGAAATATATTTTGTAAGTTTAAATACGTAATAAAACGTATAGATACAGATTAAGAAATAAGTACTATTAAACACGTACTCTATTCGTAAATTTACGTATCTCACGTATTATTTTGCTTGAATACGCATTTAGTACGTAAAACTTTGTTTGGGTCTTTCCTTTCACATATAAAATATTTAGTCTAGAAATTAATTCGTGTGGTTTGACAAGGGATTACAAAACTAGCTTATTGTCTCAGCGTTTCGTTTAGCCACGAATGCGTACGAAGATCACTGTTATTGCGCATCATTTTCATTATAAATCATTTGATTTAAGCGTAAACAACACTATTTTTAATTCAACTGATAATGTCGATTTTTGTTCCTAATAAAGTGTTTTTGCGGGGGATTTTTCTTCATTACTTTAATTGAAGAATCTACATTCTTTTTCCCTTGTCCTTTTTGGCAAATCGTCTCTGACAAAAACACCACTAAAGTTTTTTATTTTTAGCTTTTTCCCCGACTTTCTCAATTGAAAGTTTGTAAGAGGCTCGTATGGCAAGATAACTTCTTCAACATTGATCATTTTTAAATTCGTGTGAGAATTTAAAAATCACAAGTGATTTTCCGGGACTCGAAGAATCTTAAAAAATTCGAAGAATTTTCCAGGGATCCAAAGGATCTTAAAAATTACATGTTCATATCATCATCAGATTATAATTCTCCTAAATCCAAATCGTCACCCATGATGCTTTGAAAAGAGGGTGCATTTTTTGTGATTGCGACTTCACGAAGTTTGACTTGGATGGATTCAATCTGCGCGCCGATAAAAATACCTTCAAAGAGGTGTTTTTATCGGCGAGGGTGTTGCCATTGGAGAAGGGTTTTTGTCTGTTGTGGAGGTCAAGTCAACAAAAAAAACTGGTATTAAAAGCGGAGAAGCACGAGAAACTTAAAGTTCTTGCAGAGTCTAAATTGAACACCATAAGCAACCACATTTCAAAAGCTTTAATGGATGGAAAAATAAGCGACAGAGAGTACGAGCTGATTTTGAGTGAGCTTCAATAGTTTAAATCCATGATGGATGAAATAAGGACAAAAACAAAAAGCATTATTGATGAAATCACAAAAGTCTTTGATCAATAAAGGAAGAGAGGATGCGATAAATGTATTTAACAATATATTTAAAAAATCGGCATGACTTTCCAGGGATTCGGAAGCGAATCTATAGAAAAAATTGGTTCTTCACGGATATCACGAACTCAATCTCATCGTGTTTGAGATTTTTTTCCCGTATTATAAAAAATGTCTTTTTTTAAAATACAAAACTGGAACCAGAGGGATGAGCTTGTGAGAGAAGTGATTGAGAGCAGAAAGAGAATTTATCAGGACAGTCTCAATGAGAATATTTCAGATGCCAATTTTCAGACTGATTTGAGCAAGCTTTACAAGCCTCTGATTGAAAGCAATCAAAACGTGAAGAACGAGATAAAAAGAATGGCGGATAGAGTTTTCAATTCACGCAATGAAGATCTAGAGTCCACCATGAATTTAGGAGTTTCGTGTCCACATAAATTAGGTGGTATTTCGTCCTACTACTTAGACAGGTATAATACGCGTGATAAATACAGTTCGAAAAGAAATTTTGAAATGAGTAAAGTAGGTGGTAAAATGTATTTCGGACCAATGGAGATGTCTGTTGATGGAAATCATATTATTGTTGGTGGAGAAAGGTATGAAGGAACAAAAGGTCTTTAGGAGCTTGTGACAAAATCTTCTCGTCCTGATAAAAACGACCTTACAGAGGAAGATCTTCAAAATTACTTAAAAATCCTTACAGACACTGGCTCCATATATTCTGAGTCTAATCCAAACAGCCCTAAAGTCTGAAAGAGCGAAAAATATCGAAAACTAATAAAGCCCATTTGAGATAAATTAACGAGTGAAAAAAAGGGTAAAAAAGGGTCTGGAAAAATTATACTTCCAAGCAATTCGAATGCGCTGGTGCAAAGGCTTAACTTGAGCGTGGCTGCATTGCATGCTGGAAATACAGGGTCGAGAAATGAGGCTGTGACCATATGCGACGAGCTGCTGAGGTAAAAAGTCATTAATAAAGACGAGTATAAATCAGTGATGACATACATCGATACAAAGTTGGTGTAAAAAAAAATTCACCCTTATAAAAAATGATCGTTTACAGAAATAGATATGTTAAGAAACACGTTGTTGGAGGAAGTGGAATAATCGACACGTTGAAGAATTTTTTAAAAAGAGCAGCCACATCGAGCGCCTCTAAAGCAGCATCTACTTTAGCCAACAAAATCGCAAAAAGCGAGCTGGGAAGAGAAGCGATCATGGCAACTAAATCAGTAGCAAAAGAGCTGGCTTCTTCTGCCATATCCACCGCCAAAGACGTGGCCATTGACAAGGGTAAAAGGACCATAGAGAAATTGTACGCCAAGACTGGAACGCCGAAGCCATATGGGTGCGAAGCACCTAATCCGAAGGACATCACTCAGAAAAGCAAAGACATCATTTAAGGAATGGTTAACAGCAAACTAGCGTTAACTGCGTCAAAATCGTTAAGCCCTCCACCGCCCATGGATGAATATTTTATGCTTGGAGGGAAATCGTCAAATAAAAACGTCATCAGATTACAAGACCTTGTAAAAATGGGAAATGGGATGAAAATTGCATGATCCGTAAAAAATTCTTTGAATCCGTGAAAGCATGAAATTTTTTTCCTTTTCTAAATAAAAAAATGCCAAAGTCCGATGTTTTAAATTTTACAGAAGAAATCATTGTCGATGAAGAAATTGAGAGATTTGAATTTCACGAATACGAGCCAGTCAGTGTCAATTTAAATACTCCTGGAGAAATAAAAATCGACATTGAGCAGCAAGACTTGTTCACTCTTTCATCTAAAGCGTACCTTTTGGTTAAAGGAAGACTTTTAAAAAAAGATGGACCGTCCTACGCTGATAGTTTTTTTTTTTTTTTTTTTTTCTTTTTTTTTTTCTTTTTAGTTTACAATTATTAATCATAATACAACAATATAACAATACATAAACTTGGTATCTGAAAGAAGATCCAAAAGATCTTGTTGTCAGAACCATATAAAATATATCAAACGTGTATATATAATAAGATAAAAATACAATTGATTTAATAACTAGTAACAATGTAGAATTAACAAAAACTGAAAATAATTTTACAAATTATCCAGAGTGAAATAATTTTTCATTTCAAAAATATTTATATATATTGCCAGTAGAAAGAATATAGTTTTTTAATTTAGTTTTAAAAACTGAAAATGAGATTGACAAATCAAAATTTGGAACAACAATTTTGTT
Organism: Hydra viridissima; assembly: GCF_058129835.1. Taxonomy (NCBI): domain Eukaryota; kingdom Metazoa; phylum Cnidaria; class Hydrozoa; order Anthoathecata; family Hydridae; genus Hydra; species Hydra viridissima. Next base: position 5,246,465 of record NW_028324303.1, read on the forward strand.
CCACAAATATGGTGCTCGATAGTTTATGCAAAATTGATTAAACTTTGTAAGACTAAAGGGTTCAAGTAATAAATTATAATTTCGTAAAGGATATTTGGTTATAGTTTTATGGGTAAAAAGATCTTTAAAAATCGACAACGGTTGTTCACTTTTACAACGAAACATAAAACGTAAGATATTATAGACATTAAGTTCGTAGACGTTGAGTGCTTTAACGCTTTTAAATAAAATATTTGAATGAGAGAAACAATTTTCAAAACATATTATACGCATTGCGTGTTTCTGACGATGGTAAAGATTTCGCAGCTTACTTTTAGAGGTACTTCTCCAAACAATATTTGCATAATTTAAATAGCTATGAATAAATGAGTAGTAGAGTTAAATTAAATTTGTTTACTAAGATATTATCTGACTTTATATAGAATTCTGATACTTTTTGCCAATTTAGTAGAAATAAAGTCGATATGATACTTCCATGTAATATTTTCATCAATGTAAATGCCTAAAAATTTTGTGACCGACTCCTTTTTTATTAAAAAGTTTAGGTAAATTACTTGGTAAAAAACACTTTTTTGCGAGAGAGTGGAAAAGGATCCATTTTGTTTTGTCAATGTTTAAAGTTAACTTGTTGCACTTGAACCAGTTGAAGATGTGATTGAGTTCTTTATTCATATTTGAAAAAAGCTCATAAATGTCACTGTTTGTCAGAAATAAATTAGTATCGTTGGCAAACATGATACTCATAAGGTTAGAATACGGATGTTGTTACTCTTGCAAACGTTAGAATACGGATGTTAATGTTGTTACTCTTGCAAACATTAGAATACGATTGTTAGAGTACGGATGTTGTTACTCTTGCAAACAATGGCATCATGCACCTGTTCAGTCAGATTTCCTACCAATTGTCGAATCAAGAAGTGGAAACAATATACCATCCAGGTCAAGCCTTGGCCGCCGAGAGAGGGGTTGGATGGGGAAGATTCCCGGGGCCCTGCGTGTGTACAAACAATTTTTTAAAGTAAATTTTAAAATATTTAAACAGTTTTGATTTTTAAAAAATTTAATTAACTTTTATTTTTCATTTTCAATGACCAGAGCACGCTTCTTTTGGTCCTGGGTATGTAATTGATCATTATGAGGTCCCCTTAAGAAAACTTCCCCTGGGCCCGAAATTTCTCTCGGCTGCTATGGGTATGAGTCAGCTGTGGCTAAGAGACACAACGGCTTTAGCTTATCTTACCGGTAACACCGGATTCAATCAAAGACATGACTGCACCATTAAGCAGCCTACTTATAAAGGAACATTTTCATTCTGCATTTCGTTAAAGCACATCTTTGGATTTTCCGAAGATTATGATAAAGTGCTTTACGGATTTAAATACACGATTACTTTTGCGAGAAAGAACGATGCTGATGCCATTTTTAAAGCAACTGGAACAGCTGCAGGATAAGTGGATATTGAAAAATTGTCCTTGTTTATCCCGCATGTCACACTCTCTGTTTTGGCGAACAAAAATCTTTACAAAATCATTGAATCGAAAGTGGATGTGCCATTGTCATTCAGATCCAGGCAGTGTGACACATCTATTATACGTGTATCCAATACATTTAGCTGGAGGTTGAGCGCTAGAACCGCCAGTGAAAGACCGAGATACATCATTGTTGGATTCTAAACCGGTAAAGATGGTAATCAAGATCTGAATCCGTCCATTTAATCACTGCGATTTGAAAAACATGTACGTTACTTTAAACAGCGAAAGGTACCCTACTGTCGATCACAACTTGCCCTTCACAAAAAACAAATTCTCAAGGGCTTACAGAGATGCAGCAAAGCTTGACAATAATCTTCATGGAATTAGCGAGATTATCGCTCAACCAAACTTGACCACGTTAAATTACAAGCACATTTGCCCACTTTTTGTTTTTGATGTGAGCAAGCAAGCTGAGAGGTTAAAATTTACAGTGTTAGATGTGCAAATTAGAGCCACATTTAATGCAAAAGTTCCTGGAAACTCTCAGGCTTTTGTCGTTATCATCTCTGATAAATTGCTTAGGATTAAATTAGACGGAAACAGAATGATATTGTTTATTAGGTCCTTTGGACCTACATGAGTTTTATTGATTCTCAAAGAGGATCTCAAATTATAAGATTGTTAAAGAATCCCGGAAAATTTTTCGAATTTTTAAGGTGCAAAGCACCCACATGAATTAGGAGACTTTTTTAAAAAATAATTCTTTACATATTAAAAATGAGATACGCGAAAAAGGATTTGAAAAAATTGCTGAAAGAAAACGGCATTTCAAAAACTTCGAAAAGTAAAATCTCGCTGTTGATGCTTGCGGTTGAAAATAATCTGAAAGATAAAAGTGAGTTGATGGAAGATGGGGAAGAAAAGAGACCTGTGGAAGACCGAGAAAACCCATTTACAACAAAATGATCTAAAAAAATTTAACAAGAAGAAAAAAAATGAATCGCTTTTAACTGTTTTTTCTGGAATGCAGCATGAAAGAGACCGATACGGTCAAGAAAAAGCATCTTGAGCTTCTTGCATTTGGAGAAAGGGGTATCATTCAGGATTCTGTTAACTCCACCAAAAACGGGAATTTTCAAAACCCGAGCCTGTTCAGCGACGAAGAGAGAGACAAGCTTTACAAACTCGTGTGGAGTGATGAGACTGAATTTTCGCGAATGGAGAAAGAGATTAAAGTGCATATCAGAGATTGGAACAACTTAAAGAAAAGGGAAAAGCTGAGAGCGATCGAGAGGTACTTGCTTCATCTGGATTTCGATTTTAATAAGAAAAAAAGGATCGCTGGCAAACTTAAAACTATGCTTTTGCTTCAATTGCTTAAATCAGAAGACATTGTGTATGAGAACTTTGAGATCGTGAAAATCCTGGGGAGAATTTGAAAAAATTGAATTGACTTAAATAAAATCTTCCCAAATGTAAAAGATGGAAAAAAAAACGGAGAAAAATTGCGGAAAATTGCGAGAGAGCGAAAAATGAAATATTATTACAAGATGCTAAAGCCCGATCTCGTTAGAAGTCTCACTCAGCCGATTGTTCAAAGACCAGTCATCGCTCCAAGACCATCCATAATTCCGCCGAGACCTGTCATCACTCTGCGTCACATCTTTGACGAACCTGTTCCAGATTCGACACTTGCCGTTGTGAGACCTGTCATTGCTCCGAGACCAGCTCTCATGTGGAAACCACATCACATGCCAAAACTGTTTCACTTGCAAAATCCTGTCATTGCTACAAGACCTGTCTTTGCTCCGCGTCACATCCTTAAAGAGTCTGTTCCAAATTCGACACCTGTCGTTGTGAGACCTGTTCCTGCTCGGACCAACTCGAAAAATTTGCTTCAATTCATGCAAAAAATCTTCCAAAGGAGTATCGAAACACCTTTTGTGAAATGTTCAGAAACATTCCAGAAGAAGAAATATATTTTATCATGGAATCGTTCGGAGAACTGCACAATGATCTTAAAGATTATAGGCTAAAGAGAGAAGCTGAAGAACTCCGGCAACTTAATGAGTGCTTTGATCTTATATTACATGGTCGACTGGATATTATTGGATACACGGAAGATGAGGAGCAGAAAGAATAAATTGTTTTAATTAAGTGGAGGAGATGGTATGGACCTGTTGCTTAGACCCAAGAATGCTTTTTTAAATTCTCTTCACGGGAGAATTTAAAAAAAAAATTGAATTGACTTTAAAAAAAAAATTGAAATTTTGCCAAATGAAAAATGGGATATAAAAGTACTTTAAAAAATTGTTGAAAGAAAATGGCGTTTCAAAAACGTCAAACAATTTAATTCTGTTAATAATGATTGCGGTTGAAAACAATCTGATCAGTAAATATGCGCTTTTGGAAGACTCAAAAGAAGTGAGTGAAAAAAAAGAAAAAAAAGAAAAGCAAAAAAAAACCGATCGACCCCAAATATGTTAGGTTGAAATTCATCAGAAAAACACCCATCTCTTTTAGACTGAACCATGTTGAAACTGGTGAGGTGATCGAGTACAAATCCACCTACAAAACGAGAAAAGAGACGGGATATGGATGGAATTACTTTGAGCATCGAGATGGAAAGGTGGATAATGGATATAAAGTCGAAATTACTAAGTCCTTTGAACCCAATTAACTCTAAAAAAACAATGACGATGATGTGATGAATTTTTAAATTCTTCTTAAAGGGAATTTAAAGAAAATTGAATTGACTTAAATAAAACTATTCCCTTATTAAAAATGGAAAACAAAGCGAAGAAAGAAATGCGAGAAATCGCGAGAGAGCGAAAAATGAAAAATATTTACAAGATGCGAAAGGCCGATCTCGTGAGAGCTCTTCAACCTGTCATTGAGAGACCGGTTTCCGCTCCGCGTCCTGTCAGACCGACACAGCACATCCTTGACGAGCCTATTCGAGATTTGTTGCCTGTGTTGGTTCCTGGTTTATTTACAAGGTTTGCAACAGCTGCAAGAAATGTTGTCGTCAACAGTTTTAACAATGTGCTTAAATCGATTGATCCATACGTTCCAGATGCGGTGAAGAAAAAATGCAAGAGGCGGAGTCGAAAAAAGAATAAAGTCTCTTAAATCGATTGTATTCAACAAACCACAAAATGAGTTTGAATTGACCAATCATGCGCTGTGACGGGTCACCAAGCAATTTACACACAACGTTGAAGGAAATCATCAAGATGCTTCCGCCTTTTTAGACTTGGCGAGAGAGGCAGTGATGAAAATATAATGAGAGAGATAATGAGGGAGAACAGAAATAAAAAAAAGTGAACATTGCTTTGACGTGCGAGATGATACGTGTGAGCATAGTCACTGGTGAGGAAATAACTCGAACTGCCACCTTTCCAACCAAATATGGAATTGTGTTGGAGGCTAGGCTTTTGGAAAAGTTGTATGACAGAGCGAAAAAACAAATCCTGGAGAACATGGTCAATTAGAGCAAGGAGGGATCGAATTGGAAAGTTTCTTCCATTTTGAAAATGGACATTAACATGATTGATTACAATCCCATTAACGCTTCGTCACACATCCCTCTGGACTCGTTTCTGGCGAGCAAAAAGGCAATTATCAACATGAAAAACAAATGACAATGAATGCTTTAAATGGTGTGTCACAAGAGCGCTGAATATGAAAGATGATCACTGCTATAGGATTGACAAAGAGCTCGTTGAAAAATCAAAAGAGTTGAATTGGGAAGAGATAAATTTTCCAGTCTCACTCCCTCAAATCGAAAAGTTTGAGAAAAACAATCCAGACATTAGCGTGAACGTTTTTGGAAGCATAAACAAATCCCCTTATCCTTTAAGAAAATCAAAATGTTTCGATGGAAAGCACCACATCAACTTGCTTCTCATTTCAAACGAAAAGACCAATCATTATTGCTTGATTAATAAATTTAGTCGATTTGCTTCCTCACAATCGTCAGCGCATCAGCACAAAACATATTATTGCAGAAATTGCTTGCATAGGATGAACAGCGAGGAAACGCTTTCCAAGCATTGGACTTACTGCCAAGATCACAGCTCTGTCAGAATCAAACTTCCTGAAAAAAATTAAACCATGAGGTTCATCCATTAAGAAGGATCAATGAGAGTTCCGCTTAGGGTTTATGCCGACTTTGAAAGTTTCATCACTCCGATCAATACGTGAGATCCTGATAAGTGCGATAAAAACCAGTCTTACACCAAGCAGTACCAAAAACACATTCCGAGTTCGTTCTGTTACTTCATCAAATGCTTTGACGAAACCATTTATGAAGGAAAGCCTGTGACGTTTAGGGCATCAAGCAAAACTGACGACGTGGCCAAAATATTTTTGGAGATGCTTGAAAATGATATCAAGGAGATTTTCAAGAGGATTAAATTTAAAAAAGATATGGTCATGACCAACGAAGATAAAAAGAATTTTAATTCTGCAAAAGTGAGCCTTATTTACGAGGAAGGTCTCGGGAATGATAAAGTACGCGATTACTGCCACAACACGGGAAAGTACAGAGGAGCTGCTCACAACAGTTGGAACACAAAATATCAAATGCCAAAATTCTTCCCTGTTGCGTTTCACAATTTATCCGGTTACGACAGTCACTTGTTCAACAAGAAGTTTTCAGGTGGAAAATTAAACTGCATCTCCAACAACGAGGAAAACTACATCAGATTTTCAAAAGAAACTAAAGTGAATGAGTTTGTTAAAGGTGGAAAGGTCATTAAAGTGAAACGAGAATTAAGATTTATTGACAGTTTCAGATTCACGGCTTCCAGTTTGGACAGCTTATCCAAAAATTTAACCAAAGACCATTGCAAAACATTGGCAAATATTATTCCGGAAAGCAGTTTGATCTGTTGCTCAGAAAAAGCATGTACCCTTACGATTGGATGGACTCGATCGAGAAGCTTTCTGAAACGCAATTACCGCCCAAAGAGTCGTTCTTCTCCAAACTCAGCGACGAGAGAATAAGCGATTAAAATTACTCACACGCCAAAACGGTTTGGGAAAAGTTTCATTGCAAAACGTTCAGATATGACCACGACTTGTACAACGTGTCTGACGTTCTGATGCTGGTTGATGTCTTTGAGAATTTCAGAGACGTTTGCATGAAAAACTACAAGTTTGATCCTGCCTGGTATTACACGTCACCCGAATTAGCATGGGACGCCGCGCTTAAAATGACAAAAATAGAGTTGGAGCGTCTGAGTGATTACGACATGGCGCTGATGATCAAGAACGAAATCCGAGAAGGGATCAGCATGATACAGAACCAACTTGAAACTTCAAACAATAAATACATGGGAGATTCGTTTGACCCAAATAAAGAGTCCACGTTCATCCAGTACTTTGACGTTAACAATTTGTACGGCTGGGCCATGAGCAAACCTCTGCTCACTCACGGGTTTGAAAGGATGAGCGAAAACGAGCTCTCCCATTGGAAATCTTTGCCGTGCATATTAGAAGTCGATTTGGATTACCCTGAAAGTCTTCATGAAGAATGACGATTAACAAATTGAACAAGCTCGTTCCAAACTTGAACAATAAAAAGAAATATGTCATCCATTATGAAAATCTCAAACTGTACGAGCGATTGGAATGAAAATAGCAAAGGTGCACATAGGTATCAAATTTAAGGAACGAGATTAGCTGAAAGAGTACATCAATCACAACACCAATTTAAGAACTCAAGCAACCAACGACTTTGAAAAAGACTTTTTCAAACTGATGAACAATTCGGTGTTTGGAAAAACCATGGAAAATATTGAAAATCGTGTGGACGTAAGACTATTAACGAAAAAGGAAGAAGCCAAGAAATTAGCTTCCAAACCTTATTACGAAAGTCGCACCATTTTCGATGAAAGCTTGATCGCCTTTCACATGAAAAGAACAAAGCTGGTTTAAAACAAACCCATTTATTTGGGCATGTGCATCTTGGATTTGAGCAAAACGTTAATGTACGAATTCCATTACAATTACATTAGGAACATGTGCTCCGATCGTGCAAAGTTGCTGCTAACCGACACGGACTCCCTCATTTACGAAATCGAAACGAATGATTTTTACAAAGACATTTCTGATGATGTGATGAGCAAGTTGATATAAGCGAATTTGACAAAAATTATACCTCCATTAAAAGCGTCGGTTTCAAGGCAGGTGTCTACAAAAAGGTCGTTGGAGTGTTTAAGGACGAAGTCGCAGGTAAGCTGATTAAAGAATTTGTTAGACTACGGTCCAAATTGTACTCTTACAAACTCCACAAAAAAGATTACAAAAAATGCAAAGGGGTCAAGAAAAATGTCGTCCAAAAATACATCACACACGAAGATTACAAAAAATGCTTAATGACTAAAAATGAACAGCTCATGAAAATGAACATCATCCGATCCCATTTACACGAACTTTACACGGAAGAAATTAGCCCTTTAACTACCGCTAAATAAATTGCGCCGACTATTTCCGGCGCTTGAAAATAAAAATAATAGCATGCCGGAATTTTCCGGCAGCGTTACATAGACTTTCTTATCATATTGGATTTATATTGCGGGTTTATTTTAATACGTTTTCAAAAATGTCGATCAATTAAAAAGTTTACTCTTTGCAAGAGGTAATAAATTACTTTAGTAGTGTTGATTGTGACGATGATGACGAAGACAGTGGAGAAGATATTAGTGATGGTTCTCACGATGAGATTGAATCAAATATTAGCAATTTTAAGGAAGATTGTACTAATGTTGAAGATCGTGCTATTCTATTTGTAGACAACGAGAATATCAAAGAAATGTTGAAAGTCCTTTAGATTATCATATAGAAAATAAAGACCAAGTCAGCAACCTTTGGACTTGTTACAAACTTTTTTACAGTACATGGAAGCCTGTAAATGGTGAATTACCAACACAACATCAGTTCCTAGGTCAACCTGGTTTTAATGTTGAGATTTCTGACTCTAGACCAATAAAATATTACCAATTATTTGTTACTGATGATTTATTACACCATTTGGTTGTTCAAACTAATCTTTTTGCTCAACAATTTATTGAAACGCGCAGAAATATACCAAAACATTCCTATGTTCGTTTTTGGAACCCAACAACTCTCTCTGAAAAGAAAAAGTTTCTAGGTTTGATCTTGACTATGGGTTTAGTTTATTAACCTGCAACACATTTTTATTGGTCAACTGATAAAATATTTCAAACACTTGTGTTTAATACAGTTATGTCTCGTAATTTTTTGAAAAATTTCAAAGTGTTTATACTCCAAATCAATGTATTGCAGTAGATGAGTCATTGTTACTATGGAAAGGTAGACTACTCTTCAAACAATATCTTCCTCTTGAAAGAGCCAGATTTGGAATAAAACTGCCAATGTGAAGACTCTGGATACATGTACCGTTTCAGAATTTATACCGGAAAACAAACTCCAACTGATGCTATTGATATTCAACTACCAGAAGAATGTAAAAGCTTTAATGATACTGAAAAAATTTTTCTATACATGATGTTGCCACTTTTGAATAAAGGTTATACTATTTATTGTTGCCACTTTTGAATAAAGGTTACACTCTTTCTACACCACTATGGAACAACAGCATGTGGAACAATTCGATCAAATCGCATTCCACTAGTTGTAAAAAATGCAAATGTTCTGACTAATGAAACTTCTGCATTTCGCTTTGGCCCACTTTTATGCTTAAAGTACAAAGATAAAAATGATGTTTATATGCTCAGTAGTCAACATGATGAAACTGTATCTCCAGTAAAAAGATGTAGAGTACAACTATAATATGGGTTCTCTCCTTTTTTAATAAACACAAAACCAAGATGTATTGTAGAGTACAACTATAATATGGGTTCAGTTGAAAACACGATAAAATGTTAAAACCTTATTCAATTGCAAAAAAAAGTATGAAATGTTTTAAAAAATTAACACTTCATTTGCTGCATATTGCCTTGTTAAATAGTTACATCTTATACAAGAAAAACTATCCCGACATTAACTCTTAAAGTTTCAATATGATGTTGCTGCATCTTTGGTATTTGATGGTAACAACTCAGTTGATTTTATAAAAGAAAGAGAAAACGGGGATGCTCCATCAAGACTTAAAGAGAGATATTTTCCTGACACCTTAGTTCCTACTGCAACATGAAAAAAACCACAGGCAAGATGCCGTGTATATTCTAGAAAAAGTGTTCGAAGAGATGTCAAGACCATTTGCCCTTTATGTCCAGGCAAACCGGGCCTTTATGCGTCACCATGTTTTAAATCATGGCATACTGAAATAGAGTATGGAGATTAACTAGGAAACAACTAGCTTTTCATACTAATAACAAACATCTTGAAGCAGTGTTCTTATATTATGTGTATCTATTAATTGTAAAAATTGTGTTTTGTTTTTAAATTGTAAAAAATTTAAGAAATAAAATGTTTTAAGTTCGTTGTTTTTATTTAATTGAACTAGTTAAGTTCATATAACAATGTAACTTTATGATATTATTTTAATAAAAAATAGTAAATGTTTTTTCTTATTTTATTATATTTGCGACATCAACCTTTTTTACATATAAATAATAGTCATGTTATTTTGCTAAAAAAAGAAAATGTTAAATACAGTATATTTTTTAACTACGTAAACTGAACTGCCTATTTTAAAAAAAGTTTTCGCATTAAAATTTCAGTTATTAATAATCGTTATTAAAATATTAAAACTTGTAAATGAGAATTAAAGTTTACAACAATGCACCATTCGTAAACAAAATATTTTACAGAATTTCTACAAAATTACACTAATTTTACGGAAGATTTAACCGGTAAACTTAATGGTATAAATGATTTTTTATTATCGGCCGCTTTTGGTAGTTATAGGGTTAAGAAAGTCGCAGACGACGATAAAAGAGTCATCCTTGAGGACGGAATGAGCACACGTCTTATCACATAGCCTGCATTTTACTTTTGATAAGTCACATGAGTTTTTTAAGAAAAACTTCCATACAATACTTTCATTTTTCTATGACATTATTAATTTAACAATTATTATTGATTTAATAGCTGAAAGTGAAAATAAAATGATTAACTTAAAAATATATCTTACAAAATAATAATAAAACAAAATTCATAATAAATTTGAATGCAGTAAAAAACCTTGAAATAAATAAGTTAAACATAAAGAAATTTAAAAACTTACTTTTAGTTATTTTAATTGTGTTAAATCGCGAGGTTAGAATTATTTTGTTCTAACTCCATGTTTTTCCGAACTGAGAAAATCAAGTTCAAAGTTTTAAAAGGACCTGATGACCACTTTAACATAAAAAACGTGAACAAAACAGATTCATATCAATTTCTCATACTTGTTACCACGGTTTAAAAGTAAATACTTCAAAAGATTTAATGTGCAGGTGTCTGAATTACTACACCCTGATTTGGAGATAGAACAATGTAATACACACTTATTTTATAAAATACAATATTATTTTGTTCTATCTCCATTTTTTGTGTAAAAACATGATACAAACTAGTATTTTTTATATATATTGTGGCAAGGTAAAGTACTGTTAGGTACATCTCTGTTTTATTGGAATAAAATCTTACTTTACTCTAGTGAAAAAACTTTATAAATGCACTATTTATAAAGTTTAATTATCTAAAGTATGTACCAAGATTTTTACAAAAAAATAAAACTTTGGTTGAAATAAATTCCAAGAACATATGATCCAAAATACATTTCACAGTGAAATGAATCTCAAATATTAAATTCAGCAAGGTAAATACATCTGGTGAATTCATTAAAAACATTAATTTCAATAGAAGCTTATTTAACACCATAACATAAACATAAAACATAAATATTTTGACATTAAAATTAAATAATTTAAAATACTATTATAAAATGCTATGTCTACAGCAGGCATATACATGAACATATTTTGAAGGTCCTTGGTTTTATCATTAGAAACTTGAGCACACTGGCTCAAGGCAGAAGCAATTTGTGCAACTGCAAGAACTCTTACCACAGCTAATGAAGATCGTGGATTGTTAGGAAGACACTTATTTTTGCTTCTGAACAAACGTCAGTAAATGACTTTCTGTAGTATACATGATCTGAAACTTCGCCATGTATACCAGATGCTTTATCTGGGTATAGGGAAAAGGATTATATTTGAAACAGCCTGCAATAGCTGAAAATTGCCTTACATCCAATTTTTTTCATTTGGTAGGCAGCAAAAAGATTTCTACTTTGAATATCAGCAATTTCTCTGATTAAACCAAGTGTAATGAATATTTCAAGAGGAGTTAGTGCTCTGTCAGTTTGACTATTTATGTTGTCAACCTCTTGTATACTAGAATGCCCCGATTTACAAAACTTTAGCTCAATTACCCTATTTTTTGGCTAACGTATCAAAAACTCACGTAAGGCAATGGACAAGTGACTATTTCTGTTTTGAGGCATGTAGGAATCAAACCATACTTTGAGTTTATTAACATCTGGATGGTCAGCAACTATCTCTAGCAAGCATGTACTTGCAAGGTAATACCCTGCATGACCCGAAATGACTTTGAGTCCTTTTTTATTCTCCTTTTTTATTCTCTTTTTCTATTTTTATATGGTTAACCAGAATGTCTCAGCTGCTTTCTCACATTCTGTATCCAAGTTTTAGGTGCTAACTTTCGTTTCCTAGTTCAGCCTCCATGTGGGGGCAGACGACGAGCTGGTGCCATTACAGGTTTGTTATTATAGCCATTGCACAGCCAAGAACAGTCAGATCATTTTCTAAAAAAAAACAAAACATATACATAATAATAAACAAACAACAATACCACCCAAACCATGAACAATATATATTAGAAAGTTCAAATGTAATAATTTTGATCCATGAAAAATAAAACTTTATATATATATATATATATATATATATATATATATATATATATATATATATATATATTTTACCTTCAACGTTTTGTTGCAGTTTTTCAAGAAAAAAAATTCCGCGGTCGCCATTTTGATTTAAATGACTTTCAAAGAAAATAAGGATTAAGCGGAGATAGCACATTATACTTTTAATTTTTCAACTGCTTTAAGGAGGTAGAACAAAATGCATTGTCAGGTATAATAGGAAAAAGTTTATTTTTTACTGATTTGGCAGTAAAAAATGAATATTTTAACTATAAGAAGAAAAAAAAAAGATCAAACTCTATTTTTTTGATTTGTGGAGATAGAACAAAGTAATTCTAACCTTGCGAAACTACAACAATTTAAAATAATTATTTGATTTTACTTTAATGAAAATTTATAATAAAAGTTGTGAAAACTTTTTTGAAAAAGAGTTTTTTATTTATCAAATTAAATAAGACTATTTTTTAAGAGTTGATCTCTCATTGGTGTAATAATATACGCAAAAGGCATTTATAAAAAATAAATTAATCAAGTCAGAAACTAAACCAGAGCTGAAAACAGTGGCTTCCGCCTCCCGTTTGGCGGCAGCAGCCAGAACTTATTTTTAGAAGCAGAATGTTTTGAAAGCCGCCGCCAATTGGGAGGCGGAAGCCACTGGCAGTCGCCGTCAGAAGATGTTTTGGAGGCATGATGATTTGGAGTCCGCCCTCAGTGGCTTTCGCCTCCCAACTAGCGCCGAAAGCCATACTGAAGTTGGTATTTTAGTCTCCTGCCGCCAGAAGAAATGAAAACAAAGATTTTTGCCATATTGTCAATAAAGGAAAAGGAGCAGGAGTATTTGATTGCTCATAAGCTCTCGATTTTTAAAAGTGATAAAGAATTTGTTAAAACAATCAATAGCAAGGGAAAAAACAGCTTGGTTGTGGTGTGAGGCTCTGCTGTTTAATTGTTAGAAAGTTGAAAGCCTTTTGTGCTCTTCGATGCGAAATAAGTATAAAACTTCGTTTTGTAAATAGGCATCTCAGACAGTTTCTTGGTTAAGAAAATTATTTAAACGGGTAGCGGTTCCACCAAGATCTTAAGAAAATGGGTGATCGTTATCAAGGACATTTTGAAAAACACATGATGGCAAACTATTGTCCAACAGTACTGTCCAACTTTCTTTTGTCAACTTGCATCAAGCAAGTTAAAAAAGAAAGAGCTCCAAGCAAAAGTTTCTTGCCAATTGAATATTTATGAGTAAGCGATTTGTTCGAAATCCTTTTCTAAATTAAAATTTACATTAAGTTTTCATAAATTTATAAAAAATTTGACTTAGATAGGATGATGTTCATGCTATAAATTGTTTATTTTAAACATGTTATTGACTTTTTTTCATATTTTAATTTTATAAAAAATAAAATCTTTCAAAATATACCCTAGAATTTCCAAATCAGTTTCAATTTTTTTTTTTTAAATTTTAGTTTACATTATTTACATGTCGTGATTTACATGTAATATAAATATATAAACTTGGAATCTGGAAGAAGATCATATTGATCTTGTCGCCAGAACTATATAAAAAATTACAATATAATTACAATATAACTTTTAGACAATATAATACAGTTTATAACAAAATATTATTCAAAAGATTTGAAAAATAGTTAGAATAACATCTAAAAAAAAATTTCAATATATTATCCGTTGAAAAAATAATATTCTTTAACTTATTTTTAATAATAGAAAAAGAGATAGATGAATTTAAATTAGGCTGGACAATTTTATTCCAGAGATGAGGTGCTCGATAATCTATACAAAACTTTTTAAGCTTTGTTTGACAAAAGGGTTCTTTTAAATAGTTTTTATTTCGCAAACTATATTTATTCTTTGCTTTAAAGGTAAATAGATCTTTAAAAACATTTAACACATGGTTGTTCACACAACAAAACGTAAAACATAAAGTATTATACAAGTTTAGTTCATAAACGTTTAATACATTCATATCTTTGAATAAAGATTTTGTGTTTAAAAAACGATTTTAAAAATATATTACTCGCATTGCATGTTTCTGATGGCGGTAAAGACGTTGCAACTTACTTTTACCTGTACTTCCCCAGGCAATATTTGCATAGCTTATATAGCTATGAATAAATGAGTAGTATAGTTGTTTTAAATTATTTTTATTTAAATAATTTCTGGCCCTATAGAGGATTCCAATACTTTTTGCAACTTTAGTTGATATATAATTAATATAAAGTCTACTTCATATTAATTATATATCAACTAAAGTTGCAAAATCTAATTCATCAATATAAAGTTTAGGTAAATTATTAGGTAAAAAACGTTTTTTTGTTGAGGAGTGGAAAAGGATCCACTTTGTTTTGTCAATGTTTAAGGTTAGTCTATTGCATTTAAACCAAGTAGAAATTTGTATAAGTTCTTTATTCATATTTAAAAAAAGTTTGCTAAGATCTTTGTTAGATAAAAATAAATTAGTATCATCTGCAAACATAATGCTCATTAGGTTCGAGGCCTTATTTAGATCGTTGATGTATACTAAAAAGAGAAGTGGACAAAGGATAGAACCCTGTGGAACACCACATTTTATTTCAATTAATTTTCTATTTTGAAGATTAATAGGAAGCAATTCTTCTCCGTGGTAGACGAATTGCTTTCTATTAGACAAGTAGCTTTTATACCATTTAATCAATTTACCAGTTATTCCGTAGAATTCAAGTTTTTTAAATAAGATATCATGATTGACTGTATCAAAAGCTTTTGATAAATCGACAAAAACGCCAAGTGTATATTGTGATCTAGCAAAAGAACTTGAGACTTCGCGTGTAAACTGAATAATGGCTTGTTTGGTTGAACAATTTTTTTTAAAGCCAAATTGATTTTTATATAGTAAATTATTTGAAATCAGGTAGTTGTATGTTTTTTCGAAGATGATTTTTTCTAAAATTTTCGAAAACGTAGGAAGGATAGAAATAGGACGATAATTATTGATGTTTGATTTTTCTCCACCTTTATGAATAGGAATAACTTTGGCAATTTTTAATAGATCAGGGAAAACCCCTTGTTGTAAAGATATTTTAAAAACTTTAAATAGAATACCGCTTAAACTTTTATAGCTTATAATTATGTTCCCGTTTATTCCATCCGCACCGAGTGCTTTGTTTCTTTTTAGGGATTTGAAGGCTCTTTCAAACTCTTCAATTGTTAAATCTAGGGATAAGCCATGGGGAGAAAGTAAATTATTTGGAGTTGTCAAAAAATCATTAAAGGAAATATTTGTAGGAGGAATCCTATAAGCCAAACTGCTTCCAATATCCGTAAAGTATTTATTAAATTCTTTTGCTATTTCATTTGGATCATAAACACAAACATTGTTTATTTAAATCATTTTCGGAAGGAAATTTAAACAAGTTTTCTGTTTTCCCGTTATTTCTTTCAATATTTTCCATATTTGTTTTGAGTCATTTTTATATTTGGTAATTAGATTATAGTAATAATTTTTTTTCATGTTTTTACGAATTTTTTCAAATAGAGTTTTGTAGTTTTTATATATGCGTAAATTAGCATGGGATTTTGTTTTTAAATATTTTATATACAATTTTTGTTTAATTTTTGAAGATTTTTTAAGACCCTTGGTAATCCAAGGACTATTTAAGGTTTTTGGTTTTAAGTTATTTCGGAGACGGGAAAATTTGCATCATAAACCGAGAAAAATGTATTAAAAAACTTATTATAGATTATATTTATGTCTTCATTAAAATTTATATCCTTCCAGTTTAACAATGATAATTGATATTTAAACGTTTCTAATTTTTTTTTGCTGAAAATACGTTTTCTTATAGTTTGACTTTTATTAGAGTTAGGAGTTGAAATGGCGTTGATTGTTAGAAAAATGGGAAAATGGTATAATATATCTGATTTTATAATGCCTTTTTGCATGTCATTGTCATATACATCTGTTGTTAAAATATTGTCTATTAGGGTGGCTGAGTTTTTTGTTATTCGAGTAGGCTGGTTGATAAGCGGTATTGCTCCTGATACAAATATTTCATCATAAAATCTTCTAATTTTTCTGTTTTCGCAATAGCGTAAGCAATCCATATTTAAATCGCCAATTACAAAGTTTTTTTTTTTCTTTGTTACCTTTATGAAAAATATTGTGCTTTAAGTAAAAGCTTAAGTTTTCTGACGCACCACCAGGTGGCCTATAACAACAACTTAGAAGAATGCTTTTGGTCTTTAACTTTTCGCTTTTATTGTTTAAAATTTCAATTGTCACGATTTCTTTATCGTCATCAGAAACGCACAAATCATTCCTAATGTTATGTGCAATGTTTAGTTTTACGTAAATCAGAATTCCTCCACCGCGTTTATTCAATTTTCTTTCTAATAAAATTGCTTCAAAACCAGGAAGATTGAAAATAGAGTTATTATTAAGCTCATTTTGTGAACACCAAGTTTCCGTTAAACAAATAATATCAAAATAGTTTTTAGTTTCATCTATAAAATGCCGATGATTTTCAAAATTTTTGTTTACACTTCTTATGTTTATGTCGACAATTCCGATTTTTTGTTTTCATCGCCATTTTTAGAAAGAAATTCTTTTAAATCACAAGCATAATGATAAAAGCAATCTATTTTTAAGTCATTAAAATAATTACTATCTGGATCTGTGTTTTCATCAGATCCAATGTGTTTGTTTCTAAAGTTGAAAATAAGTGATTCATAGTCATTCATTTTATATTTTTGTTGTTACCATTTTTTGTGTACTAAATAAATAAGATTTAAAAGAATTTCTTATACTTCTGAGGCGCGCGTTACAAGTTTGGTACATATAACTTTAGCAAACTTAACCTCCGCTCGAAGTTCTTTTGCTTTCGTAAATGGAAGTCGTATTTTTTCGATTGTGTAATTGCTATAGTCTTCGTTTAGATATATTTTTTCGTTCCATAGTTTTCTTTTTTTATATTCATTTAAAACGATTTCTCTGTCTTTATAGTTAAGTAACTTCACCACGATAGTTCTTCTTCTTTTTCCAGATTCGTTCTTCTTTCCAGTTCTGTGTGCTCTTTCAATTGCAATGTTGTTTTTAAATCCAAGTTTCTCCTTTATAAACTCTTTGACCTTCAACTCGCTATCTTTCCACGTTTCTTCTTCTCTTTCGTCAAGGCCATCAAAACGAAGATTGTTGCGCCTACTCCTATCTTCTAATTCTGCTAATTTATCTTGAATAAATTTGGTGTACATTAGATTCTTGTTGTCTTTGTTATAACTATTGAGTTTTACTTTTAAGTCATTTGATTCCTTAACAACTTGTTCATAATATTCATTCTGAAAATTCATTGCTTTAGTAACTTCAGCGATTTCTCTCTTCAGTAAAGCATTTTTGTTTTTTAATTTTTCAATTTCGTTGTAGAATTTTTTTTCTAATTTATCAAATCTTTCTTCAAAGATTTTTAGTAGAGTACTTTCATGACATTCCAAAAGTTCTTTTACAGTTGTTAAAGATTTTGCCATTTTCGAATTATTTCAAAATAAAAAAAAAAAAAAAAGTGCTTCAATACAATCCAAAAATACTTCGGAAAAAATATGCTAAGTACCTAAAATTTTCAAAAATGAATTTAAATTCAGCGTATCAAAATAACAAGTGTCAAAAATAATGCAATAAATTTTTTGTTTGCCTGCGTTATTTCATAACAAAAATTAATTATTTTTCTGCACGTTTTAAGACAAGATTTAGAACTTGGGTTTTCTCCTAGATTCGATTTCAAAACAAGTGACATTAAATGGAATCCTTTTTTTTATTGCTTATATTATAATATAATTCAAGCTTGTTGGAAGACTAATACTATTTTGTCAATTTAAAACTTAAGACAGTAAATAAAAACTTTTTTTCGACACTCTCAAAATAGATACTTTAGACTTGATAAGTTTTTCCACCATCCTGATGATATTATACAAAATTTAGAAACGATAAAAAAAGACGTTCTTCAAGAAAAAAAAAAAAGCATAAAAGTATTTTTTAATGACCTCAAACACCACAACACTGTGATTGTTTTGATTGCGGTTTTTTTAATTACTACCTGTTTAGGACTAAATGTTTTCTTATAACACGGTCGTTTTATATTGATCCCCGGTGGACATTAATAATGCGCATGCGTTCACATGGATTTTTTATTTACTGTTGAAATTCCATGTTTTTTGAAGACGACAAAGATAGGCACACATTTTGAAACTATGATAATTTCTACATATTAATGTTGTTTTATCTCATTCAAAAGTTTTATAGACTTTTATAGAACCAAAGATTGAAGTAATATAAAAGAAACTCTGCATCCATTGCTTTTTTGTAAACTTTGACTGGCTATAAAAATCTATATGCATAAAAAGATTTTTTTTTCCACTAACTAGGCTAAACAGTTTTCAGTGACTCCAAAGACCTTCAAAACATCAGCTGAGATTAGTCGAAAATCATTCCAAGACGTCAAAAGCAACTCCACCAATCGCTAATAGAAAATGCAGGACCAACAAAAAAGGAAAAAATACAACAAGTAGCACTTATGCTCAATTCTTTTAATAAAAATGATAAAATTGATATTTTATAAAAGTCAAATCTCTCTCAAGTTGAAATTGAACCAGAAGATGTTGTGGCACTTAAAGCAGACTGTGGTTTACCTTGGGAAAAGATGAAAAAAGTGATAAGGTATATAATATTCTTTTAATAAAAATACATTTTTCATAAAACAACGATATTTTGAAATAAATATCGATGAAAATATTTTACCATATAGATAAAATATAAAGTATTATTTTTGTTAGTTTTTTTTTAATACTTGTTTGTTTTGTAGAAACAACTGTATGCAAACTAAAGAAGTTTTTTAGAAGCACTTAGCCTAATGAGACAATTAGTCCAAATATGCACATGTTAGAAAATCACATGGGAGTTTTTTTGAGCACATGGGGAGTGGGCCTTGGATTGTATTGGAAGCAAGGTGGCGAGAGTATACATGCAGGATTCAATAATATTGGGAGAATTTACTCAAGCATATCTGGTAAGCAAAAACAAGAATGTATAATAAGAGATCATTTTATAAGAAATAACTTAACTGCAACTCCATTAAAACCGCGATCATCCCTCGAAGAAAAAAAAACTATATGATAAAATTTAGAGTTATATGTACTATATATTTTATATATATATATATATATATATATATATATATATATATATATATATATATATATTAAAGTCATTTGTAATAAAATAATTATGCATCACAAAATTATATAGATTAAATTGTTTGTATATTTAATATTTTTGTATAAGGTATTTAAATATATCGAAATGTGTCGGCCCTATTGTACTTATTATTCTACCAATCGTAGAAAAGTAGCGAAATATTACTTAACTTTGTAGCTTCAAATATTTGTGAAAAAAAAAGGCTGATAAAAATACTACGCTATATAATATAGCTCAACTTTTGTTCTTTCGATTAATATATAACACTTTCTTAAAAAAACTGATCTTCGTAAGTTTTATGAAAGAGTAAGACTGGTAGTAAAATCCACGATAAAATCTCGGTTAACTTGGCAGGTGAGTTAAAGATTCATGTGTGATTTTTTTGGTTTTTATTTCTTATTGTTTGTACTTACTAAACTGTAAGTTAATAAAAATAATGTTTAATAACAAGTTTTATTATACTCTTATCGTGTATATCAAAGATTAAAAATACCTCCAAATGCTCCGTATTCGAGGTAAGTAAAATAACAGCTTTAGCTGCGCATTTTAACTTATGCGTAATGCGCTTTCGCACTATAAATGTCCATTACGAAACGACCGTGATTAATCAAGGACATGCCTTTTCATTATTTTCAAATGCTTCAGTTGGCAATGTTATTACAAGTTAAATGTAGTTATTTAGCTATCAGCAGAGTTTATTAAGACGGAAAAATTCTCGACTACAATTTTCTTTCGCAGCCATTGGCGTCCGCCTCCTAAAAATACGGAAATCTTGAAAATCGTTTTATAATATTACCCACCCAACATGAGACAACTTTAAGACGTATGTAACTTATCTTTAACTCTTCTAGACGTCTGCAGCTAGTTAGAGACGTGTTTATGACGGTTTACCACACCTCATTAAGACGTCTTCCGACAACCAGTTTAAGACCTCCGCAAGACATTTTAACAAGACGTCTTAAAGAATAACCAGTTTAAGACGTCCGCAAGACATCTTAACAAGACGTCTTACAGAATAACTAGTTTAAGACGTCCTTAACACATCTGAACAAGACGTCTAACAGAATAACCAGTTTAAGACCTCCGTAAGACATCTAAGCAAGACGTCTGTCGGAATAACCAGTGTAAGATGTCCGTCAGATATGTTAACAAGACGTCTTTCGGAATAACCATTTTAAGACGTCTTTAAGACATCTTAACAAGACGTCTGTTGCAACAACCAGTTTATGACGTCTTTATGAATAACCAGTTTAAGATGTCTTTCAGAATAATCAGTTTAAGACGTCTTTAACTTATCTTAACAAGAAATCTGTCAAAATAACCAGTTTAAGACGTCCGTAAGACATCTTAACGAGACTGCTGTCGAAACAATCAGTTTAAGACGTCTGTTCGAATAACCAGCTTAAGATATCTTTCAGAGTAACCAGTTTAAGACGTCTTTAACTTATCTTAACAAGACGTCTATCGGTACAGCTAGTTTAAGACGTCCGTAAGATATCTTAACAAGACGTCTATCGAAACAACCAGTTTAAGACATTCGTAAGACATCTTAACAAGACGTCTTTCGGAATAAAGAGTTTAAGACGTCTTTCGGAATAAACAATTTAAGACGTCTTTCGGAATAACCAGTTTAAGATGTCTTTAATCATGGACGTTTCCCACCCAACAACAAGTCGTCTTAAAGACAAATTTAAGACGACTTGAAATTGGTATTAAAGATGTCTTAAACTGGTCTCAAATGAAACACTCTAAGTCGTCTTATTTAAAACGTCTTAAAGTTGTCATATTTAACACCTATTAACGACGGCTTAAAAAGATGTGTGTAATATATATATATATATATATATATATATATATATATATATATATATATATATATATATATATATATATATATATATATATATATATATATATATACACACACACACACACACACACGTCTTTTTAAGCCGTCATTAATACGTGTTAAATAAGATAATATTAAGACGTTTTAGTTAAGGCGTATCATTTGAGACCAGTTTAAGCCGTCATTAATGCGTGTTAAATGAGACAACTTTAAGACGTTTTTAATAAGACGACTTACTGTGTTTCATTTGAGACCAGTTTAAGACAACTTTAAAATGTCTTAAATAAGGCAACTTGAAAACGTCTTAGATAAGACAACTTACTGTGTTTCATTTGAGACCAGTTTAAGTCATCTTTAAGACCAATTTGAAGACGTCTTCGATATGTCTTTAAGACGACTAGTTATTGGGTGGGTAATTGCCAAATTTTGAGTATTTAAACAAAACTATGAATTTGTCAGAGTTTTTTTTTTTCAAAAGTTATCAAATAAAATATTTTGGTACGATAAATTTTTTAAATTTTAAAATATTTTACAATTATTTTTCATTCGTATTTTTTTTTTTTATTTTATTACATAAACTTAAATAAAAATCAATTTAATCATCGAAACAAGTCATATTTACCTTGTCTTCAAAGAAAAGAATTAAAGTTTGGGTTGTGTTTTATATTCCATTTTAAAAAAAAAATGGACGAAACGAATAATACCATATAATGACGAAATTCATTAATATCAAGTTATTGAGTAGTATTTAACTTTTATTGATATACAGTGCGGAAATTCTTGATTTTTTTAATGTAATTGAATAAAACTTATTTAATAAACCGCTTGATATCAAATACTGGCTAAATATCAATTACTGAATAATAGAAAAATCTCTAAAGTAGATTATCTACTCCACGGCTTCTCAAAAAACCGTTGAAAACTTCATGACTAGCACTATTCCATACAAAACGAGGATCCAGTAAGAGAGCAGCAATGAAAGCATCACATTCAAAAAACCTTTGTGAACGTAAATTTAAAGCCTCTAGAAGTTTAGATGTTAACTTATTTTGTCCATCGGCAATCTTTTCTAAATTCATCACTATCCTTATCCATCGTAAAAAGAAGTCCGACATGGTATATTCTGATCTTTGAAAATTTTTCATTGCATAAAATATCGGCTCGAATGTTCTTGCATATTCCTCAATAAACTTCCAGGTTTCATCATTTAATCTTAGCTCTTCAAACTAAGCTAGTATCACACTACTTTTATAGCGGTGCGATACTAGTTTGGCATGTACTTTTGTATGGTGCAGTTTTCAACTCAAAAAAGTTCAAAATTTTTAAAGAATCTTTTTTTAAATTTTTGCTCAGAGAAAAGTTATTTGGTGTTAAGAAGAGCAACACCACATAATTAATTTTTTGAATGATGTTTATGAATTTCTAATGAGGCAAATGTATTATCTGGCCTCATAAGCATTATTTCAGCCACAGAAAATATTCAAAAATTATTTGGTAACTAATGGTAAATTCCATTGCCACTTGTTACAGAATGTAATAACTTTCAAAAAGCTAAAAAAAAAGAAACCTTCAAGTGAAAACATTGTTACAAATCGTTTCAGTTCAAAAAGTTAACATAAAGCAAGTTATGATTAATTTGACTCGATTGCCATAAGTAATATGTTATTTTCAAAAATTTTGAATTTTTTTAAGATAAAAACTGCACCACACAACAAAAGTGCAGGCCAAATTGAGGTAGTATCACAAAATTGGTAACTTAAAATGAATATAAGTAGTATAAACAATATAAATATATAAACTGTTTACCTTATCTCCAGATTTAACTAGATGGCACATCTCATTATTATTAGTTATGAATAGCTTTGCTTTTCTTCGAAAATTCGATTTATCAACACCATTTACTAGTAGTTTGTTTTTTAAAAAAATACATACGTCAATTAATTCAGTATGCGGCGTTTACTTTTTAATGATACACTGCATTTAAAAGTTTAAAAGAGAAAATTTTAATTTTATTCGTACGAAACGGAATCGCTTCTTAATTGATTTTCAAGAAACCACAATCTTTAAAGCGTTTAAAAGTAATGATAAAATACAACGCGGTCGAAAAACACTTATTGCCGCAAAATACATGTTTGCCGCAAAATATTCTAACTAGGGGATAAATACCTGGTGATGACCGTAAAAGTTTTATGAGATTTTTACTGGGGGAGTTAAAAAAACGTAGTAGTAAAAATTTTATAGCAAACTGCAAATTTCAACAAGTAAAAAAAAACTCCTTAGTATAATATTCGATTCGACGAATGCGCATTTTCCATTAAAAAAAAAAAAAAAAACCAATCTTCATAATTATTTTGATTATTGGAAAAAATTCAATTAAAACCGATTCTAATTTCTAAAATTTTAATGAGCATTTAAGAATATTGGGTTTGTCAAGAATTTTTAACAATATCTAATTAGTAAAATTAAGAATTTAATGTTATGGTTAAAAAGTGACAGTTTAAATTCAGCTGATGAGCGACATTTTCAAAAGTTTAAACTTTGATTTCATCAAAAACTGACAATTTATTTTGTAATAATTTTCGTGGAAAAGATTTTTTAGCCAATGGCATGGACATAAAATTTCCAACTTTTAACTCTTGTTTTGAATATAAAACTTCAAATTTTGTTGATACCTATAATAAAAAAAAAAACACTCTGACGAAATCATAATTTTTTTAAATAGCTTGACAATAAATTTCATATAAAACGCAATTTTAATTTCAATTTTTCAATACTTGAATCCAAATTATCATTAAATTGCTTTTTAATTTAAAAACAAACTTTTTAAAATTAACAAATAATTTAAAGATTGAATTTTTTTATATGAAAATTTTGCCTCCTTTGTCTTCAACTTCAGGGGGCGGGAGTCAAAAATTTCGCCTACAGTTTAGCGGTTGCAGCCAACTGGGAGGCAGAAACCACTGGGGGTGGCCTCCAAATTATCTTGCCTCCAAAATATCTTCGAACGGCGGCCGTCAATGGCTTTCGGCTCCCGATTGGCGGTGGCATAATTCCAAAACATTCGGCCTCCAAAACAAAGTTCTAACGGCGGCCTCCAATTAAGAGGCGGAAGCATAGGAGGTGGAAGCCAGAACAATCTGCAGGCAAAAAAAGTTAAGGGAAGCGACCGCCATTAGCTACGGAAGAAACGTGGAGGCGAGAAGATTTCTGCCGTTTATCATCTCTGAACTAAACAGTTAATGGGCATTTTGTTATAGTAATAAAAAGTGCATTTTTCATTATAATCTAAAAATAAGGGGTTATCCCTTATTAAAAGTTTGGGTTCTAACTTTTTATAGTATAACTATGTTTTCAGTTTTCGTATTCTTTCAAAGGATATATTTGACAATACAAGGGATTCCTTTGCATTGTCAAATATAAATTTATATTTTTTTCTCACATTTTCAATATACATGTTAAGGAAAGGTTACATAAATAACTGATTGATTAATGGTCATGGATATCATGTAATGAAATCAAAAATTATAAAACATGCTAAAAATATGTTGCTTCAATATTTTAATAAATGATTATTTTCTTCTTAGAAATGTACTTAATTATTTAATTTAATATTGCATTCGTTTTAAAGTGTCGTTATTGTTTCACCGATACCGATACCGATACTGATACCCAACAAAAGCAGTGATCCAGCCGATATTTGATACCGATTCCAATACTTCGGCGCAGCTCTATTTTTTGTCACTATCTGGTGTATTTAGTGGATGTATTTTCTAATGGGCTTTTTTATAACTGATTTGATAATTCAAAGCATTTTAAAATATTATTCAAACTTATAATTATCTTGCAAAATGCGGCCAGATATTTCATGTTTTCTTTTTTCATATTTTATATATTTAATTCATTTATAATAAAATACACAAAAAACCCCATTAGTTTTTGTCAAATAAAATTTAGTATATATATATATAGCTAGTTGATCATATTAGGTTAGTATTAAATACTAAGTCAATCTTGCGGTTTAAAATAATATGGCTTTGTTGAATTCGTTAAAACTACCACAAAGCATTGTTTCTTTATAGTATTTATATTCAATTTATGTGTAAGTCATTTATCCTAAACTGTACATATTTGTGTCGTTAAACAGAATCATTTATAAGCTGCAATAATAAAAAGGGGATGCGAAAGTAAAATAGTGCCATATATATATATTACGATATTAGTATCAATTGGACTCAGTGGCGTCGCTAGGTAACCAAAAGCCCTGGGGCAAATTTAAAAATGGCGCCCCCACTGCTATGTAAACTGATCAGGTTTTATCAAAAAAAATATGAAATATACAAACACTTTAAAAGTGCTGAGCCACTTAAAGGCTCACAAAAAATGCTTTCATTGGTTAAAACGCGTGATGAGGCCCACCCCAAGCAGCCAATTGCTTCCTAATTAACATCCCACCACCTGATATGAACCAGCATGGGTCACCCAAGGTTTTGTTTGAGTATTCAGAAGCAATGAGCAACGGACTTTCAAAATAATAATAACGACAAATAAAAAGTGCGTTAACGCGCGACAAAATAATTGTCGGCTTTAATTTGTTAATATTATTAATATATTCACTGACGACGTTAAAAGTAAAGCAAAAGGAAACAGAAACAAACTGATACGCTGCAAGTGTCGTTGGGGAATGACGCATATATCACTAGACGTCAAATTGTCAACCTACGGAAAGTATTTAAGAGAACTTCCTCGGCATAACTTTTGAATTTGACTTAATTGAGTTGTCATGATTAAAGTGGATTTGCAAGTTGCAACTTTTCATATTTAACTTGAAAATGGGAGAAATTTCCAAAAGATCAGTTGGATTGAGATTTCTTGTAAGGGTTTGAGGGTGCCCTCAGCTTGAGGGCCCCAGGACACTGATCGGCGTAGCACCTAGATTGCTTGGCTGCTGATAGCAGTAGAAACTAGGTTGCTAAGCTTAAAGCATAGCTCTATTGCTGTCATCTTTAATAAGAAAAATGAAGTTAATGTGACTGGTTAGATGAGCCCAAAAGTTTTCGACGAATCCGACTGACTTTTACATAACTTAATTTCTATTGTTTAAAACAATAAGTTTTTAAGAATGCGCAACTAGCATGGTTTACAAAAAAACAATAAGTTTGCTCGTCCATCACTTCAATGATTAAAGACATCTTAAACAGGTTATTCCGAAGGACGTCTTTTGAAGATGTCATAAAATCGTTTTAACTTATGAAGAGCGGTTTAGATCTGGACTTTTTCAATTTCTAGCTAAAGTGAACTTTGAATTATAAAACACGTGAAACAAATTTACAAAAAAAAAATGCTATCGTGTTTTTGAAAGGTGTGTTTAGGGCAGAAGCATTTTCGGATTTCCTCTATATAATACCAGCAATGACTTTTTGTGGTTATAATACGTATTTTGTTCTACACTCAAAAAACGCAGATATTCAGAGTGAGGACAATAAGAATGTAACAGTGACGCAATTAATGTTACTTATTATTTCGATATTGTGTAAATGGAGGTAGGTCTTTTTCAACTCTCAATTTTGTTTTCCTTAAAAAAATTTAGTTAAATTAATAAAAATTAATAATCTTTTCGATTTAAAAGATCAGCTGTATTTGACGGAGACGTTGTGCTAACAACACAATTTTTACTTAATTCAATAAAAGAAAATTCGGGGCAATGATAAGTACAAAAACAACCAATTTTATTACTAATTGCCACATATTATATTATGTAATTTAAATATCTTAAAAGCAATAAATTTTAATGAATATATCTTAATTTATTTATTTATCATAATTCATATAAAGTTCATATAAACACCTACTATAGGTTTTTCAGTTTTTTTTACAACTATGTCTTCTTTAAGTCGATTAAATTTAATTAGACTAAAAAATTTGTCGACTAGTTTTAGAGAGACCAAAACTAACCTAAACTCCCACCCTAAGGTGAAACGCTGTATGCACCAAAACAACTGATGATTATGGAAGTATAACCACAGTTACCCTCAATTTTTCTCCCAAAAAAACGGTATTGTTCTATGGGAAAAAAAGCGGTACCGCTACTGATGCAGCTGGCGTTGTTTGTTACAAGTATCGTAATAAAATTCTAAACTTAATGGCGAGCATTCCTTCGGGCTGGAACTTTAATTCTCCCTGGTGCATTGCTCGTTTATCTAGCAACTAGGAAAGTTTTTATAGCCTGTACAATGGAATTGGTGGATGTGCGTATCCTACTAAAGCATTTTTTTTTTCGTTTTACTATTCTAAGAAATAGATGGACTCATTCCAAGCTTTTTCATTCTTCTTAGGCGAAAGAAGGCGAAAAAAGGCATAAGTTTGCCAAAAACACTCATAAAACATTCGTTTAAACTATTTTGACTTGCACCATTTTGTAATAGAAGCGTGAAATTTAAAAACACAACTCAATGCTTTTATTACAAAAATTTACAGGAACGATAAAAATCAGAACGTTTAAAAAAATGGAAAAATAGTCGAAATGAACATCTATTGAAAATGTAAATATTTTTTTGATAACGGTTTTCATTAAGTCGAATTAACAAACTTGTTTAAAAACTTTAAACAAAGAATAAAACAAATATTAAAATTAATTTGATCCTATCAACATATTCAAGGAGTGGTAATCCTGAATTTAAGCGGCGCCAAATAACCTTAAATTTTGGCTCGAAAAACTTCTGCGGTTGTGAAAATGACCACAATTAATCTGAAAATGATGTTACTAAAAGTAAAAAAAAATCGGTTTAAAGCGAAGAAAAAATCAGAATGCATAAAAAAAAAGGAAAAAAAAAGGAAAAAAAAATAGAAAAGCTTGATGCGAAAGATAAGTAAAAATTTTAATCATTGTTAAGTTCTTTTTTTGTTTTTTCATTTATACTATATATTTTACATGTAATAATTATTTGCTTTTATTTTTAATATTTCATTATTATACTACTAATTATGTAAAAATAAATAATCAAATTTTCTTGCAACACACATGGTTCAGCCAGGATTTCATCAACAGCAACAATAAATGTTGGAATACTTGGTCTTCCACGACTAGAGCGTTGCACAGCCATCTAAACAAGGATTTACCAATAGTCTATGTTAATTAAGAATAACTATTTAATTAATATAAAGAAATTATTCAGACCAGAATTAATTAATGAAGATTATATATATATATATATATATATATATATATATGAATTGAAATCTAAATCTGCAGTAATGGTGCTGGACCCGTCCGTTTTAATATAAACGTTGCTTGTTGAGTCTGCTGCAAGATTGTCGAAATAAACGCTGAATTCCCTTCTGTTGAATTTGTCAATCATTTTTTAAACGGGTGAATTTTTTTTTAAATTCCATTTGCAATCACCAAAGGATGTTGACAACGTCTTGAAAGCTGTTTCCCTCTTCACATTTTTTCAAGACGTAAAAACACAAGTGGCCGCAATAAGACGTGTTTCCAAATTGAACCCTTTCGCTGCTGTAAAAGACAGGGCTTTTTAAATGGTCGACAAGCTCGACGAGAGGGGGTTGAGCGTAAGAGTCAAAGCTGAACTTTGCGTCTCCGTCTTTGCACCAGCACACCCAATGAAATCCTCCCCTGCTCGAGTCCCCCGTGTTGATAATCCCGCATTCTTTTTTTCTCGGTTTTTTTGGCAATATGTCTCAGACAAAAACTCCACGAATGTTTTTTATTTTTAGTTTTTTTGGTGCTTCCATTAACTGAAAAGTGGACAAAACCTTGATTGGCAAATTAATTCCATGCGCCAATTTAAAATTGGTTAAAATTGTTTGTACATTTATTTTCTTTTGCTTTGTTAAATTTTTTTAAATCCCTCTGTCTCTGCCTCGGGTTCTGCCTCTGCCTCGGGTTCTGCCTCTGCCTCGGGTTCTGCCTCTGCCTCGTGTTCTGTCTCTGTAGATTTTTTTAATTTGTAGTGTCCATAAGCCAACGTGTGAATTCCATCCTCCAAAATGATTCTTTTGTCGTCTGCGGAGCTGAGAGAGACTTTGTTGATTTCTTCCGTGTAAATGTCGTGCAAATGGGACCTGATGACGTTCATTTTGTTTACTTTTTCTTTTTTAGTTTCGAGACATTTTTTGTAATCGTTGTGGGTAATGTATTTTTCGACGACAATTATTTTGACACCTTTGCATTTTTTGCATTTTTTTTCTTGTTTTTCTTGATGTATTTTGTAAGAGTACAATTTTGACTGAAGGCCAACAAACTCTTCAATCTGTTTTCCTCCGGTTTCGTCTTTGAACATCCCAATGACCTTTTTGTTTAAGCAAACTTTGAACTCAACGCTTTGAATGGCCGGATGGCTTTTGCTAAAATCACTCATGTCGAATTTGCTTTCCTCATCGTCGGAAATGTCTTTGTAAAAATCGTCCGTTTTTATTTCGTAAACCAGCGAGTCCGTGTCAGTCATCAACAATTTTGCTTTTCCTGGGTATTTTTTTCTAATGTAATCGTAGTGGAATTCGAACATTTAAGTTTTGCTCAAATCCAAAATGGACATTCCCAATAAATTGGTTTGTTGAAAAAAAGATTTGTTCTTTTAATGTGAACGGCAATCAAGTTTTCGTCGAAAATCTTTGGTGTAATTTTTTTTTGCCGATAATTTTATTGCTTCTTTTTTTTTTTGTCACCAGTCTAACGTCCACTCGCTTTTCAATGTTTTCCATAGTTTTTTCAAACACTGAATTGTTCATCAGTTTGAAAAATTCTTTTTTATCTTTGCTGGTGGCTTTTGTTCTCAATTCGGTGTTGATGTCAATGTACGGTTTCATCCAATCCCGTTGCTCAAATTTTATGCCTCTGTGCACCTTTGAAATTTTCATTCTCAATCGTTCGTCAAATTTGAGGTTTTCGTAATGGAGGACATAATTCTTTTTGTCGTATAAATTTGGAACGAGTTTGTCCACTTTTTCAATTTTCATTCTCTCAGGAGCCAGAGGGTAATCGTTTTGTTCGTCGTGAAGGCTTTCCGGATAATCCAAATCAACCTCCAAAATGCACGGAATCGATTTCCAATTGGAGAGTTCGTCTTTAGTCATCCATTCAAAACCGTGAGTTGGAAGAGGTTTGCACATAGCCCATCCGTACAAGTTGTTGGCGTCCAAGTATTGGATAAATTTAGACGGTTGGCTTGGATCGTACGAGTCGCCCATGCATTTGTTGTTCGATTTTCCATGCCGGTTTGAAATCATGCTGATTCCTCCACGGGCTCCTTTTTGTACCATTAAAAGCATGTCAGGGTCGCTCAACAATTCCAATTTTATTTTTGTAATTTTCAAACAAGCGTCCCAAGCCAACCCGGGAGATGTGTAATACCAGGCGGGGTCGAGCCTGAAATGTTTCATGCAAATGTCTCTAAAATTTTCAAAGACATCCGCCAGAATCAAAAATGTCCGACACGTTGTACAAATCGTGATAATCTCTGAACGTTTTGCATTTAAACGCGTTCCAAACCGTTTGCGCATGCGCGTAATTTTCGTCGCTTATTTCCGTGTGGTTGAGTTTTGAGAAAAACGCTTCTTTTGGCGGCAATTGCGTTTCTTGAAATTTATCGAATGTGTCTACCCAATCGTAAGGGTACACGCCTTTTTTACAAAGCATTTTGGAATTTTGGAATTTTGTATTTTAAATTGCAATCGTTGCGCGCAGCTCCTCGATATTTTCCAGTAAAATGGCAGTGATCGCGCACTTTTTCTTTATCGAGAATTTTTTCTTCGCAAATGTGGCAAACTGTCGCGGATTTGAAAATATTTTCATCGGCCTTTTTGAAGACCTTTTTTTTTTCCCGGTTTTTCCAAAAATTTCTTTTATTTCTTTTTCCAAACTTTCGACAAAAAATTTGGCAACGTCAACATTTTCGTTTAATGTTTTGCATGTCGACGGATGTCCATCATAAACGGTTTCGTCAAAACATTTGATGTAATAGGAAAAGGAACTTGGAACGTGACTTTGAAAGTTTTTGGTGTTAGACTGGCCTGGATTTTGTTCGCACGAGTCCATCGGTTTGATAAAACTTTCAAAATCCGCGTAAACAATAAATGGGACTCTCATCGACCTTTCTTTGTGCTCAAATTTCATGAACGAATTTTTTGGAGGAAGAT
This sequence comes from Hydra viridissima, assembly GCF_058129835.1. Classification (NCBI taxonomy): domain Eukaryota; kingdom Metazoa; phylum Cnidaria; class Hydrozoa; order Anthoathecata; family Hydridae; genus Hydra; species Hydra viridissima. Next base: position 5,278,108 of record NW_028324303.1, read on the forward strand.
CGATTCGAACTGCGCTGTGCTCTCTGCAATAGGTTGAATGTTTTGAAAGATCTTCCTCGCTTTTCATCCTCTGCAAGCAATTTCTACAAAAATTCTTTTTTCCGTTGTGTTTGGACGATTGGGAGGAAATAAGTCGACTTAGATTTTTCATCAAACAATAATGATTTATTTTTTCGTCTAAAATAAGCAGCAAATCAATTTCATTTTTCCATTTCAAAAATGTGGATATTCGTAAAGGTTGAACGGATTTATTTTCGCACATGAAAACGTTGACGCTGATTTCTGGATTATTTTTTTCAAATTTTTTTATTTGATCGAGTTTGACCGGAAATTCAATCCCTTCCCAATATCAATTTTTCGATATTTTAATCAAGTCTTTGTCAATTCTTTCGCTGTGTTTTTCTTTCATGTTCAGCGCTCTGGTGACGCACCACTTGAAACATTCGTTGTCTTCGTTTTCCATGTTTATGATTGCTTTTTTGCTTGCCAGAAAGTCGTCGAGAGAAATGTACGACCGACCCCCGATGGGCTTGTAATCAATTAAACTAATGTCCATTTTCAAGATGGCGGACACTGTGCAATTCGAGCCCATTTTGTTGTAATTGACCATGTTTTCCAGGATTTCCTCTTTTGTTTTTTCGTAAAATTCCCCCAAAACCGTCGACTCCAAAATAATCCCAGCTTTTGAGGAAAAAGGAGCAATTCGATGCACTTCCTCCCCCGTAGTAAGGCTAACGCTCACCATTTCGCAAGTTAAAACAATGATAGCTTTTTTATTTTTATTTTCTTGAAGAATTTTCATCGCTCCGTCTTTAGCCAAATCTAAAAAGGAATAAGCGTCCTTATGGTTTCCTTCGACTTGATGCGAAAATTGTTTGGCAACATGTCTCAGCGCGTGATCGGTTAATTGAAAATCAATTTGAGGTTTTCCTAACACGAGCGATTTGAGAGACGTTATTCTTTTTTTCAACTCTCTTTTTTTATTTTTCAATCTTTTTTTTACCTTCTCTGGAACGTACGGATCAACGAACTCAAGCACGCTGTTGGAACTGTTGACGACCGCATTTTTCACAGCCGTCGTAAACCTTGAAAAAACTCCAGGAGTCATCGCAGGAGGCGAATCTTTAAACAGGAGCGTCAACGATATAACACGACGGCTCTTAAACAGGTGTCGTCGCAACGATAGGATTTTGCAAATGGGCTGGTTTTGGAGGAAGAGCTGGTTTCCATATTATAGGTCTCGGTGGGACTGTTGATGGTTTCGGAGCGATAACAGGTTTTTGGACAATTTGGCTCGGCACAAAGGCAGGGCGTGGTGCAGGAACCGGCCTCGAAACTGGACTTTGAGCAATCGAACGTGGAGCAGGAACAATTGGCCTTGCATCAGTCGTTCGTCTACGAGCTACAGGATAAGAACCAATGATAGGCCTTGTAGTTTTTATAGCCTCAACGAGCTGTTCCCTGGTCATTTTTGAAAAACCTTTTATCGCCCTGTCTCTGGCTATACTTCGCAATTCTTTCAGAGATTTTTCTTTGACTTTTTTTTCTTTGTCAGTTTTCTTTTCCATTTTTTCTTTGCCAAGAAAATTATTTAACCCAAAATCAATTTTTTGGGTTTTTTCCATTTTTTCGCATTTTGTTTTCCATTTTATTATGCCAAGAAAATTTTTTTCTCGAAATCAATTTTTTTTCTTTTTCTTGAAAATTTTTTCAATTTTTTTTTTTCCAAGAATTGAAATTTTTTATTTTCAAACTTAGCGATTTTTTCGCATTTTTTTTATTTTTCGCATATTTTTATTTTTTCGGACTTGGCGATTTTTTTCTGTTTTCGAGTTTTTCAGAATTTAAAATTTCAATCTTTATTCCATTTTCCACTTTTCCATCTCGACGCTTCAAATACCTCCATCCATGCCCCGTCTTTTTCATCGCTTTGTTAAAGGATCCTTATTCAACCACTTCCCCGGTTTCGATGTTGGTCGTTTTCACAGACAGGTTTTTTTCGAATTAAACCAAATCTCTCGTATTTCTTTTTTTGGTCGACCCACCGCACAGTGGGACGAAATCCTGATTTTGTGGCCAAAATTCCCAAAATACCTACATAAGGGTTTTCGAGGTCGCTGATTACGAATCTAAGGTCAGATTTAAAAAGTTCAAAATGGCGGCTCCAATATGGCGGCCAAAACTGTTCATACGTTGAAAATACAAAATCTCATGTAGTTTGGTTTTCGAGGTCATTGCTAATGATTCAGGAGTTAAGTTAGAGCAAAAGCATTGCAAAATTATTTTCAAATTTATACTATTAATAAAAAAACAGAAATTTGCAATTTTAATTTTTTTTTTTTTTTTTTAAAGTGGTAAAAGATTAAGTCACATATATGTAAAAAATTGTTTCTTTAATCCTAGTAACAAAAATCACGTATGTCATATTCATCAATGTTCGAATCATTCGATTCGGAATCTGATGTTGAACCACTTGTATCTGAATCGAAATCGTTCCTTGTCTCTTGTCTGGTGACTTCAGGTTGTTTTAACAATTGTATAGCTTCTTGATGTAGAGATTTTACCAGTCTCTGGGGCAATTTCCTGATGCTCGAGAGAAATGGATCTGATGTTAATAAGAGCCTATTAAAAATGTCTCTCATATTTGATTCTCTTGAGCATTTTCTTGAATGATGTAATCTGAAGTTTTTAATGTCCTTATTGCGTGACTCTTGGGCATCTTCAGAAAGTTGTCCAATCGGTAAAAGGGCACACTTTACAATTTCTGCTCCATGGATCAGCAATTTATGTACAGATGTAGGCATGTAATACCACGGATATAAAGCAACAAATAAATGGGCAGTATTTACACAATAGTCTTTGAATTTTTCATCATCTATATCAAACCCGCTCGAAACTACCTGCAAAATATCATGAAATTGGTGAATTAATTTTTTATCGACTCCTGCTATTTCAGCAGATATAGCAGCATTTTGAAAAAAGCGACGCGCTGTATTTCCATTGTTAGAGCTTCCATATCCTGGCTTTGGTCGATCAACGATAAGCCCCAGTTTTATCCTAAATTGAGTCTGTATTTCTTCCTTACGTATTTTCACATTCTTTTTATCTTTTTCTCGACGAGCTTGCCACTTTTCAGTTGTTAGCTTATACGCCAGATGCAAACAGCACTCGAAAAAACGAATCCATGCATGCAATTTAGATATGCCAAATCTTAAATTATCTTTTGTAATGTCCATTTTTATAATGTTGTTGATGTCATTAAATTCTTTAGAGGAAGCTTTGCACAGGAAGCAGCGTTGTGTAGATGTGGTACCAGTTACTGCATTACAGACTTTACCGTCTATCATAGTAAATGACATACAATAAGTTACTGAAATGGATTTTCCATTTTGTTCATTAGCATATGGTGCAAGACCCTCAATCTGCAGTTCAATGTCGGTAACTTCTTTCAATGTTGACTGTACATCTTCATGTACAAACTGCAATCGTATTGGTCTGCAGAATCGCGGAGATGATGGTCTAGGATTTTTCCACACAATAGTTGCTTCACCCGTCTCGTGGTTGTTGTGTATTAATTGTAAAGGTACAAGAGAAGTATAAAAAATTCTTTCATCAGATTTTCCAGTCTCAGTAAGTTTTTGTTTATAAACACTTTGACCGCTGCTTCCATTACATCCCCATTTACAGTAAAGTACTAATTTTTGCAGAATTTCCTGATTTAGAGTACCAATGACATCAGCCTGAAGTTGTATAATTCTAGATGTGGTATGATTAAGTAAAGGTTGTAGTTCAATCTGTGCGCACGACTCACTAACAGTTGTGTACACAACTGATGGACAACAACGTTTTTTTGCTTTTTCTACTTCAAGGTATGATGGGTATAATTTGCATTTATGTGCTCTAGCTACATTTCTTGATAGTTGATAAGAGTGCTTTGATTCTCCTTTCTCGATCATTAAAGAAAGTGCTTCATCTGGGGTTAAAGGTACTTCATTTTGTGAACTAACAGCGGATATATACTTTGAGGCTCTTGTTGGGATTGTTGAAGTGACATCTTTAACAACTTGAGCAGCATGTACTTGACCAGAAGTCCTTAAACTCATTTGAGCAGCATATGCCAATTCTTCTGTAGAAAAAGTAGAACGTACTTCTTGAGTCTTTCGCCTCTTTGATCTTTCGCTAGATGAAGCAAAGGATTGCGAAGGTCGCCCACATGTTCCTTTTTTATTATCACTCTTCACAATCTTCTCAGGTGTTGTGCATTCAGTATTGGATAATTTTGAAAATTGTACGGTGCCCTTCAACCATTCTTCATTTTTTTTCAGAAAAAAACCTTCCCAACTTCCTGCTGCTCTCCATCTCGATCGAAAATTTGAAAATAACCGTGATAATGACATTTCATCCTCTCCTACTTGTACCACATGTTCCGTTTTTTTGAAAATTGCATCTGTCAAAACATCAATGATGAATTTATATTCATTTTTTAAACTGTCTTTCACCATAAAGAATATATCTTTTCTTGAAAATTCCATATTTGAAGATTTGGAAGACTCTTTAAAAAAAAATACAGTAATAACTGCTGAAAGTTCTTTGAGGACTATTTTATAAAACTTTGAGATTATCATAAAACGGAATGAGAAGTAACTTTTAAAGCATATATTTAAAATAAAAAATTATTGCATTAAAATGTAATTAGTGCCATTAAATAATGTTAATTCACTTATTTCCATGACCATTAATGCGTGGTGCGACATTAATCTATTAACATAGTTTAATGTCGCACCACGCATTCCTCCATAAAAACTAGTCTCACTATTAAAATGGCACTCAATGGCAGCCAGTTTTTTAATATGTTATATTTAACACTATACACTATCAGTTCCTTGTCAAAAGAAGGTGGATAACCGCGGGTAAATTTTTAAAACGACATTACAAAATCGATTACAGATAAAAAATTTAAAATTTTTTGTTTACTTGTCGCGCGATTTAAATATGAAAAAAATTAAAATTAGCTATAACAGTGCATAACCATATATTCTACATGCCTCCAGAAAGTGATTCCATTTTGCCGAATTCCAATTGAAATAGTTTCTTCAGTTTAACAGCACTTTAAAACAGGCAAGAATTTTTCGACGTGTCCACTTGTTTAGTGCGTACCGAACGGAGACTAAATGTCAGCTGACGCCCAGGCCACCCTAGAGCAGGTATATACCTGCCCTGTTCGGAATTTTGTTCTAGGACTATCTGTAAACAAGATCTGAACGTAAAAAGACGAAAATATAAAACTCAAAAATTTGACTTTTGGCCACGAAATCGGGATTTCGTCCCACTGTGCACCGGTCTGTATTCTTTTGCACCTTCCAAAAGCAAACCTTTGCTTACAAGATTGTTCTCAACCGCAATCAGCATCAAAGTAAATAAACTGTTTGAGGTTTTTGAGACTCCATTTTCTCTCAGCAAATTTTTTAGATAATTTTTTGTTAATCTAATGTTTTATTTATAAAAAGAAAAATAATTTTTAAATCGTTTTTTTTTTGTCAAGAATCTCATGACGGTCTTTTGAACCTAATAAACAGCGTTCATGTTGGTACCGTCTAAACAAATTTGATCAATTTGTTGGAAATTATCACTGCAAAAATAACGGTGCCGTCGGGCACTGCCGTTCGAATTTTAGGATTAACAACCAATTCAGTCGTTTCGGAAACAACTCTTTCCTTTTGCTTGCTTATGTCGACAAAAAACAACGGAAAAAAATTTTTGTATTCAAGCAGAGACAATCCAGATTGGCAAACAAGCTCGTTTGTGCCGTAATATTTTTCGTCAAAAGTGAACGCGTCGGAATGGGCCATGACAGTTTTCTTTTCTCCAAAATTCAAGTCGTAATTGTAATTTGGATATTTTATCCCATTGACGGTATCGAAAAAATTGTTGACATCGCAATCACGAATACGGATGGACTTGCGGTTTGACTGGAAGCTCTGTTTGTCTGAAGGCCAAACACGACATATCTCGGAACGCTTTTTTCCGTAATCCTTCCGAGGGTCCAGGTGAATTCTGTGAGAACTGAGGGAATGGCTTGCCTTTCGACTTTGTTTGCTTTGTAAGCCACTGGAACAGAAATTTTCTTTGCCAATTAATTCAAAAATTCGGATTTTTTCAAAACATCCAGCTCAATTCTAGGCATGAAAAGTCGGAATTGTTTTATGTCAATCATTCCTGCAGCAACAGTTCCGGCTCTGTAAATGGCGTCGTCGTATTCTTTTTTTGTAAATGTAATCGTGTGTCTGAATCTGTAAACGACTTTGTCGTAAGTTTCGCAAAAACCAAAAATGTGTTTTAAAGGTATCCTGAACGAAAATGAGCCAATGGATGTGGTGTCTGCAAACAAGTGGTCTCGTCTGATGGTAAATCCTGCGCTTCCAGTGGCGTTTGAAGTGTCTTTGTACCACATTTGTTTCAAACCATCGGCAAGCTGAAAACCGAAAGGATATTTTAACAATCCAAGAATGTTTGTTCCCTGGCCTGGATGCATGACTCTCTCCACTTGCTGTCCCGATAGGTCGTAAGTGAAGTCGCTGAACAAATACATAATGGCGTTGTTAACAAGTGCAATTTGGTCTGCTGCCGCGTAAGCAGTACCGTCCGCTTTTTTCAGAACCGAGGATGTAAGCCTCAGACGGAAGTGTCTGCACAGACTGGCAATCAATCTCAAAAACGATCGATCCTGAAGAATTTAAATCGAGATTTGTTGGAAGGTACTCGAAAAAATCAACTTTTTTAATGCCGGTGTCGTACTCGGACATTTCATCAACTCTTAATCTGTCGGTGTTTATCATTTTTTAAAATGAGAAAAAAAAATTTTATGTTATTTTTAATTCGTGAAAAAAAATCAAGCAATCAAAAGTCCGCTCCCCATATTGACGAGATCTTGAATTCTGGACGCGTTCTTTTTCGTCAGTTTCTTTTTTATTTGAATGGACGAACCAAGCATTTTTTTTATGCAGCTCTTCCATCGGATTAATATGTGCATATTGATCCACCTTTGCCGCTTCGTTGATAATCGTGTTGACCAATTGGTTTGGATTCACCGTCCCTGTCTTGGCGTAAGCTTTTTCAATCGCTTTTTTTCCTTTGTCGATGGCAACGTCTTTGGCGGTTAATATGGCTGAAGAGACCAATTCTTTTCCGGCAGATTTGGCGGCGGTGATCGCTTCTCTTCCAATTTCGCTTGCCGCTGCCTTTCTCAATAAATGAAGAGACGATCTCGATGTGTTTGAAGCTGCTATTTTCCTCAAAAAATTTTTAATCGTGTCCACGATTCCTCCGCCCCCGACGACGTTCTTTTTTAAATATCTTCTGTTGTTCACAATGAGTATTTTTAAAATGAGAAAATATTTTTTTAAATCCGTATTGTTTCACGACTCGATGTATTTTTGAATCGACCTGTATTCCTGTATTTTTGAATCGACCTGTTGGTTTCCCCCTGCCTCAAAAGCTCGTCACAAATGACGACAGCTTCGTTTCTCGATGCGATATTTCCAGCATGTCCTGCGGCGATGCTCAAGCTAAGTCTTTGCGCAAGCGCATTCGGATCGCTCGGAAGAATGTTCACTCCACGACTTTTTATTCCCCTCGTTTTTGCGTAATTTTTTTCCCAAATTTTTGAAACAATCGTTTTTCACTTTTCACTTCTCGAAGCTTTTGGTACGGTTGGTCTCCCTTCTCTCTCGATTGCATGCGTTTCGACAAGTACTTTTTCATAATTTTTTAAGTCCTCATCCGTGTATTTATTTTTATCAGGCTTGGATCTTGTGATCAACTCCAAAAAACCTACCGTCCCCTCGTACTTTTCTCCATCAATAATCATGTCGTTATTGTCGATGAAAATTTCTTTGTTTCCAATAAACATTTTTCCTCGTTCTTTTGAGTGAATTCCAAACACTCTGTCTGCAACAAATCGTTTGGCTGCGTATTTTGACAAATATTCCAAAGCAGTATTTCCAACATTCAACTTTCCAAAAGTTTTTTCAAAAGTTTTATCAACACTCGTTTAACTTTCAAAAGAAGACTCGCTCTCTGGATAAGTCAAAGCCAGTGGAGTGTTTCCAACCTCTCTGTATGCAATGCTCTTTAGCTCGTTTTTCACATTTTCATTGCTCTCAATCAGCGGTTTAAAAACTTGGACAAATCAGTCTGATAATTTGCATCTGAAATGTTCGCGTTGAGGCTCTCATTGTAAATCTTTTCCCTGTTGGCCATATAATTTTTTACAATCTCATCTCTCTTTTTCGGGTCTTGTATTTTAAAGAAGGACATTTTTTAAAATACGGAGAAAAAAAACTTAAACAAAAACGCAAACTCGTTCGTGTTTGTGTCTATTCGCCTTTTTTAAAAAGATTGTTAAATGCAACCTTTTAAAAGGTCATGGAATATCCCTCCAGTTCGTTCGTTCCAAAACTGCAATTTTCAAACACACCCAGAGAAAACAAAACGGGGGTTCTTAAAATAAAAGGACTTTTTCCAGAGGGGTACTCATAAAAAAGCGGAATCTTTTGGTACTGAATTGGTATGGTTGCGGAATAAACTTCTCCAACCGATAATTTGCTCTCGTCAAAATTTTCAATCGTAACAAAATTCATCTTTTTAAATAGAAAAGAAAATTTTTTTTATATCATTTTTTCAAACGGATCAATTCTTTATTATCCACCCATGAGTTGAACGATTCTGGATATCCTTTCCATTTGACCAGTGATTTGCTTTTTTTTCGGCGAATTATTTTTTCAATTCTGAATATGTCTTGATGCGTCTTTTGCATCTCCTGTTCGTAAAAAGTTCCTTAAATTTCTTCACCGTTGGCGTCGGTAACTTTGTACGTTGGTGGATCCGTTCGCTGAATTTTTGACGCGGTAAAAACCTCCTCAGTCCATCTCGGCGTGTACCCTTTTTCAAAATTGGACTTCTTTTTTGTTATCCTCACTTTGTCACCCATTGAAAACTTCGGCTCTGGTCTTTTTATTTGCATCTTTCCATTCAGGTTCATCCAGACCTTATTTTTATTCTTTTCTTCGCTGGCTTCAACTGGAGTTATTTTAATTGAAGAGTGTTTTGTGCTGTTGTAATTTTTAACCATTTCGTCCAAAACGTCAATGTATTTATTGGTGCTGTTGGCTGAAAAATATTTAAACATTTTTTTTTTTCATTGTTCTGTTCCATCGCTCGACGACACAGCTTTTTTCCTCGTTTTCAGTGGAATATAATTGAACACCCAGCGCTATCACGTGCTTGTTGTAAAATTCTTTTCCTTTATCCACCCACATTTTGACGCACTTTCTTTTTTCAAAGATTTTTTTCAACGCTTCAGCCACTTCAATACCCGTTTTGCTTTTTAACGGAACGATCCACCCATACTTTGAAAACACGTCGATCACCATGAGCAAATATTTAACGCCGTTGTTAAACTTTGAAAACGATTGCATGTCAACCTAATCGGCAGCCCATATTTCATCGACGTCGTTGACAAACACTTTTCTTTTTTTGAAATGATGAGTCACCGGTTTCTGAAGCTCCTCTGCAAGCTGATCCGTCCATTTTAAGCTTGAAATTTTTTTTTTTTTGCAGAGACACCCAGTCCGAATTTGGCTTTGGCTTTGATGATGGGCGCGATAAGTTTTCTTTCGTTTATTTCTTTTTGAGTGGGGTTCGGAATGGAGTTCATTTGTTCAAGCATCATTTGATCTGCTAAATTTCTGCTTTGAACGTCGTTTAAATATTTATAAGCCAAATCGTGGTGGTACGCTGCATTGTCCACTCGGTCCACCGGTTTGCTCCACTCCTGGTACATGTCGGTGGATGTGAGCCTTTTGTCCAGGTTGGTGCCAGGCCCTGCAAAATTCATTCCTGGAATGTGCATTTCTCCTGGAAATTTTGCCCACGGAAGCTTTATGTTTTTTTGAAAAATTGTTGATCGATTCCACCAAGTCTCCCCCTTTTGTCGTCGAAGAAACAAACTTACATTTTGTCGTTCCGCAAACATTACAAGTCCCTTTTATCATTTTCCTGTTGTTTTTGAGACTTCCTTTCTCAAATGGATCGTTTCTGTTTTTCTTTTGCATTTGACGCAGTACATTTTTATTTTAAAAAAATATTTTTAAATTAAAAAAAAGGAAGTGACCGATTTGTCGTGGAATATTGGAAAAAACAAAAGGAACAACAACGAGCTTTTACAAAGAAGCATTCGAGGAATCATCGTCGGAAAATCAGGTTGTGGAAAAACAACTTTGCTTCTAAGTTTGCTATTAAGGCCTGGATGGTTGGATTACAACAATTTGCAAGTTTTTGGAAAATCTCTTTTCAAACCCGAGTACAAAATACTGAAAAGTTCGTTCGAGAAAAGTTTCCCAAAAAAGATTACCCTCAATTTGTTCAAGGTACAAAACGAAATGGAAAAATTAAATTTAAACCCTTAATGCGTCATCAACGACCTTTCAAAAAATTATTCCGAAACCGAGGACATGGAGTGTCAATTTTTTGAAACGGCTGACGATGTGCCTGAAGATCTCGATTCAACAAAAAACAACACTTCAACGTCGACTGCTTTTATCTCGCTCAAAATTATTTTATGCTCCCCAGAAAACCATCCGAGAAAACACCAATTTTATTTGTCTGTTTCCTCAAGATTCAAAAAATGTTGACCACATTTATCGATACCACGTTTCGAGCGACATGAAAAAAGAAGATTTTAAAAAGTTTTGCAGACATTGCTGGTCTTGAACCTCACGGATTTGCTGTTATCGATTTGTCGTCAAAAAAAATACGATAAAAAATATCGAAGCGGATTTAGCAATTTTTATTTTCCATAAGAAGCCACTTAAAAAAATATTTTGTCCATTTAAAAAAATGTCAGGCATAATCGTCGACGTGGATGGAAATTCCATTGTAACAATAACAAAATATTTGGACAAAATCGTTTAAGAAAAAGGGAAAACTTATGAGATGGCTTTTTTCGGTCTGGAGACGTACAACAGCTTTCCAAACATTACCAGCAAAAACAATTCTTTTAGGTACAGCATGAACAACGGAGGAAATTGGGAAAACGTCGTCATTCAAGACGGTAGCTACGACATTATCGACATCAACAATTACTTGCAAAAGACCGTCTCAAACACAATAAAAAATTATGCGTCCCAAAGCGCAAGCTTCGTCACAGCAAATAAAATAAGCTACTCTCCAGAAAACATCAAAATCGGATCCAATTCAAACACTTTAAAATCAACCATCAAACTTGGCTTGAATTATTTGATGGACTTGAACGTGGAAAACAGCATCGCCTCGCTTTTGGGATTCACAAAAAGACAAATGGACTCTAATTCCGAATACGAGTCCGACGACATTGTCAGAATTTCAAGCGTCAACACGAGCAGAATCGTCAACAACGTTATCGGTTCGGCATACATCAACGGCTCGCAACTAAATTGCATTTACTCCTTTTATCCCAACGTTGGTCCAGGTTTTAAAATCACCGAAAGACCCACCCATTTGATTTACCTCCCTGTCAAAGTCCCAGAAACTTCAACGATGATCACTCGCATCGTCGATCAAGATGAAAATTTAACCCACTTTCGCGGCGAGGATATCACGATCCGTTATCACATTCGAGTAGTGAAATAAATATTTTTTCCGGCATTTAAAAAATGAGCAAATATGTTACTGTCAAATTAAATGTGTCTCAGGGGCAGATCGAAAAAATAAAAAAATCAATGATGGAAGGCAAATCCGTGAGCATCCGGATTTCAAGAGAGGATTTTAAAGGAAACGACGTTTTGCTTGGGACGGAAAGTCAACAACGAAAAATTGTAGACGCTCTCCATCGAGGAGTTGGAGTCACCATTAAAATGAGCAAAACTCAAGTGGAACACAACGCAAATGTGAAAGGAGGATTTATTAGAACTCTTTTACCTTTATTGGGAATGCTTGCAGCTCGAGCCGCTCCAGTAGTTGCCAATGGCTTATTGGGTGGGGTTACCTCTTCGCTTGGGTCCACTGTGATCGACAAAATTGCAGGAACGGGTGTCGTTTACGTCAAAAAAAATGGAAATGAAATGAAAATGGGAATTCACGGAGGAAACGGATTGTTTTTAACACCCTGGGTCAAAGGAAGCTCAGTCAGAGATGGACTTTACGTCTAAAGCGGAAGAGGATATGAATCTATCGGCGCTGAATTGCTTCTCGGACCAAACTCCCCATTCTCAAGCGTTCCTTTTTTAAATTTAATTTTGTAAAAAAAAAATTTTTGGGTTAAATAATTTTTCTTGGCGTAATAAAATGAACGACACTCGCAAAACTAGAATCTTACGAAATGAGGATGGAAAAAATAGAAGTATAAAAACACTTGACCGAACTGAATATTTAAGGAACAAAGGAATAGGCTGGAGCGTAATTGAAATGTACAAATCAATTCTCGAACAAGGACAAGAACATGAACAAAGAAAAAAAGAAAAAGAAACTTTTCGGGCAAGATTTAAACACCTTTACAAAAATTAAAAAGTTTTTTCATTACGCGTTATCACGTAATGAAAAAAAATGTTTTGTCACCGGAATTTTTTTTGAAAAATATTTTTTTAATTTTTTTTAATTTTTTTTTTAATATTTTTTTTTTAATTTTTTTTTTTTTGAAAATTTTTTTTTATTGAATTTTTTTTTTAGAAATTTTTTTTTTTTTTTTGAAAAATTTTTTTTTTGAAAAATTTTTTTTTTTGAAAATTTTTTTTTTTGAAAGTTTTTTTTTTTTTTTTGAAAGTTTTTTTTTTTTATAAATTTTTTTTTTGAAAATTTTTTTTGTCCCAGAACTCTCTTTTCCTAGTAGTAAGGACATAACTACGTTTTAGTATTTAATTTAGCATTTATTTCGGTCATTTTTAGTGCCTTTAGCAGAATATATAATAGAGATATTTAGATATTATAGAAAATATTATCAGAGAGAAAATGGTATAACTTCAGTTAGTTAATATTTATAACCTTAATATAGCATAGTAGAAAAATCATTTATGAAACCTGGCACCTATACATGGGATATAAAGGGGTAGTTATACGCCACGCCAAATAAATCCATATTTATTTACATCCAATCTGGTGAAAAAAAAAATTCGTTTTTTTACCATCTGTATGGAATAGTCTTACACATTTTAAACTACTCTACCTTCCCCCCTCCCAGTGATATTTTCATTAACGTGAAGTAAAATTTGAAGTAAAAATAATTGATTTTGTTAATGTGAATAAAAATTTAAAATTAGGATATAACTGAAGAACGAAAACTGAAATAGAATTGAATATAAGCATCAAAAAACGAAAATAGGAATAGAATTAAGAATTATTAACGAACGAAAATTATTGAATATTAAAAAAGTTTTGATGCAATAATTAGTTTTTTTTGACAATTAGTTTACAAATTTTACATACTTGGTTTGAAATTGGAGCACATGTTTGACCATAACGATGATATTTGAAATGATTATAGAATGTATTAATGGACCACAAAACTGGTCACGTGCTTGTCATTACGTTAAGTATAAATTCAATGCGTCCAATCTTTTGTTGTAAAATAAAATAAAAATCTATAGATTCTTAAGAGTTTCAAATCAATCAATAACAGAATAATGAGTTTATCAAGGTTGTTGGCTGGTAGGAAGCGTGACAGTCCTGTATGGAAATTCTTCGTTTACGATGAAAAAACTGACAAATCCATGTGTCTAGTACAGGACATAAATAATGAGGGCGCGTGTGGCGCATTTCTTGCCGGAAAAAATTCCAGTAACTTAGTAGCGCACATTCAGAGAATACATAAAGAGACACACAAATGTTACACGGATGAAAAGAAAAAACGAAATGCAGAAAAAATGTTTTTGAAACGTAAAATTGATGAAATCAATTCTACATCTTCCCGAAATAGTGGAAAGACAAAAACCCAGAAAATAAGAGAGAGCTTTGAACACCGAATCACCGCGTGGCCAACGGACTCAAGTGAATATCAAGTGCGTCAGGATAGCGTGATTGAAATGATTGTTAATACCAGCTATCCAATGGTATTGCTAGATCAGCCGTCGTTTCGAAAGATGATAAAAACGCTTGACCCAAAATTTAAATTGCCAGGTAATAATTAACACAACTAAATTTTTAAATTATTGTTTTAGATTCATTCAATGCTAAACATTTTTTAAATGTTTACCTGTAATTATAGTATCATTAATGTAACACTATAGTAACTAACTACACAAACTGATGTGCATTAAATTTTAACTGATTTAAATTTTATATTGCAGGTTCTGCAACACTGAACAAGCGGATAAACGAGCGTTTTCTTCGACAATCTGCACAACTGAAAGACTTGATAAATCGTACACGCAAAGTAACAATTTGTCTTGATGGTTGGACGAAGAAGGGTCTCACAGCATCGTTCCTTGGAATATCTGCTTGTTTCTATGACACCACCATTGATAAAACACGACATGCTTTCCTAAATTTGATGGAACTCCAACATCCCCACACGGGTGAGATGCTTGCCGAATGTTTAAAGAAATGTCTTGACCAGTGGGGTATTAGAGAAAATCAAGTTATGTTGATTGTTTCAGACAACGGGTCGAATATGGTTAAAGCCATCAGGCTCTTACAGGAAGTGCATGCAGCTAAGAAATCTGACGAATCTGAATCTTATGAGTTTGAATCTGACGAGTCTGAACATGAAACTGATGAGGAAGAGATCCAGTCTCAGTCAGAACAAACTGATTTATTCCTACCAGATCATATTCCATATCGTCGAATGCCCTGTATGGCTCACACACTCCAGCTTCTCATAAAACCAGTTTATGAACATTATAGTGCAACCATCTTAGAAACGAGACAAGTTGTATCAAGAATTAGGAAATCAAGTGTGGCAATTGAGAAACTTATTGACAAGTGTGGGAAGTCTGTGATAACTGACTGCACCTCAAGATGGAACAGTACATATCAGATGATTGACCGGCTGTTGAAAATAAAGACATCGGTGAATGAAGTTCTTACAGAAATTGGTACATATTATTTTATTATTTATGTTATTAGTGTAGATAAATTGTTTTCGGAAATTTATTAAATCTACAAAATTGTGTCTTACCTTATTTAAACTAAAAAAACGAAAATGGTAATAAATTGTAAGTTCATTAGTCATTATCATTAAAAAACAAGACAGGGTATATAGTCTTTAAATTAGGTTTACTAAAAACACGAAAAGACTTTACCCTGCCTTTTAAATCGCATCACAACAGAATGGAAAAATGAGACGTACATCAATGGCAATTATTAGTTATTACAATTGTTATTAGTAAACTTTAATTACAGATAGTTTACTTAAATTTAGGAATCGACACATTCAAAGCAAGTGAATGGGTTCGTCTTCAAAACATTTCTTCACTTTTGGAACCATTTGCAGTACAAACAGATATACTTCAGACCGATGCCCAGTCTCTTTCACCGGTTCTACCATCTATACTCAATTTGGAATGCCATTTACAAGAATATCCTACTAACAAGTCTTTGACAGCGAATCTTCTTGGAGATCTACGTCAACGGTTTCAATCAATTCTGCAGCCGGACTCAGATACGTTTAACCCTCTTCCGTCTGCTGCATGTTTGTTAGATCCAACCGTTGCTGTCTTTATCTTCACACCGGAAATGGACACCTTGCTCCATGCAGCAAAGATGTATATAATAAAAGTTTGTGGAGTAGAACAAGAATTACAAGCTGCTGCTGAGTCAAATGGATCTGAATGTGAATTTGCTGCCATAAAGCGCTTTAAATTCTTGTCAAATAAAATCTTTACAAAAGAAGGAAAGATTTATAACCAAGACAATATCACTGTTGCAAGTCAGCTGTCAAGGTATTTGGTTGACATAAGCGGTGATGAAGCGCTGCCAAGTAACGGCCTGCTCTTTTGGAAACAAAACAAAAGCAAGTATAGCAAGATTGCAATTTTGGCTGAAGATTTACTGTCCGCCCCAGCATCACAGGCGTTTGTAGAAAGGATTTTTTCACTTTGTGGAATTTTAACTGTTGGTCGCCGCAATCGAATGAAAAAATCATTAGAGATGAGAGTTTTTATGAAACTGAACAAAAACTTGTAATTATAATTCAACCAGATATTTTCTTTCAATTTCAAAAAAAAAAATCTTATTATAACTCAATTGAATCATTGAATGACTATTTGTATGGTTATTTAGATGTTTATTATTAAATTAAAAAATTTTTAAATTTTTTTCTTGAAACTTATGTATTACATTATTTCTTAAAATAATGATAGGGGAGACCGGGGCTAGTTGTCAGCAGGGGTAAGTTGACGAATTGCGTTTATCTGCAGAGTCTTTTATCAAAAAGTATCAGAAATCTCAGGGAACTTTCCTTTTTGACCATTTCATCTTGGGTCCTATGAATAAAACTACTATAAATATTCCAGTCACAATTGATTTACTATTATCAGTCAGGTTTTTTTAGTAGTTGTCGTTTTTCAGGATCTTTAGGCAGTTTATTGAAAGGTATTTGGGGTTTATTGGAAAAATTTTCACAGGGGAAGCTGGAAAACAAAAATATCTTTATAAAATCAATTTTTTTAAAATTATTATTTGTAACAATATTAAAAAAATTTATTTTTACAAAAAAAAATTTTTTTAATTTATTTTTTACAAAAAAAATTTTTTAGTGGATTTTGCTACCAGGAACAAAGGTGGGGTGTTGTTTTGGCTTCATATTCGAACTACTAACTGCTTCTAGCTCATAGAAATATTAAAAAGTTTTTATAAATTTTTACTCACTAATACGTTTGTAATCTTTATTATAGTTTGCGCCAACTTACCACGGGGTGGGGTAAGTTTTTTTTTTTTTTAAGGCCCCGAAAAGAGCCATAAGATTATTATTTTTTTTTTTTTTGAATGCAACAAGTACAAGTTACCCAAATTCATACACTTCAAGACTACACTTTAATTTTTTCAAAAAAATGTGTCGTTAGGACTACTAATTGCTGTGAAATTTGATAGAAGTAAAATATGAACTGATTTAGAAACTGAAATAAGAATTAAAATGATTGAAATCATAAAAACTGAACTGAAATTTCATCAGAACTGAATCAAAAGAAGTAAAATTAAAATTAGAAATTAAATCAATGCTTCAAGAACTAAGTAAAATTGGAAATTGAAATTATATTTAGAACTTAAATATCACTGCCCCCTCCCCCTCATTCCCATTTGAGTTAATATTTACAAAAATTAAGAACTATTTTTGCAAATGTTGCTTTTACTTTGATAAGTTTATACATGTCACCCCTTAATGTAAGTACCTAAAGGCAAAAAAATCCTCGGGACCTACCTTGTTAATGAAAGTTGCAGGGTACGGGATGTCCTATAGTACAATTACACTAGTTTATTTAAAGATATATACATTGAATACTAAATGAAACTTTTAAAGTTGTCAGGTACATAAAAGCAGATGAATGAAATTATTTAATTTATCTCGAACTCAATCGAAGATAAAAGAACCTATTCTTCCACAGCTCTAGTAGATACCCTACATTTTTTAATTTGGTCTTAGGGGTTATAATAACGGCGACCTTAACCTAAAGGTTTAAAAAGGTTTTTGTTGTGTTTTATATAAATTTATACCTTTTATTTGTATAAAGCATAGTTGATAACGCTTCCCGGCAGAAAAGTAACTTACTGGCCAAAGGGCAACTTTTTTAGGAGGGAAAAGCTAACGCCGACCGCCTCCCTGAGAAGTTTTTGCTCGTAGAATGTTCTAGTTTCCACCTCCAGTGGCTTCCGCCTTCCAATTGGCGGCAGCAGCCAGAATTTTTCTTTGGAGGTAGAATGTTTTTGAGGCCACCGCTAATCAGAAGGCGAAAATTACTGGTTGACGCCGTTGGAAGATATTTTGGAGGCATGCTGATTTTTGACGTCGTCAGAAGATATTTTGGAAGCTTCTCGAGTTGATTTCGCCCTTTAATTAGCGGCCACCACCAGAATTTTGTTATTGAGGCAGAATGTTTTAGAGGCCACTTGATATAGAGGCAGAATGTTTTAGAGGCCATTTGGAGGCAGAAGTCACTGCCGGTGTCGCGTGACAAAAGTTCCTCCCATACTCAATGAAAAAGAAGCAAGTATTGCTGATATAATACTTTTTAATACTAGTGATCATGATGAGAATGATGAAGATGACGTTTCTGTTGATTTCACTTTAGAGAATTCAGTTAATACAAGTTTTATGTCAATTTTGCTTCTATTTGAGTTTGCTTATTTTGCTGCTTTTATTGAAATTTGTTTAAAATCACAAGAATTTTTTTAAGCTAAGTTCTACAAAAAATAAACATATTTACTTTTAAAGTGAAGCAGCACGATATTAATACAAAAGCACGTAATGGCTGATTTTATTCAACGCTTTGATCTTTTCTTTATTTATCTAGTGAGCACCCAGGACAAAATTTTTATAGATTTTCTGTAAAAAAAAATCTATCCTATTTTCTATAGGCTTTTAAAACATATTGCCTATAGAAATTCAACTACTAAAAGTCTATAGAATATGCAATTGAAAGTCTGTAGAAGTTTCTATAAAAAAGATCAATACTATTTTCATAAGCTTTTGAAACATGATATATAGAAATTTAACAACAGAAAGTCTATAGAAGTTTCCATAGATCGTATTTTTCGAAAGTGAGTTGAAAATATTTTCTATTATCATTTCAGATGGTCTATAGAAGCGATGGACTATATTCCATCGATTATAGTCTATACTATATTATATATTATCTTAAATATACTGTAGAATATAAAAAGTCTATAGAATTGCTATATATAGCAATTTTATAGACTTTTTGTGATATTCTACAAACTATCTGTATATTGCATATAAGGAATACTTGCTATTGGGAGTAAAAAGAAGAAAAAGTGCATTTACAAACATTTAAAACAAATGACTATATATTATATTAAATGACAATTTAATTAAAATGAGACAGAAATGCAAGATGTACATTCTTATAATACCTTTCATATTTTAACTCTACTTAACTTTCGACGCAATAATTAATTTCATTTTGATTGCTGTTCGCACATCCTTTGACGACACACCCAGTATCTGACAAGCACAAGCTAAAAATACAAAAGAGTTCAATTATTTATTGGTTTTCGTTGTTTAACAAAGAAATTTAAATGCTATAACTATTTACCAACAGAACCATCAACAAGGTCTCGACAAAGTTTCGGCTTTGCTACTTTTTCAGGTGGGCATTACTTTGCTTGCCAGAAAAACTGACACTTTTTAAATAGTTTGTGTTCCCCACCAATTACATCAAAAGATTGTCTACAAATCTGTTTATACTATGCGATTTGTTAAATTTGCTAAATTTTCCATGGTCAATGTATATTTTGTGACCTGACACTAATTGTTTCTAAATTACAAAGTAAAAGTATAATGAATATATTTTATGTAATTAAGTTTTGCAACATGAAAATTCCTACACTACTAGATCCATCTGGGTTGTTAGGTTCTTTCCAGATTGGAATGGATAAACAAGTTTCAGTAAGATTTAACTTAGAAACAAGACTGTCAATAAGGCATTACTATGGCAGAGCTGCATGAAAGAAGCCACTTTTTTGTCAACACAATATCAAATGAAGAAAGGATAAGTTTTATGAATAGACTTTGACATCAAAAGATTGCAATCACATTTTCCATATTTCAGGAAGGACTTCTTCCAATATTCTGAAGTGGATGATTACTAATTTATGAAAGATGACTCCCTATATATGGAAAATGGAGCAACATGACTCCTTATTTATGGAAAATGGAGCACATTGTTACTCTGCCAAAGCGACTCAAAAATGGTTGAATCAAAATGAGATTTTAATTCAACCATTAATATATATATATATATATATATATATTATTATATATATATATATATATATATATATATATATATATATATATATATATATATATATAATGTATCATAAACCAGGATATGTGCACTTTCACAAATACCAAAACATGATTGGGATGGACTCCAGTCAACCGGTGAAGATTTCTATAATTTCAAAGACACATCCAACGAGAGAGGATTTGTTTGCTGGTACGAATGCTAATAAAATATACTGTCGTGAATCTCTAGTTAATGTTTATGCAAAAAAAAAAAAAATTATAGTTAAATTTTATCTATAGTTAAAAAATGCATTTCTTTAGATAAAACAATACGAAACAATAGAAAACAATTTTATTTTTGTTATTTATTATAATACTTGTCTTTTCTCAACTAGAGAAAGTTGAGTCATGAAAAAAAAATAATAATAATGGAGGTCGACCGAAAAATCCGACATTCGAAATTTATCCAATGGATGATGCCACATTCCAGCCAAAATTGATTATGTCGCAACATGGCATGAAAAAGAAAATAAGCACGATCAAGAAAACTGTCTATATTGCTGGTGGTCTATTGCAACAGTTTTTAGATAAAGGTGTGCATGAAGTGACATTTGAACAGGTTACATCAATAAGCGAGTTAGTAAAATTTGAAAACCGCCTTGAGAACAATATAATAAAAGAAAAGTTAAAAAGAAAATTTGATGCAATCGGAACTGTTTGTAAGGATGCAAAAACGCTATGTTATGCAATTTAAGATTCTGTAATGACGGAAGAAGTACAATCAAAATATAACCTAATGTATGGTAACCATGTGCCAAACGAGCAATATACTGATCATTTGTCATTTGCACACGACTAACCTTTTTGTCAACAATTTTAATGTCTTTAGAGTCATAGCAGGTTCCTAAAAAACAGTTAAAAACTTATTTCAGTGAAAGGTTAAAGCAAGGAATGAAAAGAGCTGTTGCTTCCAAAGGAGACTGAACTATTTATTCGTTTTCTTTTATTTGCTATTTTTTAAGTTTAGATATATGCATATATCTTTATATATTTACTATGTTTTGATATAAAGTTTTTGAAGAAATATAGCTGCGTTAATTTTTTGGCTTGGAGAAAACAAAGAAAAGTATAATTATGTTATAAATATAATGTAATAAATAATGAAAGGAACATTAACGTTCCTTTATTATGATAATCTATTTTCTTTATTATAGTATAAGTTGTACGTTGAAAATGATTATCTTAAACGAACAAGTTATTCTAATAAGTTAAAATGATTTTAAAAGTTTGCTTGATTGAAACTTAAGTATGAAAACGTGACAAAATTAGTAAAACTCACGTAAAATCTACGTATTTTTGATTACGCTTAAACCGTCTCCTACACGTGTTTGTTCAGGATTTAACACTTTCGCTGCCAGCTACGAGTATACTTGTAGTAAGTTGGCGTCATTTATTTTTATTTGCGAACTACGAGAATACTCGTAATAAGCCGGCGTCATGAGCTTGCTAAGTACGAGTTAACTCGTAGTTATACTAACTTGCTTCAAATAATATGTGCGCATGACTGGCTTTGTCAGTTAATTTTTTTTTTTTTTTTTTTCTTAGCTTCACATTTGGTTTCAGAAAATATTACATGAAATTATTCAAGTTTTTATTTTAAAAATCCAGGGAACCTAATTTAAATGCGGATAAAGACAGAAATAGCTTAGAACAGATAAAAATAAAACATTGATATTGTAAAAATTATATTTCATGAAAATTTAAGAGCAAAGCTATTCTTTTGAGTGATACATTCTGAAAAATTAGCACGTCTCTTTTGTCTTTCCATTTAGCAACCACTACACCCTCTCTGCTTCTGCTTATATTGTCTCCCTGTTTAAGTTTTGCTTTTGTACCCTCTTTTAGATTTGACTTTCGGTCAGTTCTTAAAGTACTACAAATGTAGGTTTTTTTATTTACCATTTGCAAAATGTTTTTTAACATATTAAAAAACATCTTATTGTGTACTTCAAATTTTTTTCACATTTTTAATAACATGCAGTATAATATAGTTGTCAAATATATTTTTAGCTTTTAGTCTAAAAAACGCAATTTAGAATTAAGAAAACAAAATATAAATTACCTTTTTTACTCATGATGACTGCCAATGTGCATGTTCATGTGCCAAAAAATTGAAGCACTATTTATACCAATAATGCATCAAATAAGCTACATTACTACACCATTTCAAGATGTAATTGAGAACTTGAAAGTTGTAATTAAGAAAAGTAAGATGTAATTGAGAAATACAACATGTAATATAGAAATTTTAAAATGTTATTGAGAAACCCAACTTGTAAATAAGAAATCGCAATATGTTCTATGAAAAACAAAAGTTATAAATTAGAAAACGTAATAAGTAATATGTAAGTGAGAATACATTATTTCTAATTGCGAATTCACAAAATGAGCTTAAAGGTCATTATAAAAATATTCTCGTGCATGCATTTTAATAAATTGATAATACCAAGTTTAGCATTTGTATGGACCAGCAATACAGTAATACAGTAATGGAATTGAAAGATCGTTGTATTATTTGCCTATACACTATGAACAGAAAGTCTGTTATTAAGTTGAACCCGTGAAAGCATTTATTTCATCATATTTCTTTTTATAAACCTCTGGAACAACCAGATCCACCTTGTCCAATTTGTAGACATGAAATACATACAACTAAACAAGTTGAAAGAAAACATCATGTTTTATCTTCATCGAATGATAGAAGAAGATTTTTTGAATGTGCTGAGCGAAATGACGATTGGGTGACTCTGGCGCAAAACTTAGGTGTCAAACATAAGATAGCATAATATTGACAGTAATTAATTACAACTTTCATTTTCTAAGTTAAAACTTACGTTTCTTAATTACAATTTTCATCTTCTCAATTACAACTTTCATCTTCTCAATTACATCTTTCATGTTCTCAATTACATCTTGAAAAGGTGTAGTCACTGCAAAAAATTATACTAATTACGGTGTTACGAGTAAATCGTACTTCGGCAGAAAAAATTTTCTTCTCCATTGCCAAACTACGAATATACTCGTAGTGCTTTTTTTTTCGTCAGTTGTATTCAGAATAAAAAATACTATAGAACTATTTCAGATTAAAAATATTTTTTTATTGAAATGTTGATATCTAGCCTCGGCAAAAATTAATCATTGCAGACATTATGGCTCGGCAGAGAAATAACGCATAGTTTAAAATAGCTCGGCAGCGAACGTGTTAAGTCCCATACTGAAACCTCATTTAATACTTGCTTGAAACCTTATAAGACACGTATTTAAAACCTCAATAAATGCATGCTTAAAACATCATTAAAAAAAAGTTGTGAAACTCCAGTAAAATTCCCGTGAAATCTACGTGTTCTTGGTTTACGCCTGGATCGTGACAAATACGTGTCTAGAAGGGTTTTAATTCCGAATTTGAAGCTAGATGTTCTGACTTGGTGGACATGAAATCATTGCGCTAGAGGTAGCTACAAAACTAGTTGATAGTTTGTATTATTCATTATATCTCAAGTTGTACATGTACTAAAGTAGTCAAGCAAATGCTCTCAATTTCTATTCATTGTCCGCGTTATTTCTTAAAATATTAAGAATGTCTAGCTATATGCTTGGTTCTATTGCTGTTGCCTTAAATAAATGAAAGAAAGTTGAAATGATTTGTTAGATGAGTCCAAAAATTTTCAACGAATCCGACAGACTTTATAATTTTATTTTTATTGTTTAAAACAAAAGATTTGCAACAATGCGCAACGAGCATGGTTCGCAAAAAAAAAAATAGGTTGCACGTCCATCTCTTATACGTTCATGGAAACGCATTTAAGAGCGATCTCAAGTCCTGATACTCAAAAGCCTAAAATTACTTAACAAAATAAGTATATTAAATAAACAAAAATTAGCAACAATAGTTGTTGGAATACTTGGTCTCCCACGACTAATTCATAGCCATCTAAACAAGGATTTTCCAATAGTCCATTTTAATTTAGAATAAATATATACTTAATACAAACAAACTATTCAGAGTAGAATTATATCATATATTATGCATATTATATAATTGTAATATGTATAATATATAATATATATAAAAAAAAAAAAAAAATTAACAATGATTATAACTTTTACATATTTTTCGTATCAAGCTTTTCTTTTTTTTTTTTTTCAATTTTTTTTTATTTATTCCGAATTTTTCTACATGTTGAATCGAGTTTTCTTTTACTTTTCGTAACATCACTTTCAGATGAATTATGTTCATTTTCACTACTGTAGAGTTTTTTCGAGCCAAAAATAAAAAATATACGTATCATTCCATTTCTATATTGTTATCATTCCAATATGATATCGGAAAAAAAGTTCATCGGAATGACGAGAGTTCCGGTATATACCGAGATTTAAGCTAACTACAAAACCGGTTAAAGTTTTTTTGGCGATATTACTTCTTAATTATTCGGATGACGCTTTTTTTTTCCGATCTCATATCGGAATGATAACTATACGCAGACCCTTATTTGGCGCCGCATAATTATGCAGGGTTACCTATCTTTGAATATCTTGATAGGATCAAATTAATTTTTGATATTTGTTTCATTCTTTGTTTAACGTTTTTAAACAAGTTCGTTAACACGACGTAATGAAAAACGTTATCATAAAAATGTTTACATTTTTATTTGATGTTCATTTCGACTTTTCTTTTCTTCAATTGAGCTCTCAAAAACTTCAACATGGTCAAAAAATCAAGTTTTACTTTTTAAACTTCCTTTTTTTTTGGAAGTTTGGATTTTTATCGAGCCTGTACATTTTTGTAATAAAAGCGTTGAGTTGATTTTTTAAATTTAATGCATTTATTACAAAAACATGCAAGTAAATATAGATTAAACAAAAGTTTTTTTAGCAAACTTGTGCTCTTTTTCGCCTCGTTTAAGAAGCAAGAAAAAACATGGAATGAGTCTATCTATTTCTTAGAATAGTAAAAGACAAAAGTTGACAAAAACAAGAAACTTACTCATAATATCTTCATGAAGCAAACTATGAAATTTAACAGTTCTGTTTCATTTACTGCACCATCCGGTAGCTTCAGTTCAGCCATAAAAAACAACTGTGAGTTCGGCGTTATCCATGTTACTTAGGTGGAACTCTACTCCATCAACTTTACCCCAGATTCCCGCTTTTGTAGGGTGCGCACATCCATCAGTTCCATTATACAGGCTGTAAAAACTTTCCTTGTTGTTAGATATACGAGCATTGCAGCAAGAAGAGTAAAAGCCCCAATCCCAAGGAATGCTCGACATTAAGTTTAGAATTTTGTCACAATACTTGCAATGAACAACGCGACATATCCCTGTACTGGGACCTTCAGCTTTTACCTATGGAAATGATGCCATTTCTCCAGAAGAAATATAAGGGAGATCTGTAGCTAGACTTCCATATTCCTTAGTGGTTCCAAAAGCAATTAGCGTTTTACTAGATTTTTTTTTAACGGTGCATTTCTAACTTCTTAACTCTCTCCAACTCACGTTATAAGATAATGGTTTATGATCTAATAAACTATTTCCCATCATTTTTACATAATAAATGTTACATTAAGAACCCAACAATTCCTAAAGTTTAAGAAAATGAAAATTTTTTACTTTACGAAAACGATAATGTTCGCATAGAGGAAATTCCGTTCAAATAGGATTTAAATTCTTCGATGAATCTCTAAAATGCTGTTTAACGACCATTGTAAAACTTAAAATAAACTGGGATTAGAATGCGCACTTTTTAAAGCTACTCACATAATAAGCTTTGATTACTTTAACTTTAGTCACAAGAATATATAGTCTGGAAACTAACAAAAGTGCTTTGTTTATGTTATTGTTCAAGAAATTACTAGTTCTCATTCTTCCGAAGGTGCAGAGTAACGCAAATAAACAAAAAAACTCCATAGCGAAAGTTCTTAAATTTTCAATTTTCCCCTAATTTTTATATAGTTTTTTGATTTTTAATTTTCCCCAAATAATGCAGATGAGTTGTGGCATAAGCTGAAGAGTCTTTTTAAAAAGTTAAAGGGTGACCCTAGGAATTAATACTCAACGTTTTTTGGACTACTGTCAAATAATCTGCCTAAAACTGCCTAAACATTTTGAAGAACGTACTTTTTCCAATACTCTATTGCTATCACCTAGCAAATGATATTTTTTTTAAAGATTAAAAAGATTTTATAGATAATTTGAAACTATCATACCGATAACATCAAATTCAATGGTGAGAAACGCGAGAAATCAACCAAGAGTATAAAGGATGCAGAAATAAAAAGTTTGCAATAGTTAGCTGGATATACAGCTATTCACAAAAGTTTAAACGATTGCAGAATTTTTAGATCTTCGGTTTTTCTTGAATTAAAATCTAACGGAAATAGATATCAAAATAGTTTTTTTACCAATTTGGTAAAGAGGTTATTTGTTAATAGAATAAAAATAAAGTAGGTTTCAACTCAACACTGTTTACTCAGAAATCTCATTAAAAGGTGGGTGATACAAATTCAGAGGTGTCACAAAAGTTTAAACGATTTTATTTAGGATCAGTTATTTGCTATTTATCTGATAAATCCGGTGCGAATTTTTTTTTTATTTTTAAATAAAGTTAAAATGAGTAGTTTTACAATCAAAAAATTCATCACAACATTATCAGGAAGCTTTTAATTCATTAAAAATCAACTTGAAATATTGTAAATTTTAAATTAATTAATATTGCGTGCAAATTGGTCGAAAATCAGTTTCTAGTGACATCTAATGGCAAGTTATTGGTATGGCGAGGACAAAAAATCACACAAACGTTCAAATAGACAAAATACTTCACATTTCTGAATATTGCGTCAGAAAAACCATCAAAACCTGGGCACTTACCAAGGACGTCACCGACATGCCGCGTACTGGGAGACCATCCAAACTCAGCAACCGTGACAAAAATGGTATATTCAGAATGAGCAGAGAAAACCCCAGACTCAGCTACAAAAAGCTAGCACAAATCTTCAACAAGTCAAAAAATAATCCAAAAGTTAGCAGAGAGCTCGTGAGACGAACATTGTTGGACAAAGGTATTGGAACGTACATAACTGCTAGAAAACCTATTCTTTCAATCACGGATAAACATAAACGACGAGTGTGTTCCAAAGAAAGGCTGGACTGGTTTGTAGAACAGTGGGCAAAAGTTATTTGGAATGATGAAGCTAACTTTCAAGTTGTAAACCGCAAGGGAAGAATCTATGTCAAAAGATTTTCAACTGAGAAATATTCAGACAGGTTTTTGCAACATTGTCGACCAGGCGGTAGAGGTTCGGTTAGCATCTGGGGATGTTTTTCTCACAAAGGTATAGGCTTCTGTGAGCTGTGCAAAGGCCGAATTAATCAATACACCTACAAGAACACATTGGAAACGTGTTTAGTTCCATCAATCAGACACTTTTTCGGCAGAAGCAAGCAATTCATTTTTCAACAAGACGGGGCTTCAGCTCACACAGCTCACTCAATCAAAGAATATTTTTTGAAAAAAAAGTTCAATGTGATGCCCTGGTGCTCTAGATCACTAGATCTCAACCCAATTGAAAATATTTGGTCTTGGATCTACAATCAACTGACATACCATGAAATTCAATCAACTCAGCATTGAAAGCAATTTTTGAATTAATACTGGCTGAAGGAACCTCACGTGATGTGCATGAAATTAGTTGAATCAATCCATAAACGAGTTTATCTTTGCTATAAAAACAAAAGAGGACACTTTAAATACTAGTTTTGCTTTTTTTTTTCATTTTTTGTTCGAATGTTACAATTCGTTTAAACTTTAGTGCTTCTTATTTTTCCTATATGATTTTTTGTAATTGTTTTTTTGCTGACTAAATATCAAAATTTTTACAATATCTTCAAATTCATTTTAAAGCTAATTACTTTTTCTTTGATAAATAAAAAAAATTAAGTCGATATCATTTTACAGTTTCTTTTTATTAAACAAAAACTAAACATACTTGATAAAAATTCTGTAATAGTTTAAACTTTCGTGAATAGCTGTATATCGTTTTATGTTAAATAACTAGTTATACCCAAATACATACATACATACATACATACATACATACATACATACATACATACATACATACATACATACATACATACATACATACATACATACATACATACATACATACATACATACATACATACATACATACATACATACATACATACATACATACATACATACATACATACATACATACATACATACATACATACATACATACATACATACATACATACATACATACATACATACATATGTATATATTTATATATATATATATATATATATATATATATATATATATATATATATATATATATATATATATGCATATATATAGATATATGCATATATATGTATATATATATATATATATATATATTAGGGTAGGCCAAAAACAAAAAATTTTGAAAATCTAACATGTCTGCAAACAAATGTGATCCTTTTCACATATGAATACAAACTATAAAAAAAAATTTGGAAAAAAATATCATTAAGTGCTGCCGAATTTGATTTGATTATTTTCATTTTTAGTCTAAAATATGTCAAAATAAGGATTTTGTAGGAAAGTAAAAAAAGATTAAAATTTTTATATCTATAGGAAATATTTTTTATTTGAGGCTGTTCATTTAATAGGCAACACGTTTTTGAACTTTTTTGGACTTCCCCCATGTATAATTTTGTGTTACTTGTTAATCAACTCCTCCCCCACCCCCTCTTTTATGCGCAGTGCTATTATTGTTAAAAAAGATATAACTCTAAGTAATTTTTTGCTAAAAATTTACTGACTCCGCTATAATAAGAATTGTAATTAAAAGGTTTTTTTCACGTCACATTGTAGCTAACCACCCTTTCCATGTGATATTTGCTGACACTTTCAATACCCCTCCCCCATATGGGGAGGGGTTTACCAAAATACAAGTAATAACTGCTTTTATAACCCCTTTTTAAATCATATATTGCCTGGATTACAGAAGAGTTATTTTGTTTGGAATTTTTTTGGGGTCTAATTAAAAACAGAAAAGCTAATGAAAAAGTGGTTATTATTTATTCTCAGCTAAATCAACGAATAATTGCTTCTTGTTAAAATTGCCTACAACTTTTCTGTGATTTTAAACCAAGTTAAAAACTTCGTTTCGTACTGCCTCGTCCTAAAGATAAGAAATATTATTTATCTATAATTTATTCTAAAAGTAGATTTGTATGATTATTTAGATTTTTATTCATAATTTCTTCTCAACTAATTTTACGGTTTACCTTTGTAAGTATTTGGAGATAATCAGAACACAACTTAATTCTTCTCTCGGCTGCGTCATTAGTCACTTTTAGAGTTTTGATAAACAGCTTCATTTTCAAATAATAGGCATTGTCGTCCCTTTTTGAAGAAGGAATTTTAAGCCATTTTCCATCATCTTTTAAATTATGAAAAATCAACCAAGACTTGTTCCCAATATAAGATAAAATATCGGAATTTTTTCTAATCACTGGAAGAGTTGGTTTACCGCAATTGATACCAAGTGGTTTTCCGTATTCTAGCATTTTTTTTGCAATTTTATCTTTATCATTTAGAGAAAGTTTATTTGAAAATAAACTTAATACAGACACCTGCTCGGTTAGATACCAAGAGTGTCTGCTTAAAACATATTGGGCTTTTTCAGCAGGTACACCGAAGTTTGGTATACCTTTAAGTGCTTCTAGATCATTAAATAATTCTATATCATTAATTGGTGCATCGCAAGCCTTTGACGCTTCTAACCAAGCTTTAATGTAAATGGCTGAGCTAAAAGTCTAAAAGATTTTAAGGTTTTTTAAATCAGATTCGGGTAAATCTTTTTTAAATATTAACATCTTTGGTGCATACAGCAAATGCGCCATCCATCTTGCATGATGGTGAGCACCACATGTTTTCCATTTCTTGGGCTCTTCTCCACCTAATAGAAAAATTGCTTGTTCTGCAGCCTCTTTGTAATCGTCTCTTGGGTGATGCTTAGAGTGCAATACTTTCTCTAAGAAATTGCGAGTTTCATTTGTTTTTTGTTTTAAGAATGAATTTTCAAGATCAAGGGATCTATTTGAAAGTTTGAGAGGAATTTTTTTAGAGTGAAGCCATTCTTTTTGAAAATTATTAAACTCTATATTATCATCAGATGATGTCTCTTTTTGAAATAAAGCTTTCCAAAACGACCCTAGGATTAATTCTAAAACATGATGACGACATGCAAGCCAAAGAAGCGTTTTTACAGATTTGAATTCTTCAAGAAGAGTTGCCGCTCCGTTTCTTACTCCAGTATTACAAGCCGTTGTATCGAAAACTTGGGCAACAATAATATCTTTAAGATCCCATTTTTCTAAATCTTCTATGATTCCTTTACATATAGAATGACCTGTGCCTGACTGAATAGGTTTAATAGATAAAACTTTTTCTTCCTCGCAGTTTGGAAAACCACTTGCTAAAACAGTTAAATAGTCAAACTTTTTACCAGATATTTGCTTCATAAGTTTCCCATCCCAATGAAGAGTTAAATAATCTAATCTAACTTTTTTTTTAAATTCTGCCATGATATTTCTTGCCATAATTTGTCTATTTTGCTTATGTGCTCTTCTAATTGTGTTTAGTGAAATATCTATATCATTAGCTTTAACCCCACCTAAAAAATACAGAATATAATTTTTCTTATCAACTAATCACACTAATAAAAAACTCATGAAACTGATTAGTGATTTAAGTATCAATCAAAAAGTAACCTAGAACCAGGATTGCTGAAACATCATAAGCTGTGCGTTTGATTGTTTAGATCTATCAGCAGTTGCTGTTATCATTGGATGACAAACAAAGTTTCTTGGCAAAATTAAATTGATATTATCTGGTACAACATTTTCCATTACACCTGCAGAAGATTCAAAATTATTTACTTCATAATCAATTTTAGAAGAGCTCTGAGAATCTGAGTACATAGAACCTCTAGACGCAGCAAAAGATGATTCTTCAGTTGAGTCACAATCACTTTTATAAACGCTGAAATCAATTTCTTTATCATTTAATTTTCTTTTCTTTTCTTTATCGATTCTTAATTTGTCTTTTTCCTCCTTCTCTATTTTTCTTTTGACACTCAATTTTAACAAATTATCTTTTCCACCTAGTCCTCCGGTTTTTACTCCACTTTTGAGTGTTGAAAACCAGAAAATATCTTCTTCTGCATTTAAATTTGATCTGGTTTTTTTAACATATTCTTTCCAATTCGGAGAACTAATATCAAAAAAATTGTCCATTATTTTTCTAAAGCCTTGAATAAGTAAATCTTTTTTTGAAAAACATTTATGTTTAGACTTTGCAAGACTTCTCCATTTATCATGTAACTTAATAATACTTTTAATAATATACTTTTCCTGCTTGCAAGGAATATCAGCTTTATCCCAATAAACTGTAACGGTTTTCATTGTTAATTTTGCAGCTAATTTTAATTTTGAAATGTTGCTTTTAGTACCTAATTCTTTTGTACATTTAGAAAACACTTAAATCGAATTGTTCATCATTTTTAATTGATACCTTAACAAGCAAAACAGAAGATGAATTTAAGTTTATTTTCAAATTGAAAAATAAAGTTATTTTTGAAAATAAAAAATTTAAGTTATAAAAATCTTAAAATAGTATAAACCTAAAAAATCTGTAGACATCTCTAGTAGTAGGCAGAGAACTGGTATTAATATCTGACAGCGGATATCCAACCAACCATATTTCATTTGTCGATTTCAATACTTTTGAGTATTTCTTTTTAATTGACTCAGTCAAATTATTTTTTACAGACAAATTATCTTTTCTTTTTTGTGTATGCGATGCCATGTTAAAATGTTAAAATGAATTAAGTTTTATGACTGCTAGAAAAATAATAAAACGTAAAACATCTTCATTTCTTAAAAACGAATGGAAAGATGAATATAATTATAGAATTAATAAATTTAGTTGCTTTCTTAAAAAATATATTAGTGTTATGATACGTGCTTCTTCGTTTTTTTTATTAACCTTGTTTTTTAAATTATCTTTAAACACATCTAAGCTAACTATGTTGTTTGAAAATAACAAGTTATCTTATTTTAAATCAAAAATCTTTACGTATCGTAAAATTTCATGGTATTTAATTATATAAAAAAGAATTTTAATTACATTTCTTTTTGTACGTAAACTTTATGATTTAGCGGCTGTTACTTATGCAAAATATTTAGAAAAAAAAGAATAATTCGAATCAAAATACAACAAATTAGTTAAAATAGATAAAAAACTGCTGCATGCTGCAGTAGATTATGTTGCTTACATTTTTTTTAAATAAACAAGAATGCGTCGCGTGAAATGTTTGTTTACATGAAATACAATAGAAATATGCCGTCATTAGTAAATATTATGCCGAACAAATTAAAAAACGGAACAGAAGTAATGGAAGTTTTGTGTTTTGGATTTATTCATATAACTGAAACTTAAAATGAAATTCGGCAGAACTTAGAGATGAGCTACATAAACACTTTCATAACAAAAAATGATTTTTATAGTGAAAGGAACAATATTTTATGCAGCTACTAGAAAAATTGATACTTTGAAAAATGTATGTGGGACTGTGGCCTACCCTAATATATATATATGTATATATATATATATATATATATATATATATATATATATATATATATATATATATATATATATATATATATATATATATATATATATATATATATATATATATATATATATATATATATATATATATATATATACAGTGCTGTGAATAAGCTTTAGCCCACTTATTAAAACTCATGTTTTCTTAACAGATCTTGGATAATAGCTTCCGATTATTTTTTTATATAAAATAATCTCTAACTTCAAACAATACGAAACACTATTGCAACAAACAAAAGCAATATTTGTTAAAAAATACATAGATTTTTGTATTTAGGTATCTAACGTGTTTATTTTTATCGTATACTGATCTAAATCCTATTCGTATCAGCTCGTTTGTTCTTAGTTTGCTCTTGCATTTTTGTTTATTTATTGCTGTGAAATCTTCATATTAGATGATAGGACAGTTTACAAAGATATTTCAAATATGCTATGTGTTTAATATTATTTTTAGTTTATTTACGTGCGAAACTTCTTCTAATTTATGTTAATTTTGTTTTGTTTTTTTCTTTAGTGTTATCATTTTTATTGATATTTAAGTAATAAAATGGGTAAAGTTCCACTACTCGAACGTAAAAAAATTATCTTGTTTCACGAAGAGGGTTATTCTTAACGACAAATTGTCCAAAAAGCAAAATATTCAAGGACAGCCATTAGAGAATTATAAAAAACAGGGGATCTCTTGAGGATAAAATTCGAAGTGGAAGACCTCCAAAGCTTACAAAACATGACATTAAGTATTTAAAAAATGTGTCTCTGCGAAATTGGAAAAAAACCTCCAGTGAACTAGCCTAAGACATTTAGGCTGCGATTGGGACAAATGCTTCCTCATCTTGCTTTCGACGACATTTGCTAAAAGCTGGGTTAAGAGGGTGTTTTGCAGTTCGAAAGCCTTTACTACGTCGTGGCAATAAAGAAAAAAGACTTAAATATGCAAAACAGTATAATAATTGGAAGCAAGGATTATTAAACCGTGTACTACACACAGATGAATCAAATTTTGAATTGTTCGGTAGCAGAAGACGACAGTATGTAAGAAGAAGGGTAGGAGAGACTTATCGCCCTGATTCTGTTTTAGTGTGGCGTCGTATTTCATCATCCTGAGTAGGTGATTTAATCAGAATTGATGGCAAACTGACAGGAGAACAGTATAAAGAAACTTTAAGACATCATGCAATACAATCTGGAATGAGACTAATTGGTAATAATTTCAATCTACAGCAAGACATTTATCCCAAACATTGTTCCCGAGTGGCCAAAATATATTTACAGGACATGTGTGAGGAGGGAGTTCTCTATGAACTGGCCTTCTCAAAGTCCAGATTTGAATGTTATTGAACATGTATGGGATTACTTGAATAAATAAAAGGCTGAGTTTAACCCCAAAAATGTTGAAGAATGTTTTCGATCATTAAAAAGAGAGTGGGACAATATTCCTTAAAATTTCATTACAAAGTTATATGAATCAACTCCCAGGAGATTCGCTTCTTTGATCAACACAAAAGGCGGACATACCAAGTATTAATTGTTCTTTCTTTTGTATGTATATATATATATATATATATATATATATATATATATATATATATATATATATATATATATATATACTAAAATGCAATCATGTTCACTAACACAAGAATTCAAAATATATTTTGAAGTCTATAGAAACTTTAATAGACTTCAAAAAATTGTCCAATGGTATTTTATAGAACTCAATTATTTTTATTGAACTCCTATAGAAATAAAAATGTTTTATAGAAAATGTATAGAACTTTTTGTCCTGGGTTCAAACAAACTCTGTCTATAGAATTGATCTAATATAAGATCAGAGAGATATTCTACTAAAGAACATGTGTCTTGAGAAAATGACGTCTATTGAATTTTATATTGTGAATTTTTATATAAAAAATTGTTGTAACATGTTACAATAATGTCTTAAATAAATGATATTTTGATATTTATACATAAATAGGCTAATTTATTCTTTCCAAATAAGTAATTGTGAAGCTGTATCAACCTAAAATTTAGGAACTTTTTCATTCGACCTATAGTAGTTCATTTCTCTACTTAAATTTGAGGGAAACATTCCCCAAGGCCACTACATATATATTATGCGTGTGTGTGTGTGTGTTTATACTTATACAAATATATATATATATATATATATATATATATATATATATATATATATATATATATATATATATTTATACATAATATATATACTATAATTTGCCATTACATTTTTTTTTGTTTCTCTATATGTTTTATTTAAATAATGAATGGTTGAGCATCTAAGTTGTTAAGTGTAAGCAATAGTTCAAAAATGTCAAAACTAAATTATTGAAAATATTAATAAACATTATATATTTGTTGAGAGTGAACTAAAGATTTAAAATTGTTTAAAATAATCTTTTACATAAAGAAACTTTTATTTTCAAAATAAATAACAGTAAAAATCAAAAAGTATTAATTAGAAATAGTAAAAACATTTCTTATTACTAGTCATTTGTTTCGTTACAGCAATTTATTTTTATTTTATTTCTTTTTTGGCTGGTATTAACAGAAAATTCATTTAATTTTTTCATTTCTCTGTGGCAAACTTTTTTTTACCAGTATTTTAATACTTTTGTTATAGCAACAGAAAGTGAAAGTGTCTGACTTCTTTATTTTTGACTGGTATAAATTAAACAATTTCCTTATTTTTGACTTGTATTATTTAAATGTAAGATTTTTAAAAAATAACAACTATAGAGGACAACAATAATTAAAAGATTGTTATGAAAAGAAGATTATTTTTTTTTATAAATTTGTTTATATCATTTATTGTTTTTTTAGTTGTTTTTTTTACTTATTAAAATAGCAAAGAAAAGACTTAAATTAAAATGAATTTTGGTATATTCTATTTATAATTTTGTTGCTAATAACTCTATGTATTGTTTTAATTTTTCTTTTTTCATGAACTAGAAAAGTTTAGTAGAGTGAAGATATAAAATCTCTTTAAAATGGAATACTTATTATTAGTTAACTAATTTCATTTAGGTTGGTCGAACTGACTGGGTTAAAGGTCCCGTTGTATATGGAGAAAATGTTGTTGTACAGTGGCCATCAAGTCATTTCAATGGTTCTCCTACTTGGAAAAGTTGTGAGGCATATGTCTTGAAATCGGGGGGTAAGCAGAATATAGGATATACATTTATATGCAGGTATAAAAGTTCCATTTTTTTTAATGAAACAAGTATTATAATATTTTATATTTTAAATGATTAAGATGATTTGGAGGAGTTGAACAATCAAGCAAATGCCCTTGTAAAAGTTGTTCCACCGCTACCAAACCAGCTAACTTTTAGTGTGTAGTTATGTTAAACATTTTAAAAAACTGGTTATGAATGTTAAATGCTATTTAAAAATATTTAATTCTAGTTTATTAGCTAATTTTAGAAATATGATGGTAAATGTTGGGCAAAAGCTAAACAATTGCGAATTGAAGAAAACATTAAGGTTATCAAAAGCATTGCATATTTATTGTATATTATAAATACTTCTAATTTTAACAATGGTTTTGCGGTATATTCTTTTTAATTTTATAGTAAACTTTGTTAAATTCAGTATTCCATTATTTTCTTATTTTAGAGAGCAGATAAAGTTGCTTTAGAAATTAAACTTGAGGAACTGAAAGAAGAGAATAAAGTTTTAAGGGACCAACTGCAAGAAAGAGCTACAGGTGTCTTTAAAGTTATACATATCTACATTTTTGTATCTGTATGTATGTATGTATGTATGTATGTATGTATGTATGTATGTATGTATGTATGTATGTATGTATGTATGTATGTATGTATGTATGTATGTATGTATGTATGTATGTATGTATGTATGTATGTATGTATGTATGTAAGTATGTATGTATGTATGTATGTATGTATGTATGTATGTATGTATGTATGTATGTATGTATGTATGTATGTATGTATGTATGTATGTATGTATGTATGTATGTATGTATGTATGTATGTATGTATGTATACAAACAGAGGTTCCACACTTTGTGGTTTGGGGGCGTCTCCATGAAGTCATTTTAACTTTAATGAAATTAACATAGCTGTATTGTATTTAAGTAGATTTTAAAGGAAAGGAATGCAATGAAAATAGTAAGTAAAGCTTTGAAATGCATTTAATAATAATTTATGCATCGTTAAAAAATTTTAAATGATTATTTAATTAGGAATTGCGCAACTTCTCACTACAATGGAGACATCAATTAAAGAGTATTCTGTATATGAAAAAAGTGAATGATGTTATGTTTCCTATTTGCTTCTTTTGTTTCTTAAATGAGTTGCATTTAATAATATTAATTTTAGTTGTTTTATCTTATTTGTTTTAATGACTTTTTTAGAGATTATTTGTATGTTAAATTGATTAGAAAGATCAACCCAGGACTTAACTAATGCAGTTTTGCAGTTAAACAAGCCCCATGATCTATCTTCTTTAACACATCATATACCAAAATTGAGAAAAAGTCTTACTTCTAACTCAAATCAATATTCAGATTTATTAAACGATTCTGTTGAATTAGAAAATGCATGTGACTTCAACGTAACTCAAAGTTTTCTTTCATCTTTTCAGGAGTGGAAGGCACTTAATATGGGCCTAGTAGAGCAACTTCCCACACTCTCAACACTTCTGATATGTCTGATCAACATAATCATTCATTTAGCATAACAAATAGTAATGCCTTTAATGACAGTCTTGTTTCTAAATCAAATTTTACTGAAACTCCTGTTTGTATATTTATTCCAATCTGGAAAGAACCTAACTACCCAGAGGGATCTAGTAGAGTGACAATTTTCATGTTGCAAAATTTATCTATTTCTTATTTATATATTTAATTATATAAATTATATTCATTAGTCGTTGAATTTCTATAGGCAATATGTTCCAAAAGCCTGTAGATAAAAGGATTGTTTTTTTGTATAAAAAATCCATACAAATTTTGTCCTGATATATTTTGAAGTCTATAGAAAATTCATATAGAAAATTCATATATTACACAAAAAGCAGAATATATATATATATATATATATATATATATATATATATATATATATATATATCTGTGTGTGTGTGGACTTTAAGTTTATTAATTTATTAAGGTTCTTAATCATTTATTTTATAGTTTATTGAGATGGACAGAAGAGCATGACATTTTCTTTCTTCGTGAAATATTACTCCGTAAGCCATACCGGTACAAAAAAGGGTTCATAGAAAGAGTTAAAGTTTGGGAAAAGATTGCAAATGCATTTAATTCCTCGAGTCAAAAAGTTTTTAAAGTTAAGTCAAGAGCTGTGCAAGACCATTTAAATTTTTTAATTGAAAACCATTTAAATTTTTTAATTGAAAACAAGATTTGAAGAAAAAATATCTGGGACTAACCCAGTAGAATCAGAGGTGGATAAAGTAGCTGTTGCTGAAATAATGGAAAGATTCAAAGAGGCTGGGGAAACACATTCATCACAGAGTGATGCAAAATTACTCAAACAAGTTAACGATCAAACTAAAGCTACTGAAATGCAAAAACGTTGTATGGAAACCTTGTCAGACACAACGGGAAGAAATGGGCAAAAAAGTGCAAGCTTACAGAAAATAATGGTTCTGAAACTATGGTATATCTACGAGAGAAAGGACAAGATAAAGACGCCCCCAAACAATTACGCAGGAAATAGTGCAACAACAATCGCAACAGCAAGCGACAATGTTAGAATTGATAAAACAACTTTCCCAAAAATAAATGAAATTCACTTGAAAGTGACTGTTTTCTTAAAAAAAAAAACTTATTATTTTCATAAAATAAAAAAAAATTACTTATAAAAGTTGATTTTAACGTTCAAACACTAAGTGAACTAGTTTTTTATTTTTGTCTTTTATTTTAATACAAAATATTCCTCAAGTGTAGGTGGATTAATACCAAAATAATTAGATGTCTGCGAACCATATTGTAGTTTTTTCTCCTTATCAACAAACCAATAAATAGCAATAATTTTCTCTCCTAGCTAAAACTCCCTTTTTACAAATTTTCTCCTTCATATATACCCTATGCTTTTCCTAAAATGTCCTTCCAAACACTGTCATAAATCACCGCAGACACATATTTACAATTCTTATTGGTAAAAACTATTAAAACTATTAAATCCCTAACGTCATTAAATTTTCTAGAACTTTCCGGAATTACACTCCTCCTTGATCCTTACGGATCATCCAAATAGCAATCAAAGTATTTCGACGGTATGCGACATTCCCGACCACTCCATCGCAAAAGCATTTCGATTTCTTGAGATCTATCTTCAGCTTCAACATTTTCCTCGTTCGTCTCTAATAGATCATTAATTTCCTCTCCTTGATTTTCAGCGTTCTCTTGACCAGTTTCAGTATTCATCTCTATTTCCTATTAGGGATAATGATGGAATGAGTATCATTTCCAGGTCTAATGTGTATCACATGACGCGGAATGGCGTTCACTTCTACAATTTGGTTCGACGCACTCCGAGTGTTCGTAGCTGGTTGCCACTTTTGGCGCCTCGCATTTGGTGGTTTCAGCTAGACTTTATCGCCAATTCGAAATCTCTCGTCCATGTCATTTCGTGTAGGAAGATTCTCTTTTTCCAATCCTTTCACACCAATGGGATAGCTGTATATTTTGCCCATCGGGCTTACACCATTTTTGTCGACTGAGACATTGTACCAATAGCACTATATTGGTATCGATATTTTCAATCGTTCTGCTATTCTCTTGATCGTACGGTGGTTTCTTTCCACAATTCCATTTCCTTTAGGATAATAAGCGGCTCTAAATCTAAGTTGCACTCCACAACTATCAAGGAAACTCCTTATCTCTTTAGTTTTAAATGTCGGCTCATTGTCAGTCAATATCTCCGACGGTGCTCCACGTTCACAAAAAATAAGACGGAGTATTCGAACTATGACGACACTTCCGTATGAGTTTGAAAATTGTCGCTACAACGCGTAATTTGAAGGTCCGCAATTAATTAGACTCAAAAACTTGTCAAAGCCATAATGCGTGATATGCATGGTCTATCTCTGCCAGTTTCCTTCAACACCCAATTTCCAGTTTTTCCCACCGTATTGGCGCTGGATCTATTGACTAACATGGTTCACAATTTTTTATCACAATTTGAACTTCGTTTTCAGTGACAATCGGAATTGTTTTACGAACAAAGTTTAACGTTCAACTCACTCCAAAATGTTTAGTTCTTTGGTGTATATCTGAAATAGATTCAACCTTCGTAGCTGCGAATCCCATACAACTATTTTGACTCTCTGGCACATCCAGTTTGTTGAGCCATCTGCTGCGAACTCTTGTTAATGTGTCAGCCAAATTATTTTAGAAGGAATGAGTTTCATCTCAACGCTAACATTGTATTTTTCAATTAGTTGTTGCAACACGCTTAGTCTTAGTCGAATTAGCATTTCAGCCGTAGCTTTTGATCTCAACCTTGATTTTCCTATAAAGGCGTCAAAAACCCAGTGGAATACTGTCATGGAATCGGTAAAAACAGTCACTTTCTTCAGCTTCCACATCAGGGCCATATTCATTCCTCGTATCACAGCGTCTAATTCTCCCATGTTTATATGAATATCAGACGTTTCGTATTCGCAGCCATGTTGCATCCTCAACAGTAGTTTCCCCAACTTAAATGAGAGCACCAATCGCTACAGAACTAGCATCAACCCACACTTTTCCCTCAACACCACGCATAGCCCAATCACCGAAAGCAGGCTCGCAAGTTTCCACCTCAGCAAACACTTCTTGAAGCACCCACATCAAGTTCTCACTTCACAAACTTCTTCGTCCCAACCCTTCGTCAGACTGACAACTTTCCTCTTTAAGAGACTACAAATCACTCGAAGCCAACGACACACAGATAAATGTCCTACTAACTGTACAAAGAGTGAAAACACTACTCTCGAGGTAAGCTTTTGCGAAATAGCATCAATTCAATTCCCTTTGGACCACATCATTTGGTACCAATCTTGCCAGTGGTAAAACTGAAATCCGGATCCATAGCATCTATTCTTGAGTCGTCCTCATCAGACAAATCCGATCCATTTACATCGTCAAATTGTTCATCAATTTTGAAACATTTGAGATGTTTGTCAATGAAATTAGCAACTCAAATCGAGAAAGAGTTCGTCAAACATCTTTAATTCTCAATTCCTGTTTCTTTGGAATTAATAGAAAACACCTAACATAATTAGCAATTAAGAATGTGAAGAAGATATATTGATTTCAATAATTACTGTACTTAAAAAATATATTTATTACAAAGAAATACGAAAAATGATTGCTATACAAGCTTTAATAAAAAAAACCTATTCATGACCAATCTTGTCAGTTGTGTAGAATCTTCTGCACCTAACAAACTGAGCTGTTTAACCTATATAAAAGTGTCGCAAAATAATTATACGAAAATAACGATTTTCACTTTTAATTCATATGGATAAAGATTTACCAATTCAAGTCGAACACAATCGCCCTCTAAACTTTTGATAAAATCATCATATTCTGCAATAGCGTCTAGATTCTTGATTGCAAAATTACAATGGGATTGTTTGTTTATAGCTAAAC
This sequence comes from Hydra viridissima, assembly GCF_058129835.1. Taxonomy (NCBI): domain Eukaryota; kingdom Metazoa; phylum Cnidaria; class Hydrozoa; order Anthoathecata; family Hydridae; genus Hydra; species Hydra viridissima. The sequence goes on from NW_028324303.1 coordinate 5,319,460, forward strand.
TGAGCTCTTGGTTTTCAAGGACCTTTGAAACCATCTTGAACATCATGTGCTGGTATTCCATCTTGAACATCATTGCCGGGAAACCATCTTGAACATTGTTACCGGGAGAGTAATTACTGTACGATAATTAGATGTCTTAAACTGGTCTCAAATAAAACACGTGTTCATTTGAGACAAGTTTAAGACATCTTTAAGAACAGTTTAAGACATCTTCAATTTGTCTTTAAGATGACTGGTTGTTGGGTGAATTTCCATTTTCCGGGCTTATCAAACAAACATACTTATTACTGTTGGCAACAAATGAAAATAGTGTCTTAATGGGCAATGCTCTTATATTTTCGGGCTGATTTTATAGCTTGATCATCGTCGGTATCAGAGTTCGAACCTACAGTACAAACAATAATTTATAAAAATATATTTCAAGTATCGACGCAAACTAAAGACCTATACATATACATGACTGTACAGTAAGTATTTATTCCGAATCATTTACTTTCTTTGACGTTTTTGTTTTTAATCGCAAGTTCATCTTGATTTTTAAATAAATTTAAAACATACCTGAATATCGAGCCAAAATACGTGATATTTTTCAAAATAGCCACAGAAACAAAAAAATAAAAAAACGTCAAATTAATAAATTCTTTTGTTTCTTTATTTAAAATGTTGACTTGATTAAAATAAGTTTTTACTTTAAAATATGGGCAATTTTTTTTGATACGTGGAATTGACCTAAAGTTTTTTCTGAGATATGTGTTGTTTAAGAGGATAAGTCAATAAAAAAACTGCACTGTCTAAAATGAAAAAGGACACAATTTATTAACTGAAAGTTATATAAAACTGTAAAAAGGAAGTCTTTTAAAAAATGACGCGAGGCAGTTTAAAAAATGACGCTAGGCATAACCCCATACATAGCATTACTTTTAAAAAGTAACGCTAAACAGTTACATAACCCCATATATCTTCTTTGGTGTTCTAATGGGTTTCTTTTAAGTGTCCTCCAACACCTGCAGTTTTCTTCACAAAACTATTTCTTTTAAGGAAGGGAGTGATAAAAGTGATGGTAATCCTCTGGGATGACATACTTCAAGTCTTGTAAATTTTTCCATTTGGTGTAAGGAAGCGGAATCCTTTCCTTAAATAGTAGTATAGGTGACTCATCTTTTGTAACTTTGATTGGTCTTCTAGGCAAATCCACAAAACTTCCATCGAAAGAATATATGTATTGAATCGTTCCTGTGGGTAGGTACTGGAAACAGCGAACATCAACAACACATGGATCACCCTTCTTTCTTCCTGGACAAACTGAGTCGTAAAAGCTTATATTAGAGAAATCCTTAAAAAATTCATATTTCAAGTATGCAGCCTCATAAGGGAAGGGAGTTTGCCGGGCCTCCTTGGTATATTTTACATACTCAAGTGGTAGGTACACATCCTTTACCTTCATTTGTTTTTCAATCCTCGCATGTACTGAATCTCCCTCCATTTGCGTATGCCCTTTAACTAGGTATTTCTGAGTTACATTGATATTATTTTGGACGGCAAAGTGAAGAAGGGCATTTGATGCAATTTGGTTACGATTTTGATTTGTGCAACCATCTGTGTATACTACAATAAGGCGGCAAAGAGATAGACAATTTTCCTTCAAATAATCAACCGAACAGGAGGCAAATGTGTTTGCCGATAAATCCCCCTTTACTTCTGAAAACCAGCAACATTTGCAATGTCAATTAGCTAAGTTATAAACAGCATAATTATGTGAGCATAACTTCGTCTTATAATACTAGGCACTTTCCTTTATTATGGGGTTAACTTAACAGATTCCATGTTAGCCGTCAAGCAATATATTTCACCATCAACTGTCTTCTCTTTGTCCCGTTCTTTTTCCGCTCGAGCCCTGTTTTTCTCAGTAATATGGTGATTGTAGTCTTCCTTTAAAACATTGCCTGCTTTGAATACGTAACAAGTATCACTCTGATCTTTTTGGGAACGAAGAGGGATAAATTCTTTTCTTCAAAAACTTGCATAAATATCGTAAGAGATCCATACGGTTTATTGTGAGAAATGCAAAAGTCTTTGTATAATCTGTACAAATCAATTTTTGTATCCCATAATGGTTCTAAATACAATTTCGACGTGGATGCTCTGCAATAATGAGATGGGACTTTTGGTATACTTTCAACCATTCAAAAATGATCTTTTTCTTTTGTGGCATTTTTTTTCTCTCTTCATCCACATTGTTCAATGACATCAATAGATAGTTCAATACATAGTAAACAACAAATCTAGGTTAGGTAAATACTTAAAAACTATTTATTACACTTCTAAGCTAGTAATCAATAAACTTAACTGCATTACAGTTAACAAATTAAACAATAATTAGCTGAAATGAAGCAGCTGGTTAATATTGTCACATGTTTTCAAAGTAAACAATTCATGATGCGTGGTGTTAGAATTCAGTTCTGCCAACTAACAAGACACAGGAAACAAATTTACCTAAATTAAACACTTTTCTTTTTTATTTTTATTTAACATAAGTGTTCATAGAATCAGATGTTGAATTGGCCATAGTTTCTTATTCACTATATAGTTTCTTATTCACTACAAAACAGCCAAATTTTGAGATGCATGGTGTTGGAGATTAGCCATCGATATGTTATATTGTCACCAGATAGACCTCTTGCTTCAGATAAAGAAAATCATTTCTGGTGATATATGTTGATAAAGTCTTGCGTTCAAAATAAAGGCCTTTTGGAAAATTTTCTTTTTTTGTCATTTTTTTCCAGTCATTGTTGTCGAAAAAACTAAACAAAATTAACATGGTACTCGCCATGTATACGAGAAGTCGCAGATTCAAATCGTAAATAAAGACCCTGATAGTAATTTAATTAGTTTCGTCAATCATTTTTTTCGTTTTGAAGTCTCTCCCAGAATAGTTGGATTTAGAGGACATAAGGTACTTAAACGTTCAGTAATGAAAGAAAAAGTAGAACGTGAAAAAATTTTAATATTTAATGTTCGCTTTAAAAATGGTTTTAGAATAGTTACTTGAATCAGTTATGTAACGTAATTTCAATTAAAGTTCCTAAAGTTGTTGTGATTTAAAAAAAATTAGCTAAACTTAAAAAAAATCTCGTTAAAGTGCCGGTTCATTTTGGTAGTGGTTTGAACTGAAATCTCTGTTTAAACCACTACCGAAAAGAACCGAATAAGTAAAAGGTTGTCAAAGCAGAAACTTTCCATTCACTAAATTGGTAATCAAAAGAAAAATTTATTCTACGCGCCAGCGAAACATATATACATATAACATATATTTAAAACGATAAAGAAAAAAACATACAATTATAATTAAAAACAATAAAGAAAAAAACTTTTATTATGGAATTTAAGTTTCATGCCTAACGGCAAACATCAGCCATATTTTACAAAATTAAAAATTAAGTGTTAAAATTACATTTATAATTACGGTGGCGTGAGTTCTAATGACTCCACGGAAACAAAATCTTAAAAGTATAATGTGACGTAAACGTAAAGTGAACCAACCAGGATCAATCTTCAGTATCAAATGAGGAAATAAGGAACATATTCTTGTGTCTATATATACAGTGTCATGAACAGAGTGGGTATAGATTTATGCTATTGTTATCTTGTGACAGGTTGCAAGAATATATTTGGTCTTCGTTTGTGACGGAGCAGGCAACAGACCACGTGCTTTTGATGGATTTTGTAATTACATTTCAAACTGTTTAGTTCAATTAAATCTGGTATTATTTATAATAATAACGGCGTTATTTTTCAGCACATTTAATAAATTCTTTAATATAAAAATGATGAATTTAAAAAGGAGAAAAATTAAATGTCTATCTTGCTAATTTCAGTGGAATCAGACGAATTGTGAAGGTCGGCGTCGTTATTTCTCGAGCGCTTTTCACCAGTTCGGTTTCGGTGTCGAACGTCATGAAAAACGGCGGAGCGACTCGACTGCCGCCCAAAAAAGAATCGTTTTCCCCGTAATAACCGTGTTTGGAAAATGCGAACTGCGTTTTGGCGTAAAAACCTTCGCACGAAGGCGAGTGATTGTTCAGATGAGTAAAAAACAGAGCACACTTCTCGCACTGCTGCATTTTTTGCAAACGGGCTTGCGATATTTCGTAATAAAAGCAATGCTGCAGCGTCAGCATGGAGCAAGCGTGCAACGTGCAACGGTTTTCTTCTTCTTCTTCTTCTTCTTGTCTCAGAAAGATCTTCAGCGTCAGTCTGTTTTGCAAACGAACGTTGGCCGCTTCTCGTTCTTCGCGAGTCCGAAACTTTTTGTGCTTGTCCCGTTCCTCCGACAGCGTTTTTCTGCTCTCGAAAAGACACTTGACAAAGGCTCTCGTTTTTCTGACGGCCTTTCTCTTGAAGCTTTTTATGTAGTAAATCGATTTGTTGTCTTTTTCGCGATACGTCCACACTTGAACGTTGCGGTCGAGGAAAAACTCGTCGTACGCAAAATTCTGACACATTTCGCTCAACGTTTCGATCGTCACGAACGGTTTCTTCAACTTTTCCAACGCGACTCTCTGAGTTTCTATCTGCCTTTTGCTAAGCCCTTCTTCCAACACCTAGTAGAATTCGTTTTCTTCTTCGATGTCGGCCGCTTCGTCGCCGTCGTAACGCTCCCTCAAAAACTCTTTCCATTTTTCTAGCGACTCCACGTTCAGCTTGCTGAGCGTCAGAGAAACGACCAACGCCGCGTAAAAAAACAATCCTTCCCCGAACAACGGCGAATAGTCCAAAAACGTTTGCTCTTTTCTCCAAGCGTCGATTTCGACACGATTGTCTGCGCTCTTGTAAAAACGACGCGTGATATTTTTGTCGTTTTGTCGATTCTTCGCCAAAGACGATTCTCCGCCGCGCTGCCACGGTCCTTCGATTTCCCATCGGCTTTGTTCCGCTTCGAGGACGAGGTTCTTTTCTCTCGCTCTTTTGTTTTTTCTCACGTTTTCTTCGTTTCGTTTCGACGGATCTTTTCTTTTCAGCTTCATTCTTTCTCTCTCTTTCTCGTTCAGAACGAGAAGCTCTTTTTTCGTCATCGTCTCTTTTTTTTTTCGCTTTCTCTCGTTGTCTTTTTTCCTTTTGATTTTCAGCTCTTCTTCGGTCAATTCGTTCGCTCTTTTCGCTCGTCCGCCGATTGTCGTTAGATGTTTCATCACTTTCATCTCTTTGCCGCCGTGATGTTGACGAACGTACGACACGGCTTCGAAACGAAGCAAACACAGCACGCTCCAACCGCTTTTTTTCATTCCCATCGAGACGGCGCTTTTTTCCAACACTCTTTTTTGATGACTTTTTTGATGAAAAACGTACGACACTTGCTACATGATTTCAAACGTGGACAAGGTCGTTAACGATTCAGTCAACGGAGGAGGTTACATTCAAGCTCATGTGGTTCCTCTTTTTCAATTAGACACTCTCACTTTGAACAAAGTGTTCACCACCGTCTATCCCACTTTTTACAGCAAACCCGTCAGAGTGAACTTGACTTTAAAAGCCGATCGACGATGGACGACCATCAAAAACGGTATGCCTTCGTATTCGCTGATTGATATTAAAAAAACCGTCGAAAACCACTTGCTCTTTTACAGAGCGGAGAAAAAGTTTTGCAACGACGATCCTTCTGTCAAATGAACCATGATTTTGAACACCAACAAAAAAAGATCGTACGAGGTTCGCAAAGAAATGGATCTCTTTTGCGTGCAACTCGTCGATACCTCGAACGCCGAAACCATGATGAAAATCATCAACAAATGGGTAAATTTTCAAAACGGAGTTTGGGAACGCGAACACGCTGAAAATCCTTGGAAGGCAAAACAAAAAATGAACCGCGAATTTATCGTTCAGGAAGTCAGCGCGATGGAAATTTGCATCGATAACACCGAAAGATTGAGAAAGTTTTTCACTCCTTTTTATCCCGAAGCGGAACAAATTGCCGTCGTCGATGTAACATTGTAAAAAAAAAATTATTTTTATTTGTTAAAAAAAAATATTTTTTAAAAAAATATTGCGTTTTTTTTTTCAGATATTGCATATTATTATTAAAAAAAAAAAAAAATGCTCGATTCATTTTCTACTTGTTTGGAAGTGTACGATGTATACGAAGTAGACGAAGTAGACGAAGATGGAAAATATCAACGCAACAAAACATTGTTTTGGGTTGACATTAATTGGAAAGAAAAAGATTCGAGAAAAAACTTGTATCAATACGACTTGCCTCCATCAGACAACCCTTTGTTTGTTCGTAAAATAAAAGTTCGTTACATTCACGGTGTTAAAGAACTCTTTACTTTAGATCGAAAACTCAACGAATTCGATTACAAATACCCCGGCCTTGCTCTGGTTAAGGCTTTGATGACCTCGTTTGAGAAGCAAATAGATTTGCGCAAACAATCGTTCGACGATGTGCGCGACAAACTCAAAACCGATTACGAAAAAATCGAACAACGACTGAGAGATATGTACGAAGAAATGTTTGACGAAATGTAAAACATGAACAACGGATTGTTTCCAAAAGAACCGTTTCATGAAATCGATCATTCGCGTTTTCGATATTTTTTTGATTTTCGAAACACTCCTCACTCTATAACGCGTGTGACTTTGGAAGACGAATGCTTGGACAAAGACGGAAACGTCGAATCGACGACATCGTATTTCTGGATCGATATCGGATTGAACGACAATATGGAAATTTGGAAAACAAAATCGTTTGATCGCATCGAACCATTTGATTACGATGTGTAAATGTTTTTTTTGTTATGATTATTCTTTTGTTAATGGTTCTTCTTTTTCCTTTTCAAGATGGAAAAAAAAAAAGAAAAATAACAAAAACAGAAGTGGATGACGAAGAAAAGAGACAGGTAAGAAGATTAAAGTTTGAACAAATTGCGAATCAAGTCGCGAGCGATTGGAAAAGATTAGGAAGACTATTAAACATAGACGAAGACGAACTCGACTGTATCGATATCGATCAAGCTTCAAAATGATAAACTGTTGGATTAAACGAGAACAAAGGACAAGAAACGAAAAAGATATTGTAAACGAACTCTCTCAAAAATTGCAACTTATCGGTCGATACGATAATTGTGCAAAAAACGATTTTCTATTTTAGACGGAGAAAAAGAAACTACCTCCTTTGGTTATACAACAAACTCAAGTTCAACAAGTCGTCGTCGATCCTTACGGTTTAAAAGGAAAGGGTTTAAACCCAAACCAGCGATTCTCTTTTTATAACGAACAAATCAAAAAATTGTAAATTTTTTTTATTGGTTGTTCTTTATTCGCATATTTCTTTATTAGAATATGAATAAAATCGATATCCCTCCGAACTGTTCCTGTAAACGATGTGAAAAAAAACACTTGGAAAAAAAAAAATGGAATGGGCTTCGCTTCGTCTTCGTCAGAAAATTCGAGAAAAAAAAAAAGAACTTCAAAATCTCAAAGCGATCGAAAAAGAATACCTTTCTTGTCACTGTGCATGCTGCATCGTCGAAAGCGAGATGAGAAAAGAAAAAAAAGAGAGACTTTTGCAACAGTCGAAAGACAGATTATTCGATTGGTTAAACAAACATTTCGATTGGTTTTTTCAATTTTTTCAATTTCCATTTGGCTTTTCAATTTTTTCTCGACTCGACGTCGGTGATTTATTTGACAAGTACGATGTTTACATTGTCGACAAAACCGTATTACGTGAAGGAGGAATTCACGGGACTTCGATACTTCGAAACAACAAAAACGAAACGATGATGATTAACGAAAAACCTTGCATGTGTAAATTTTTGTCTTGATGTGATTTTTTTCTTTATTGATTTTTTTTTCAGATTACATATTACATATAATGTCATTCGCAACAGCTGATTTAGTAGCGTTAATATCTACAACAATGTTATTCACGACGATTACGATATTTTTCTCGTTATTATTAATGTCGTTTTACAATCAATCAACTCTTCGTCCTCAGCTTACATCGACTACGATTTCAGAACAAGTTTTCATTGTTCCGCTTAACCATTCAAACAAATGCAAACGAATGACGCATCAAATGACGAAAGAAAGGAAATTTGGAAACGTTTTTTCGAGATGATTAAACAAAACTTTAACAAAATGTTAAAATATGTTAATATGTGTTTATGTTTAAATGAAATATTTTTTCTTCAGCAAACATAAAAAAATGGTGCGCATTCTTCATTTATCGAAAAGCGAACTGCGAAAACCAAGACTTGACCAACGTTAAAAAAATACCATCGATGGAAGAATATCTCGTTATATCTCCTCATCACATCGCATGGTACAACATTCGTCCTTATCCCTATCCAAGAAATTCGCATGTTCGAAATTATCCGCTCCTAAATTCGATAAGAGGAGACATTTACATTGTTCAAAATGATGACAAAGGAAACACTGTCGACATCGACAAAGACATTGTTAATCGTTTACCCGAGATGATGAGAAAAGATCAAAAAAAAAACGAAAAGAAATGAATGAATGTTTGATGAAAGATGAAGCAAAATTAATATGTTATGTAGAATAATAATATTTAATAGTTGTTTTTTGTTTGTTTCAGTTATAAAAAAATATGAAATATCAAGAATTTATCAACGCTCTCGCTCCTCGTATTGGAAAAGATTGGAAAAAATGGGAAGAGAGTTAGGACTCTATCAATATCTTTTGGACTCTATCGATTACGATTACGATCGAGAAAAATCTTACGAAAAATGTTATGAAACCATAAGAAGATGGTTAAGAATTAAAGGTTACTCGATAGAAGATGAAATATCGAATGAAGAATACGTTTATTGGAATCAAATATTCACCAAAATAGAACGAAAAGATCTAATGTTTGTTTATTTAGCTACTTATTAATATAAAATACATATTTTTATTTAGATAAAAAATAATATACAATGGAAAAAACTTTGAGTGAGGAAATAAATGAAGCCTTCGAAAAAACGATGTTTTTTGGTCGTCTCAAAAACGAAATCGATAAAAACGAACAAGATAAAACCCTGTCCTGTTGCAAATGTTTTTGCAACGAATTTTGGAAGAATTATTGGAACCATTATTTCGAAAAAGTTATATATAACGTAGTTTTAAATAAATAAATATATATATATATATATTAATCCCTTTCAGCATATAACAATGAACACTCCCTTCAAGAAAGCAGAGAAAATTCTTAATCTATTGACGGATGTCGAATGCAAGATTAGAGTTGCGACGATGGAGATGAGGATTATAAAACGGCTGTCGAACGAAGAGCAAAAGACGCAGTCGATTAGTTTTACAAATTAAGTCGAAAAGTCGAGCGATATATCAAAGAACAACAAAATGTTGATTTACCAGCCTCATTACACAAAAGCAATGAAACAGCCATGTTGTATTTGAAAAAATGGAAATGAATGAAAAAAAGATTAAACGAACATTACGCGCATAAAACTGCAACTTACACATCTTGCTTCATTTCCGAAATATACATGGAAAAGAGTTCCTTTAGTTGCACAAATTGTGAATCTTGTCATATTACTTTATGCAGCAAATGTGAACGCAAACACCGACGAGTTCATAAAACCAACGATTCATTTATCGATTTTTCGATATTCAATTCGCATTTATATAATTGACTCTGTCACCGTTGAAAAAACGTTGTCGTTCTTTTAGTTGTAAATGGAGTTGTTCTTTTAATTGTCGGTGTTGGTATGTTTATATTAGGCAAGATTGTTGCAATCCAATCAATAGCAAATTGAAGCTGTTGAGTTTTTTCTTTTCCGAAATATACAGCAAAAAAAACAATAAAGAGAAACGCTAACAAACTAACTGCTTTATTTTGTTTTATTACGTCGATTATTTGTTTAACGCAAGTTTTTCTCTCCGTATTTTCCATATCGATTTATAATTGGTTTCATATTACATATCTATTTATAGATATTTAATATACATTTCTCTTCAAATTTAAACGGTGTAAAATACTATATTTAGATGAGTTGTAAAAAAAAATGCACCCACTGCTATGGTCGTTTCGATCCTTACAACAACCAAGAATGGGAAGTTGTGTGGAAATTCAAATATCATTATTTGTTTCTCCTGTCAATCGACAACGAAGATCTTCTTCCATTAGATAAAATAAATAAACTTTTAAACGAAGCAAACATCGATCAAAACACGAATATCGGTGAAAAAGAAATAGAAAGCGCCATTGCTGTCTTTCTTCAAACCGCTATACACATTACTGATTTCGTCGATCGATTAAGATGTTGTGCATATCTTTGGGGTGTATCAAAGCAAATCGAAAATCGATTAAACTTTTTAATGTTTGTGCGTGTGCAAAAACTTCAAGACTTTATTGAAACTCAACCTTGCTTCAAAAATTTGTAAAACTTATTCTTTTAAAAACCAATATTCGTAATGAACAGGTTTTATTCTCTTGATGCGTCTTTTCTCGTTTTTTTTCTTCCACCATCTTCTCAACTTCTTAAATGGATTTTCAATCATCATATCGAGATGAATTGATTGATGAAACGATTGATGAAGATGGATTAGGTAAAACTACAAACTTTTTTTACTGGGTGACAATTTATCGAGCGCTTTCTTCACCAAATATCGACTCGCACTTTCAGTAAACGCCAACGGAAGAGCTGACAATATTTCAATCGCCTTGTTGGCTATTTCACCCCCTCCTCTCTGTCGTTTTCTCTTTGTTGCTCTCTTTTTCTTATTTAATCCGTTTCCACGATAAGGATAAGGAGGCATATATCTTCTTCCGCTCATTTTTTGTTATAAAAAAAAATTATTCATTCAACTCAAAATATAATACATTATGTAACCTCCTTCTTAATGTTTCACATCGTTACTTTATCTCATTTTAACGCTGTCTTTTTCATCAATTTCACTCAACTAAATTTAAATAACTAAAGCCTTTTTACTTTAGATTAGAAAAAAATTTAAAAAAATGGTTCGTGTTATTCATTTTTCAAAAGATCGCTCAATCTGTAAACCCTCGTTTCTCGAAGTCGTTCATCTTCCAAATGATTGTTGTGATCCGCTTAAGCATATAACCCTTGTATATGTTTGATTATATATATTACTTTAAGATGAGTCAATAAAGATATTTTTATACAACTTTTAATATAACGCGAATTCTAATCTCTTTTAATGTCTCCATTTTCTATTTTTATGCACGTTTTTATAATGCGTTCCACATGAACGCACTTACGTAATTTGTATTACATAATTACGTAGTTATCATTCTCAACAGTTCCCCCTGTTTGGGAAAGACTTTTCTTATCAGATTAGTAGATCTTGATACTTAATGATAAAATTTCACAGGTCTATGATTTCGCTTGGGATACGATTTTCAATCAGCTTTTGTTCTTTCTTTATCATTAACTTGTACTTTCTTTTGTATAAACTCATCAGGTTTTAAAATCTTTTTTATAAATTGTATGTTACGCGCCAACTCGTTTCCTTCTTCATCTACTACAATAACTAAACTTTGCCTTCTTTCTTTAACTATGTATTTCTTGTTTAGATATTTTGAATCTAGTTTTCCTCCACGTTCATGACGTTTTACGAGAACCTGGTCTCCTACTTTAACATCATATCTCTCCTTTGCGTTGTGTTTCTCATCAAAGTATTTTTTTACTTTTGCATACTTTTTATTTTGACTCTCTTTCACTTCTTTATCGTATGGTGATTTTTCAACTATTATTGAAGGAAACTTATTTTTGATGTTTCTATTGAATAACAATGTGGCTGGTGGTTTTCCGGTTACAGCATGAGGAGCACATCTATAATTTCGAAGCATACATTGAAGTTCCACTCTCCAGTTTCTGCCCATAATGTGAGTTGTTTTTATTGTTTTCGCTATTACTTGCATGAATCTTTCTACTATACCGTTTGCTTGCGGGCTTCGCGGTGTTATTTTAATATGCTTTATATCAGCATTTTCAAAATACAATTTTAAAGCCTCACTTGGAAATGATGGACCATTGTCACTTCTTATTTTGTTAGGATAACCAAATATAGAAAACAGTCTTTCTAGTTTATTTATGATATTTGGCGCTGTTGTGATTTTCATTATGTCAACAAATGGGTATCTGGAATATATATCTTCTATAACAAATAAATACTCTCCTGATGGTAATGGTCCAAATAAATCTATCGCTAATTCATCCCAAACATGTTCTGGTAGGGTTGACATTTTAATTGGTTCAGGACCTGGCATGCGTGAGTTGGCCTGACATCCAAGACATTTTTCAATATGTGATTCAATATCACTATTCATAGTGATCCATTACACTTTTTGACGCAATAATCCTTTGCATTTTTCAACACTTAAATGTCCTTCATGTACAATTTGTAAAGCTCTTTTTTAAAGAGACTTTGGTAAGACAATTCTTGTTTCTCTTAATATAATCCCTTCATGATCAGTTAACTCATTTTGAAATCTACGATATGGTTCCAATATTGGGTTGTCATGCCATTTACCAGACACTAATGCATTCTTTACTGCAACTAAACTGATGTCTCTTGCTGTCTCTATTTTTATATCTTCAATTGATATTGATTTGGGTGCCATTTTTGTCACTAAAAAGTTTACATAAGCCGCCACTTCATTTTCATCTGACTCATTGGGTACCTCATTTGGGATACAGTTTCTGGATATAAAGTCTGCAATGTTCTCTTCTCCCTTCTTATATATTATGTCAAAATCATATGCCTGCAATTTGATTTGCCATCTTACAATGCGTGCATTTATTTTAGAATTGGATGAAAAAATAAACTTGAGCGGTTTGTGGTCCACTACGACCTTAAAGTTTTTTCCATACAGATACAAATGTAATTTTTCAATTGCCCATACCAAAGCAAGAGCTTCCTTTTCTGTAATGCTATATTGTAACTCAGCTGCTGTCAGTGACCTACTTATGTAGCAGATTGGTTTGATTCCAATACCTTCTTTTTGTAAGAGTATTCCTCCTATAGCATGATTACTTGCATCAGTAATTAACTGTA